>NW_026622997.1:34508777-34814610 GCF_023065955.2 Ursus arctos | reverse complement strand
TGGGCCCACGCTCCCACTCCTCAGCACCCTCAGCTCGGCCTACCCCTCTGCTCGCCGCACATCCAGCAGGTCGGGCTTGCCGGCCTCCCGGGGGCTAACACTAACTCTAGGTGGGCTCCTGAGGGGCCCCACCCAAGGGGCCTGGCGCCTCAACGCCGGAGATTGGGGACCCGAGACCCACCGCCGGACTCACCCTGCAGCCCCCCGCCACCTGGGCCGCTAGGGGGCCCGCCGGTCATTCAGGGCGTGAGAACGGGCAGGGCCCTCTGTGCCGCAGGCAACCTTCGAAGGCCCCCCCGCTCCAAAATGTTTGGGCCAAGGCTCCAGCTCGCCAGCGCCCTCACTCCGCTCGCCCCTCCACTCGCTGCAAAGCGGGCATTTCGGGCCTGCCGGCATCCTTCTTGCTAACCCTCACCCTAGGTCAGTCCCCGAGAGGCCCCTGACAAGGGGCCTGGGGCTGCAACGCTGGGGATTGGGGACCCCCGAGCCCCAGGGCCAGACTACCACTGCTGCCGTCCACCACCTGGGCCACTAGGGGCGCTGTCTATCATTCAGGGCTGGAGAAGGGGCAGGGCCCTCCGAGCCCCCGCGGACCTTCGATGGCCCCCGCCCCAAAGCGCTTGGGCCCACGTTCCCACTCCTCAGCGCCCTCAGCTCGGCCTGCCCCTCCGCTCGCTGCACATCCAGCAGATCGGGCTTGCCGGACTCCTGGGGGCTAACCCGACCTCTAGGTGGGCTCCTGAGGGGCCCCATCCAAGGGGCCTGGCGCCCTAACGCCGGGGATTGGGAAGCTCCAAACCCCAGCACTGGACTCACCCTGCAGCCCACCGCCACCTGGGCCGTAGGGGCGCCACCGGTCATTCAGGGCGGGAGAACGGGTAGGGCCCTCCGAGTCCCCGGCGAGCTTTGATGGCCCCCCGCCCCAAAGCGCTTGGGCCCACGTTCCCACCAGTCAGCGCCCTCACCTCAAGCGGCCCCTCCGCTCGAAAGACAGCAGGCGGATCGGACCTGCCGGCCACCTGGGGGTAACCTTAACCCTAGGGCGGTCCCCGAGGGACCCCTCCAAGGGGCCTTGGGCAGCCACGCCGAGGATCCTGGACGTCTTAGCCCCAGGGCCGTACTCACCCTGCAGCCCCCTGGCACCCGGGCTGCTAGGGGCACCGCCGGTCATTCAGGCGGGAGAAGGGGCAGGGCCCTCCTATCCCCGACCTCCTTCGAAGGCCCCCGCGCCAAAACCTGTGGGCCCACGGTCCTGCTCTCCAGCTCCCTCCCCTCGGCCCGCCCCACCGCGAGCCACACAGCCAGGGGATTGGGCCTGAAGGCCTCCTGGGGGCTAACCCAAACCCCAGGTGGGTCCCCGAGGGGCCCATCCCAAGGGGCTTGGCGCCCCAACGCCGGCGATTGGGAACCTCCAAACCCCAGCGCTGGACTCACCCTGCAGCCCCCCGCCACCCGGGCCGCTAGGGGCGCCCCCCAGTCATTCAGGCGGGAGAAGAGGCAGGGCCCTCCGAGCCCCCGCCGACCTTCGACGGCCCCCCCGCCCCAAAGGGCTTGGGCCCACGTTCCCACTAGTCAGCGCCCTCACCTCAACCCGCCCCTCCGCTCGAAACACAGCAGGCGGATTGGACCTGCCGGACTCCTGGGGGCTAACCCGAACCCTAGGTGGGTCCCCGAGGGGCCCCTCCCAAGGGGCTTGGCGACCCAACGCCGGGGATTGGGAACCACCGAACCCCAGCGGTGGAATCACCCTGCAGCCCCCCACCACTCCGGCCGCTAGGGACGCCGCTGGTCATTCAGGCGGGAGAAGGAGCAGGGCCCTCCTAGCCCCTGATGACCTTCGAAGGCCCCCGCGCCAAAACGGTTGGGCCCACGCTCCCACTCCTCAGCACCCTCAGCTCGGCCTACCCCTCTGCTCGCCGCACATCCAGCAGGTCGGGCTTGCCGGCCTCCCGGGGGCTAACACTAACTCTAGGTGGGCTCCTGAGGGGCCCCACCCAAGGGGCCTGGCGCCTCAGCGCCGGAGATTGGGGACCCGAGACCCAGCGCCGGACTCACCCTGCAGCCCCCCGCCACCTGGGCCGCTAGGGGGCCCGCCGGTCATTCAGGGCGTGAGAACGGGCAGGGCCCTCTGTGCCGCAGGCAACCTTCTAAGGTCCCCCCCCCCGCTCCAAAATGTTTGGGCCAAGGCTCCAGCTCGCCAGCGCCCTCACTCCGCTCGCCCCTCCACTCGCTGCAAAGCGGGCATTTCGGGCCTGCCGGCATCCTTCTTGCTAACCCTAACCCTAGGTCAGTCCCCGAGAGGCCCCTGAGAAGGGGCCTGGGGCTGCAACGCTGGGGATTGGGGACCCCCGAGCCCCAGGGCCAGACTACCACTGCTGCCGTCCACCACCTGGGCCACTAGGGGCGCTGTCTCTCATTGAGGGCTGGAGAAGGGGCAGGGCCCTCCGAGCCCCCGCGGACCTTCGATGGCCCCCGCCCCAAAGCGCTTGGGCCCACGTTCCCACTCCTCAGCGCCCTCAGCTCGGCCTGCCCCTCCGCTCGCTGCACATCCAGCAGATCGGGCTTGCCGGACTCCTGGGGGCTAACCCGACCTCTAGGTGGGCTCCTGAGGGGCCCCATCCAAGGGGCCTGGCGCCCTAACGCCGGGGATTGGGAAGCTCCAAACCCCAGCACTGGACTCACCCTGCAGCCCACCGCCACCTGGGCCGTAGGGGCGCCACCGGTCATTCAGGGCGGGAGAACGGGTAGGGCCCTCCGAGTCCCCGGCGAGCTTCGAAGGCCCCGTGCGCCAAAACACTTGGGCCCTCGCTCCATCTCTCCAGCGCCCTCCCCTCCGCCCCACCCCCCGCTCGCCACACCGCCGGTGGATCCTGCCTGCCGGCGTCCTGAGGGCTAATCCTAAACCTAGGTGGGCCCCCGAAGAGCCCATCCCAAGGGGCCTGGCACCGCAACTCCAGGCATTGGGGACCCCCAGCCCCAGGGCAAGACTAACACTGCTGCCCCTCCACCACCTGGGCACTAGGGGCGCTGCCGCTCATTCAGGGCTGGAGGAGGGGCAGGGCCCTCTGAGCCCCCGCCGACCTTTGATGGCCCCCCGCCCCAAAGCGCTTGGGCCCACGTTCCCACCAGTCAGCGCCCTCACCTCAAGCGGCCCCTCCGCTCGAAAGACAGCAGGCGGATCGGACCTGCCGGCCACCTGGGGGTAACCTTAACCCTAGGGCGGTCCCCGAGGGACCCCTCCAAGGGGCCTTGCGCAGCCACGCCGGGGATCCTGGACGTCTTAGCCCCAGGGCCGTACTCACCCTGCAGCCCCCTGGCACCCGGGCTGCTAGGGGCACCGCCGGTCATTCAGGCGGGAGAAGGGGCAGGGCCCTCCTATCCCCGACCTCCTTCGAAGGCCCCCGCGCCAAAACCTGTGGGCCCACGGTCCCGCTCTCCAGCTCCCTCCCCTCGGCCCGCCCCACCGCGAGCCACACAGCCAGGGGATTGGGCCTGAAGGCCTCCTGGGGGCTAACCCAAACCCCAGGTGGGTCCCCGAGGGGCCCATCCCAAGGGGCTTGGCGCCCCAACGCCGGCGATTGGGAACCTCCAAACCCCAGCGCTGGACTCACCCTGCAGCCCCCCGCCACCCGGGCCGCTAGGGGCGCCCCCCAGTCATTCAGGCGGGAGAAGGGGCAGGGCCCTCCGAGCCCCCGCCGACCTTCGACGGCCCCTCCGCCCCAAAGGGCTTGGGCCCACGTTCCCACTAGTCAGCGCCCTCACCTCAACCCGCCCCTCCGCTCGAAACACAGCAGGCGGATTGGACCTGCCGGACTCCTGGGGGCTAACCCGAACCCTAGGTGGGTCCCCGATGGGCCCCTCCCAAGGGGCTTGGCGACCCAACGCCGGGGATTGGGAACCACCGAACCCCAGCGGTGGAATCACCCTGCAGCCCCCCACCACTCCGGCCGCTAGGGACGCCGCCGGTCATTCAGGCGGGAGAAGGAGCAGGGCCCTCCTAGCCCCTGATGACCTTCGAAGGCCCCCGCGCCAGAACGGTTGGGCCCACGCTCCCACTCCTCAGCACCCTCAGCTCGGCCTACCCCTCTGCTCGCCGCACATCCAGCAGGTCAGGCTTGCCGGCCTCCCGGGGGCTAACACTAACTCTAGGTGGGCTCCTGAGGGGCCCCACCCAAGGGGCCTGGTGCCTCAACGCCGGAGATTGGGGACCCGAGACCCAGCGCCGGACTCACCCTGCAGCCCCCCGCCACCTGGGCCGCTAGGGGGCCCGCCGGTCATTCAGGGCGTGAGAACGGGCAGGGCCCTCTGTGCCGCAGGCAACCTTCTAAGGTCCCCCCCCCGCTCCAAAATGTTTGGGCCAAGGCTCCAGCTCGCCAGCGCCCTCACTCCGCTCGCCCCTCCACTCGCTGCAAAGCGGGCATTTCGGGCCTGCCGGCATCCTTCTTGCTAACCCTAACCCTAGGTCAGTCCCCGAGAGGCCCCTGACAAGGGGCCTGGGGCTGCAACGCTGGGGATTGGGGACCCCCGAGCCCCAGGGCCAGACTACCACTGCTGCCGTCCACCACCTGGGCCACTAGGGGCGCTGTCTCTCATTGAGGGCTGGAGAAGGGGCAGGGCCCTCCGAGCCCCCGCGGACCTTCGATGGCCCCCGCCCCAAAGCGCTTGGGCCCACGTTCCCACTCCTCAGCGCCCTCAGCTCGGCCTGCCCCTCCGCTCGCTGCACATCCAGCAGATCGGGCTTGCCGGACTCCTGGGGGCTAACCCGACCTCTAGGTGGGCTCCTGAGGGGCCCCATCCAAGGGGCCTGGCGCCCTAACGCCGGGGATTGGGAAGCTCCAAACCCCAGCACTGGACTCACCCTGCAGCCCACCGCCACCTGGGCCGTAGGGGCGCCACCGGTCATTCAGGGCGGGAGAACGGGTAGGGCCCTCCGAGTCCCCGGCGAGCTTCGAAGGCCCCGTGCGCCAAAACACTTGGGCCCTCGCTCCATCTCTCCAGCGCCCTCCCCTCCGCCCCACCCCCCGCTCGCCACACCGCCGGTGGATCCTGCCTGCCGGCGTCCTGAGGGCTAATCCTAAACCTAGGTGGGCCCCCGAAGAGCCCATCCCAAGGGGCCTGGCACCGCAACTCCAGGCATTGGGGACCCCCAGCCCCAGGGCAAGACTAACACTGCTGCCCCTCCACCACCTGGGCACTAGGGGCGCTGCCGCTCATTCAGGGCTGGAGGAGGGGCAGGGCCCTCTGAGCCCCCGCCGACCTTTGATGGCCCCCCGCCCCAAAGCGCTTGGGCCCACGTTCCCACCAGTCAGCGCCCTCACCTCAAGCGGCCCCTCCGCTCGAAAGACAGCAGGCGGATCGGACCTGCCGGCCACCTGGGGGTAACCTTAACCCTAGGGCGGTCCCCGAGGGACCCCTCCAAGGGGCCTTGCGCAGCCACGCCGGGGATCCTGGACGTCTTAGCCCCAGGGCCGTACTCACCCTGCAGCCCCCTGGCACCCGGGCTGCTAGGGGCACCGCCGGTCATTCAGGCGGGAGAAGGGGCAGGGCCCTCCTATCCCCGACCTCCTTCGAAGGCCCCCGCGCCAAAACCTGTGGGCCCACGGTCCCGCTCTCCAGCTCCCTCCCCTCGGCCCGCCCCACCGCGAGCCACACAGCCAGGGAATTGGGCCTGAAGGCCTCCTGGGGGCTAACCCAAACCCCAGGTGGGTCCCCGAGGGGCCCATCCCAAGGGGCTTGGCGCCCCAACGCCGGCGATTGGGAACCTCCAAACCCCAGCGCTGGACTCACCCTGCAGCCCCCCGCCACCCGGGCCGCTAGGGGCGCCCCCCAGTCATTCAGGCGGGAGAAGGGGCAGGGCCCTCCGAGCCCCCGCCGACCTTCGACGGCCCCCCCGCCCCAAAGGGCTTGGGCCCACGTTCCCACTAGTCAGCGCCCTCACCTCAACCCGCCCCTCCGCTCGAAACACAGCAGGCGGATTGGACCTGCCGGACTCCTGGGGGCTAACCCGAACCCTAGGTGGGTCCCCGATGGGCCCCTCCCAAGGGGCTTGGCGACCCAACGCCGGGGATTGGGAACCACCGAACCCCAGCGGTGGAATCACCCTGCAGCCCCCCACCACTCCGGCCGCTAGGGACGCCGCCGGTCATTCAGGCGGGAGAAGGAGCAGGGCCCTCCTAGCCCCTGATGACCTTCGAAGGCCCCCGCGCCAGAACGGTTGGGCCCACGCTCCCACTCCTCAGCACCCTCAGCTCGGCCTACCCCTCTGCTCGCCGCACATCCAGCAGGTCAGGCTTGCCGGCCTCCCGGGGGCTAACACTAACTCTAGGTGGGCTCCTGAGGGGCCCCACCCAAGGGGCCTGGTGCCTCAACGCCGGAGATTGGGGACCCGAGACCCAGCGCCGGACTCACCCTGCAGCCCCCCGCCACCTGGGCCGCTAGGGGGCCCGCCGGTCATTCAGGGCGTGAGAACGGGCAGGGCCCTCTGTGCCGCAGGCAACCTTCTAAGGTCCCCCCCCCGCTCCAAAATGTTTGGGCCAAGGCTCCAGCTCGCCAGCGCCCTCACTCCGCTCGCCCCTCCACTCGCTGCAAAGCGGGCATTTCGGGCCTGCCGGCATCCTTCTTGCTAACCCTAACCCTAGGTCAGTCCCCGAGAGGCCCCTGACAAGGGGCCTGGGGCTGCAACGCTGGGGATTGGGGACCCCCGAGCCCCAGGGCCAGACTACCACTGCTGCCGTCCACCACCTGGGCCACTAGGGGCGCTGTCTCTCATTGAGGGCTGGAGAAGGGGCAGGGCCCTCCGAGCCCCCGCGGACCTTCGATGGCCCCCGCCCCAAAGCGCTTGGGCCCACGTTCCCACTCCTCAGCGCCCTCAGCTCGGCCTGCCCCTCCGCTCGCTGCACATCCAGCAGATCGGGCTTGCCGGACTCCTGGGGGCTAACCCGATATCTAGGTGGGCTCCTGAGGGGCCCCATCCAAGGGGCCGGGCGCCCTAACGCCGGGGATTGGGAAGCTCCAAACCCCAGCACTGGACTCACCCTGCAGCCCACCGCCACCTGGGCCGTAGGGGCGCCACCGGTCATTCAGGGCGGGAGAACGGGTAGGGCCCTCCGAGTCCCCGGCGAGCTTTGATGGCCCCCCGCCCCAAAGCGCTTGGGCCCACGTTCCCACCAGTCAGCGCCCTCACCTCAAGCGGCCCCTCCGCTCGAAAGACAGCAGGCGGATCGGACCTGCCGGCCACCTGGGGGTAACCTTAACCCTAGGGCGGTCCCTGAGGGACCCCTCCAAGGGGCCTTGCGCAGCCACGCCGGGGATCCTGGACGTCTTAGCCCCAGGGCCGTACTCACCCTGCAGCCCCCTGGCACCCGGGCTGCTAGGGGCACCGCCGGTCATTCAGGCGGGAGAAGGGGCAGGGCCCTCCTATCCCCGACCTCCTTCGAAGGCCCCCGCGCCAAAACCTGTGGGCCCACGGTCCCGCTCTCCAGCTCCCTCCCCTCGGCCCGCCCCACCGCGAGCCACACAGCCAGGGGATTGGGCCTGAAGGCCTCCTGGGGGCTAACCCAAACCCCAGGTGGGTCCCCGAGGGGCCCATCCCAAGGGGCTTGGCGCCCCAACGCCGGCGATTGGGAACCTCCAAACCCCAGCGCTGGACTCACCCTGCAGCCCCCCGCCACCCGGGCCGCTAGGGGCGCCCCCCAGTCATTCAGGCGGGAGAAGGGGCAGGGCCCTCCGAGCCCCCGCCGACCTTCGACGGCCCCCCCGCCCCAAAGGGCTTGGGCCCACGTTCCCACTAGTCAGCGCCCTCACCTCAACCCGCCCCTCCGCTCGAAACACAGCAGGCGGATTGGACCTGCCGGACTCCTGGGGGCTAACCCGAACCCTAGGTGGGTCCCCGAGGGGCCCCTCCCAAGGGGCTTGGCGACCCAACGCCGGGGATTGGGAACCACCGAACCCCAGCGGCGGAATCACCCTGCAGCCCCCCACCACTCCGGCCGCTAGGGACGCCGCCGGTCATTCAGGCGGGAGAAGGAGCAGGGCCCTCCTAGCCCCTGATGACCTTCGAAGGCCCCCGCGCCAAAACGGTTGGGCCCACGCTCCCACTCCTCAGCACCCTCAGCTCGGCCTACCCCTCTGCTCGCCGCACATCCAGCAGGTCGGGCTTGCCGGCCTCCCGGGGGCTAACACTAACTCTAGGTGGGCTCCTGAGGGGCCCCACCCAAGGGGCCTGGCGCCTCAACGCCGGAGGTTGGGGACCCGAGACCCAGCGCCAGACTCACCCTGCAGCCCCCCGCCACCTGGGCCGCTAGGGGGCCCGCCGGTCATTCAGGGCGTGAGAACGGGCAGGGCCCTCTGTGCCACAGGCAACCTTCGAAGGCCCCCCCGCTCCAAAATGTTTGGGCCAAGGCTCCAGCTCGCCAGCGCCCTCACTCCGCTCGCCCCTCCACTCGCTGCAAAGCGGGCATTTCGGGCCTGCCGGCATCCTTCTTGCTAACCCTAACCCTAGGTCAGTCCCCGAGAGGCCCCTGACAAGGGGCCTGGGGCTGCAACGCTGGGGATTGGGGACCCCCGAGCCCCAGGGCCAGACTACCACTGCTGCCGTCCACCACCTGGGCCACTAGGGGCGCTGTCTCTCATTGAGGGCTGGAGAAGGGGCAGGGCCCTCCGAGCCCCCGCGGACCTTCGATGGCCCCCGCCCCAAAGCGCTTGGGCCCACGTTCCCACTCCTCAGCGCCCTCAGCTCGGCCTGCCCCTCCGCTCGCTGCACATCCAGCAGATCGGGCTTGCCGGACTCCTGGGGGCTAACCCGACCTCTAGGTGGGCTCCTGAGGGGCCCCATCCAAGGGGCCTGGCGCCCTAACGCCGGGGATTGGGAAGCTCCAAACCCCAGCACTGGACTCACCCTGCAGCCCACCGCCACCTGGGCCGTAGGGGCGCCACCGGTCATTCAGGGCGGGAGAACGGGTAGGGCCCTCCGAGTCCCCGGCGAGCTTCGAAGGCCCCGTGCGCCAAAACACTTGGGCCCTCGCTCCATCTCTCCAGCGCCCTCCCCTCCGCCCCACCCCCCGCTCGCCACACCGCCGGTGGATCCTGCCTGCCGGCGTCCTGAGGGCTAATCCTAAACCTAGGTGGGCCCCCGAAGAGCCCATCCCAAGGGGCCTGGCACCGCAACTCCAGGCATTGGGGACCCCCAGCCCCAGGGCAAGACTAACACTGCTGCCCCTCCACCACCTGGGCACTAGGGGCGCTGCCGCTCATTCAGGGCTGGAGGAGGGGCAGGGCCCTCTGAGCCCCCGCCGACCTTTGATGGCCCCCCGCCCCAAAGCGCTTGGGCCCACGTTCCCACCAGTCAGCGCCCTCACCTCAAGCGGCCCCTCCGCTCGAAAGACAGCAGGCGGATCGGACCTGCCGGCCACCTGGGGGTAACCTTAACCCTAGGGCGGTCCCCGAGGGACCCCTCCAAGGGGCCTTGCGCAGCCACGCCGGGGATCCTGGACGTCTTAGCCCCAGGGCCGTACTCACCCTGCAGCCCCCTGGCACCCGGGCTGCTAGGGGCACCGCCGGTCATTCAGGCGGGAGAAGGGGCAGGGCCCTCCTATCCCCGACCTCCTTCGAAGGCCCCCGCGCCAAAACCTGTGGGCCCACGGTCCCGCTCTCCAGCTCCCTCCCCTCGGCCCGCCCCACCGCGAGCCACACAGCCAGGGGATTGGGCCTGAAGGCCTCCTGGGGGCTAACCCAAACCCCAGGTGGGTCCCCGAGGGGCCCATCCCAAGGGGCTTGGCGCCCCAACGCCGGCGATTGGGAACCTCCAAACCCCAGCGCTGGACTCACCCTGCAGCCCCCCGCCACCCGGGCCGCTAGGGGCGCCCCCCAGTCATTCAGGCGGGAGAAGGGGCAGGGCCCTCCGAGCCCCCGCCGACCTTCGACGGCCCCCCCGCCCCAAAGGGCTTGGGCCCACGTTCCCACTAGTCAGCGCCCTCACCTCAACCCGCCCCTCCGCTCGAAACACAGTAGGCGGATTGGACCTGCCGGACTCCTGGGGGCTAACCCGAACCCTAGGTGGGTCCCCGAGGGGCCCCTCCCAAGGGGCTTGGCGACCCAACGCCGGGGATTGGGAACCACCGAACCCCAGCGGCGGAATCACCCTGCAGCCCCCCACCACTCCGGCCGCTAGGGACGCCGCCGGTCATTCAGGCGGGAGAAGGAGCAGGGCCCTCCTAGCCCCTGATGACCTTCGAAGGCCCCCGCGCCAAAACGGTTGGGCCCACGCTCCCACTCCTCAGCACCCTCAGCTCGGCCTACCCCTCTGCTCGCCGCACATCCAGCAGGTCGGGCTTGCCGGCCTCCCGGGGGCTAACACTAACTCTAGGTGGGCTCCTGAGGGGCCCCACCCAAGGGGCCTGGCGCCTCAACGCCGGAGATTGGGGACCCGAGACCCAGCGCCGGACTCACCCTGCAGCCCCCCGCCACCTGGGCCGCTAGGGGGCCCGCCGGTCATTCAGGGCGTGAGAACGGGCAGGGCCCTCTGTGCCGCAGGCAACCTTCGAAGGCCCCCCCGCTCCAAAATGTTTGGGCCAAGGCTCCAGCTCGCCAGCGCCCTCACTCCGCTCGCCCCTCCACTCGCTGCAAAGCGGGCATTTCGGGCCTGCCGGCATCCTTCTTGCTAACCCTAACCCTAGGTCAGTCCCCGAGAGGCCCCTGACAAGGGGCCTGGGGCTGCAACGCTGGGGATTGGGGACCCCCGAGCCCCAGGGCCAGACTACCACTGCTGCCGTCCACCACCTGGGCCACTAGGGGCGGTGTCTCTCATTGAGGGCTGGAGAAGGGGCAGGGCCCTCCGAGCCCCCGCGGACCTTCGATGGCCCCCGCCCCAAAGCGCTTGGGCCCACGTTCCCACTCCTCAGCGCCCTCAGCTCGGCCTGCCCCTCCGCTCGCTGCACATCCAGCAGATCGGGCTTGCCGGACTCCTGGGGGCTAACCCGACCTCTAGGTGGGCTCCTGAGGGGCCCCATCCAAGGGGCCTGGCGCCCTAACGCCGGGGATTGGGAAGCTCCAAACCCCAGCACTGGACTCACCCTGCAGCCCACCGCCACCTGGGCCGTAGGGGCGCCACCGGTCATTCAGGGCGGGAGAACGGGTAGGGCCCTCCGAGTCCCCGGCGAGCTTCGAAGGCCCCGTGCGCCAAAACACTTGGGCCCTCGCTCCATCTCTCCAGCGCCCTCCCCTCCGCCCCACCCCCCGCTCGCCACACCGCCGGTGGATCCTGCCTGCCGGCGTCCTGAGGGCTAATCCTAAACCTAGGTGGGCCCCCGAAGAGCCCATCCCAAGGGGCCTGGCACCGCAACTCCAGGCATTGGGGACCCCCAGCCCCAGGGCAAGACTAACACTGCTGCCCCTCCACCACCTGGGCACTAGGGGCGCTGCCGCTCATTCAGGGCTGGAGGAGGGGCAGGGCCCTCTGAGCCCCCGCCGACCTTTGATGGCCCCCCGCCCCAAAGCGCTTGGGCCCACGTTCCCACCAGTCAGCGCCCTCACCTCAAGCGGCCCCTCCGCTCGAAAGACAGCAGGCGGATCGGACCTGCCGGCCACCTGGGGGTAACCTTAACCCTAGGGCGGTCCCCGAGGGACCCCTCCAAGGGGCCTTGCGCAGCCACGCCGGGGATCCTGGACGTCTTAGCCCCAGGGCCGTACTCACCCTGCAGCCCCCTGGCACCCGGGCTGCTAGGGGCACCGCCGGTCATTCAGGCGGGAGAAGGGGCAGGGCCCTCCTATCCCCGACCTCCTTCGAAGGCCCCCGCGCCAAAACCTGTGGGCCCACGGTCCCGCTCTCCAGCTCCCTCCCCTCGGCCCACCCCACCGCGAGCCACACAGCCAGGGGATTGGGCCTGAAGGCCTCCTGGGGGCTAACCCAAACCCCAGGTGGGTCCCCGAGGGGCCCATCCCAAGGGGCTTGGCGCCCCAACGCCGGCGATTGGGAACCTCCAAACCCCAGCGCTGGACTCACCCTGCAGCCCCCCGCCACCCGGGCCGCTAGGGGCGCCCCCCAGTCATTCAGGCGGGAGAAGGGGCAGGGCCCTCCGAGCCCCCGCCGACCTTCGACGGCCCCCCCGCCCCAAAGGGCTTGGGCCCACGTTCCCACTAGTCAGCGCCCTCACCTCAACCCGCCCCTCCGCTCGAAACACAGCAGGCGGATTGGACCTGCCGGACTCCTGGGGGCTAACCCGAACCCTAGGTGGGTCCCCGAGGGGCCCCTCCCAAGGGGCTTGGCGACCCAACGCCGGGGATTGGGAACCACCGAACCCCAGCGGCGGAATCACCCTGCAGCCCCCCACCACTCCGGCCGCTAGGGACGCCGCCGGTCATTCAGGCGGGAGAAGGAGCAGGGCCCTCCTAGCCCCTGATGACCTTCGAAGGCCCCCGCGCCAAAACGGTTGGGCCCACGCTCCCACTCCTCAGCACCCTCAGCTCGGCCTACCCCTCTGCTCACCGCACATCCAGCAGGTCGGGCTTGCCGGCCTCCCGGGGGCTAAACTAACTCTAGGTGGACTCCTGAGGGGCCCCACCCAAGGGGCCTGGCGCCTCAACGCCGGAGATTGGGGACCCGAGACCCAGCGCCGGACTCACCCTGCAGCCCCCCGCCACCTGGGCCGCTAGGGGGCCCGCCGGTCATTCAGGGCGTGAGAACGGGCAGGGCCCTCTGTGCCGCAGGCAACCTTCGAAGGCCCCCCCGCTCCAAAATGTTTGGGCCAAGGCTCCAGCTCGCCAGCGCCCTCACTCCGCTCGCCCCTCCACTCGCTGCAAAGCGGGCATTTCGGGCCTGCCGGCATCCTTCTTGCTAACCCTAACCCTAGGTCAGTCCCCGAGAGGCCCCTGACAAGGGGCCTGGGGCTGCAACGCTGGGGATTGGGGACCCCCGAGCCCCAGGGCCAGACTACCACTGCTGCCGTCCACCACCTGGGCCACTAGGGGCGCTGTCTCTCATTGAGGGCTGGAGAAGGGGCAGGGCCCTCCGAGCCCCCGCGGACCTTCGATGGCCCCCGCCCCAAAGCGCTTGGGCCCACGTTCCCACTCCTCAGCGCCCTCAGCTCGGCCTGCCCCTCCGCTCGCTGCACATCCAGCAGATCGGGCTTGCCGGACTCCTGGGGGCTAACCCGACCTCTAGGTGGGCTCCTGAGGGGCCCCATCCAAGGGGCCTGGCGCCCTAACGCCGGGGATTGGGAAGCTCCAAACCCCAGCACTGGACTCACCCTGCAGCCCACCGCCACCTGGGCCGTAGGGGCGCCACCGGTCATTCAGGGCGGGAGAACGGGTAGGGCCCTCCGAGTCCCCGGCGAGCTTCGAAGGCCCCGTGCGCCAAAACACTTGGGCCCTCGCTCCATCTCTCCAGCGCCCTCCCCTCCGCCCCACCCCCCGCTCGCCACACCGCCGGTGGATCCTGCCTGCCGGCGTCCTGAGGGCTAATCCTAAACCTAGGTGGGCCCCCGAAGAGCCCATCCCAAGGGGCCTGGCACCGCAACTCCAGGCATTGGGGACCCCCAGCCCCAGGGCAAGACTAACACTGCTGCCCCTCCACCACCTGGGCACTAGGGGCGCTGCCGCTCATTCAGGGCTGGAGGAGGGGCAGGGCCCTCTGAGCCCCCGCCGACCTTTGATGGCCCCCCGCCCCAAAGCGCTTGGGCCCACGTTCCCACCAGTCAGCGCCCTCACCTCAAGCGGCCCCTCCGCTCGAAAGACAGCAGGCGGATCGGACCTGCCGGCCACCTGGGGGTAACCTTAACCCTAGGGCGGTCCCCGAGGGACCCCTCCAAGGGGCCTTGCGCAGCCACGCCGGGGATCCTGGACGTCTTAGCCCCAGGGCCGTACTCACCCTGCAGCCCCCTGGCACCCGGGCTGCTAGGGGCACCGCCGGTCATTCAGGCGGGAGAAGGGGCAGGGCCCTCCTATCCCCGACCTCCTTCGAAGGCCCCCGCGCCAAAACCTGTGGGCCCACGGTCCCGCTCTCCAGCTCCCTCCCCTCGGCCCGCCCCACCGCGAGCCACACAGCCAGGGGATTGGGCCTGAAGGCCTCCTGGGGGCTAACCCAAACCCCAGGTGGGTCTCCGAGGGGCCCATCCCAAGGGGCTTGGCGCCCCAACGCCGGCGATTGGGAACCTCCAAACCCCAGCGCTGGACTCACCCTGCAGCCCCCCGCCACCCGGGCCGCTAGGGGCGCCCCCCAGTCATTCAGGCGGGAGAAGGGGCAGGGCCCTCCGAGCCCCCGCCGACCTTCGACGGCCCCCCCGCCCCAAAGGGCTTGGGCCCACGTTCCCACTAGTCAGCGCCCTCACCTCAACCCGCCCCTCCGCTCGAAACACAGCAGGCGGATTGGACCTGCCGGACTCCTGGGGGCTAACCCGAACCCTAGGTGGGTCCCCGAGGGGCCCCTCCCAAGGGGCTTGGCGACCCAACGCCGGGGATTGGGAACCACCGAACCCCAGCGGCGGAATCACCCTGCAGCCCCCCACCACTCCGGCCGCTAGGGACGCCGCCGGTCATTCAGGCGGGAGAAGGAGCAGGGCCCTCCTAGCCCCTGATGACCTTCGAAGGCCCCCGCGCCAAAACGGTTGGGCCCACGCTCCCACTCCTCAGCACCCTCAGCTCGGCCTACCCCTCTGCTCGCCGCACATCCA
The DNA here is from genome assembly GCF_023065955.2 of Ursus arctos. Taxonomy (NCBI): domain Eukaryota; kingdom Metazoa; phylum Chordata; class Mammalia; order Carnivora; family Ursidae; genus Ursus; species Ursus arctos. Next base: position 34,799,947 of record NW_026622997.1, on the reverse strand, counting down.
GCAGGTCGGGCTTGCCGGCCTCCCGGGGGCTAACACTAACTCTAGGTGGGCTCCTGAGGGGCCCCACCCAAGGGGCCTGGCGCCTCAACGCCGAAGATTGGGGACCCGAGACCCAGCGCCGGACTCACCCTGCATTCCCCCGCCACCTGAGCCGCTAGGGGGCCCGCCGGTCATTCAGGGCGTGAGAACGGGCAGGGCCCTCTGTGCCGCAGGCAACCTTCGAAGGCCCCCCCGCTCCAAAATGTTTGGGCCAAGGCTCCAGCTCGCCAGCGCCCTCACTCCGCTCGCCCCTCCACTCGCTGCAAAGCGGGCATTTCGGGCCTGCCGGCATCCTTCTTGCTAACCCTAACCCTAGGTCAGTCCCCGAGAGGCCCCTGACAAGGGGCCTGGGGCTGCAACGCTGGGGATTGGGGACCCCCGAGCCCCAGGGCCAGACTACCACTGCTGCCGTCCACCACCTGGGCCACTAGGGGCGCTGTCTCTCATTGAGGGCTGGAGAAGGGGCAGGGCCCTCCGAGCCCCCGCGGACCTTCGATGGCCCCCGCCCCAAAGCGCTTGGGCCCACGTTCCCACTCCTCAGCGCCCTCAGCTCGGCCTGCCCCTCCGCTCGCTGCACATCCAGCAGATCGGGCTTGCCGGACTCCTGGGGGCTAACCCGACCTCTAGGTGGGCTCCTGAGGGGCCCCATCCAAGGGGCCTGGCGCCCTAACGCCGGGGATTGGGAAGCTCCAAACCCCAGCACTGGACTCACCCTGCAGCCCACCGCCACCTGGGCCGTAGGGGCGCCACCGGTCATTCAGGGCGGGAGAACGGGTAGGGCCCTCCGAGTCCCCGGCGAGCTTCGAAGGCCCCGTGCGCCAAAACACTTGGGCCCTCGCTCCATCTCTCCAGCGCCCTCCCCTCCGCCCCACCCCCCCGCTCGCCACACCGCCGGTGGATCCTGCCTGCCGGCGTCCTGAGGGCTAATCCTAAACCTAGGTGGGCCCCCGAAGAGCCCATCCCAAGGGGCCTGGCACCGCAACTCCAGGCATTGGGGACCCCCAGCCCCAGGGCAAGACTAACACTGCTGCCCCTCCACCACCTGGGCACTAGGGGCGCTGCCGCTCATTCAGGGCTGGAGGAGGGGCAGGGCCCTCTGAGCCCCCGCCGACCTTTGATGGCCCCCCGCCCCAAAGCGCTTGGGCCCACGTTCCCACCAGTCAGCGCCCTCACCTCAAGCGGCCCCTCCGCTCGAAAGACAGCAGGCGGATCGGACCTGCCGGCCACCTGGGGGTAACCTTAACCCTACGGCGGTCCCCGAGGGGCCCCTCCCAAGGGGCTTGGCGACCCAACGCCGGGGATTGGGAACCACCGAACCCCAGCGGTGGAATCACCCTGCAGCCCCCCACCACTCCGGCCGCTAGGGACGCCGCCGGTCATTCAGGCGGGAGAAGGAGCAGGGCCCTCCTAGCCCCTGATGACCTTCGAAGGCCCCCGCGCCAAAACGGTTGGGCCCACGCTCCCACTCCTCAGCACCCTCAGCTCGGCCTACCCCTCTGCTCGCCGCACATCCAGCAGGTCGGGCTTGCCGGCCTCCCGGGGGCTAACACTAACTCTAGGTGGGCTCCTGAGGGGCCCCACCCAAGGGGCCTGGCGCCTCAACGCCGGAGATTGGGGACCCGAGACCCAGCGCCGGACTCACCCTGCATTCCCCCGCCACCTGGGCCGCTAGGGGGCCCGCCGGTCATTCAGGGCGTGAGAACGGGCAGGGCCCTCTGTGCCGCAGGCAACCTTCGAAGGCCCCCCCGCTCCAAAATGTTTGGGCCAAGGCTCCAGCTCGCCAGCGCCCTCACTCCGCTCGCCCCTCCACTCGCAGCACAGCGGGCATTTCGGGCCTGCCGGCATCCTTCTTGCTAACCCTAACCCTAGGTCAGTCCCCGAGAGGCCCCTGACAAGGGGCCTGGGGCTGCAACGCTGGGGATTGGGGACCCCCGAGCCCCAGGGCCAGACTACCACTGCTGCCGTCCACCACCTGGGCCACTAGGGGCGCTGTCTCTCATTGAGGGCTGGAGAAGGGGCAGGGCCCTCCGAGCCCCCGCGGACCTTCGATGGCCCCCGCCCCAAAGCGCTTGGGCCCACGTTCCCACTCCTCAGCGCCCTCAGCTCGGCCTGCCCCTCCGCTCGCTGCCCATCTAGCAGATCGGGCTTGCCGGACTCCTGGGGGCTAACCCGACCTCTAGGTGGGCTCCTGAGGGGCCCCATCCAAGGGGCCTGGCGCCCTAACGCCGGGGATTGGGAAGCTCCAAACCCCAGCACTGGACTCACCCTGCAGCCCACCGCCACCTGGGCCGTAGGGGCGCCACCGGTCATTCAGGGCGGGAGAACGGGTAGGGCCCTCCGAGTCCCCGGCGAGCTTCGAAGGCCCCGTGCGCCAAAACACTTGGGCCCTCGCTCCATCTCTCCAGCGCCCTCCCCTCCACCCCACCCCCCGTTCGGCGCACATCCAGCAGGTCGGGCTTGCCGGCCTCCCGGGGGCTAACACTAACTCTAGGTGGGCTCCTGAGGGGCCCCACCCAAGGGGCCTGGCGCCTCAACAACGGAGATTGGGGACCCGAGACCCAGCGCCGGACTCACCCTGCAGCCCCCCGCCACCTGGGCCGCTAGGGGGCCCGCCGGTCATTCAGGGCGTGAGAACGGGCAGGGCCCTCTGTGCCGCAGGCAACCTTCGAAGGCCCCCCCCGCTCCAAAATGTTTGGGCCAAGGCTCCAGCTCGCCAGCGCCCTCACTCCGATCGCCCCTCCTCTCGCTGCAAAGCGGGCATTTCGGGCCTGCCGGCATCCTTCTTGCTAACCCTAACCCTAGGTCAGTCCCCGAGAGGCCCCTGACAAGGGGCCTGGGGCTGCAACGCTGGGGATTGGGGACCCCCGAGCCCCAGGGCCAGACTACCACTGCTGCCGTCCACCACCTGGGCCACTAGGGGCGCTGTCTCTCATTGAGGGCTGGAGAAGGGGCAGGGCCCTCCGAGCCCCCGCGGACCTTCGATGGCCCCCGCCCCAAAGCGCTTGGGCCCACGTTCCCACTCCTCAGCGCCCTCAGCTCGGCCTGCCCCTCCGCTCGCTGCACATCCAGCAGATCGGGCTTGCCGGACTCCTGGGGGCTAACCCGACCTCTAGGTGGGCTCCTGAGGGGCCCCATCCAAGGGGCCTGGCGCCCTAACGCCGGGGATTGGGAAGCTCCAAACCCCAGCACTGGACTCACCCTGCAGCCCACCGCCACCTGGGCCGTAGGGGCGCCACCGGTCATTCAGGGCGGGAGAACGGGTAGGGCCCTCCGAGTCCCCGGCGAGCTTCGAAGGCCCCGTGCGCCAAAACACTTGGGCCCTCGCTCCATCTCTCCAGGGCCCTCCCCTCCGCCCCACCCCCCGCTCGCCACACCGCCGGTGGATCCTGCCTGCCGGCGTCCTGAGGGCTAATCCTAAACCTAGGTGGGCCCCCGAAGAGCCCATCCCAAGGGGCCTGGCACCGCAACTCCAGGCATTGGGGACCCCCAGCCCCAGGGCAAGACTAACACTGCTGCCCCTCCACCACCTGGGCACTAGGGGCGCTGCCGCTCATTCAGGGCTGGAGGAGGGGCAGGGCCCTCTGAGCCCCCGCCGACCTTTGATGGCCCCCCGCCCCAAAGCGCTTGGGCCCACGTTCCCACCAGTCAGCGCCCTCACCTCAAGCGGCCCCTCCGCTCGAAAGACAGCAGGCGGATCGGACCTGCCGGCCACCTGGGGGTAACCTTAACCCTAGGGCGGTCCCCGAGGGACCCCTCCAAGGGGCCTTGCGCAGCCACGCCGGGGATCCTGGACGTCTTAGCCCCAGGGCCGTACTCACCCTGCAGCCCCCTGGCACCCGGGCTGCTAGGGGCACCGCCGGTCATTCAGGCGGGAGAAGGGGCAGGGCCCTCCTATCCCCGACCTCCTTCGAAGGCCCCCGCGCCAAAACCTGTGGGCCCACGGTCCCGCTCTCCAGCTCCCTCCCCTCGGCCCGCCCCACCGCGAGCCACACAGCCAGGGGATTGGGCCTGAAGGCCTCCTGGGGGCTAACCCAAACCCCAGGTGGGTCCCCGAGGGGCCCATCCCAAGGGGCTTGGCGCCCCAACGCCGGCGATTGGGAACCTCCAAACCCCAGCGCTGGACTCACCCTGCAGCCCCCCGCCACCCGGGCCGCTAGGGGCGCCCCCCAGTCATTCAGGCGGGAGAAGGGGCAGGGCCCTCCGAGCCCCCGCCGACCTTCGACGGCCCCCCCGCCCCAAAGGGCTTGGGCCCACGTTCCCACTAGTCAGCGCCCTCACCTCAACCCGCCCCTCCGCTCGAAACACAGCAGGCGGATTGGACCTGCCGGACTCCTGGGGGCTAACCCGAACCCTAGGTGGGTCCCCGAGGGGCCCCTCCCAAGGGGCTTGGCGACCCAACGCCGGGGATTGGGAACCACCGAACCCCAGCGGCGGAATCACCCTGCAGCCCCCCACCACTCCGGCCGCTAGGGACGCCGCCGGTCATTCAGGCGGGAGAAGGAGCAGGGCCCTCCTAGCCCCTGATGACCTTCGAAGGCCCCCGCGCCAAAACGGTTGGGCCCACGCTCCCACTCCTCAGCACCCTCAGCTCGGCCTACCCCTCTGCTCGCCGCACATCCAGCAGGTCGGGCTTGCCGGCCTCCCGGGGGCTAACACTAACTCTAGGTGGGCTCCTGAGGGGCCCCACCCAAGGGGCCTGGCGCCTCAACGCCGGAGGTTGGGGACCCGAGACCCAGCGCCAGACTCACCCTGCAGCCCCCCGCCACCTGGGCCGCTAGGGGGCCCGCCGGTCATTCAGGGCGTGAGAACGGGCAGGGCCCTCTGTGCCACAGGCAACCTTCGAAGGCCCCCCCGCTCCAAAATGTTTGGGCCAAGGCTCCAGCTCGCCAGCGCCCTCACTCCGCTCGCCCCTCCACTCGCTGCAAAGCGGGCATTTCGGGCCTGCCGGCATCCTTCTTGCTAACCCTAACCCTAGGTCAGTCCCCGAGAGGCCCCTGACAAGGGGCCTGGGGCTGCAACGCTGGGGATTGGGGACCCCCGAGCCCCAGGGCCAGACTACCACTGCTGCCGTCCACCACCTGGGCCACTAGGGGCGCTGTCTCTCATTGAGGGCTGGAGAAGGGGCAGGGCCCTCCGAGCCCCCGCGGACCTTCGATGGCCCCCGCCCCAAAGCGCTTGGGCCCACGTTCCCACTCCTCAGCGCCCTCAGCTCGGCCTGCCCCTCCGCTCGCTGCACATCCAGCAGATCGGGCTTGCCGGACTCCTGGGGGCTAACCCGACCTCTAGGTGGGCTCCTGAGGGGCCCCATCCAAGGGGCCTGGCGCCCTAACGCCGGGGATTGGGAAGCTCCAAACCCCAGCACTGGACTCACCCTGCAGCCCACCGCCACCTGGGCCGTAGGGGCGCCACCGGTCATTCAGGGCGGGAGAACGGGTAGGGCCCTCCGAGTCCCCGGCGAGCTTCGAAGGCCCCGTGCGCCAAAACACTTGGGCCCTCGCTCCATCTCTCCAGCGCCCTCCCCTCCGCCCCACCCCCCCGCTCGCCACACCGCCGGTGGATCCTGCCTGCCGGCGTCCTGAGGGCTAATCCTAAACCTAGGTGGGCCCCCGAAGAGCCCATCCCAAGGGGCCTGGCACCGCAACTCCAGGCATTGGGGACCCCCAGCCCCAGGGCAAGACTAACAGTGCTGCCCCTCCACCACCTGGGCACTAGGGGCGCTGCCGCTCATTCAGGGCTGGAGGAGGGGCAGGGCCCTCTGAGCCCCCGCCGACCTTTGATGGCCCCCCGCCCCAAAGCGCTTGGGCCCACGTTCCCACCAGTCAGCGCCCTCACCTCAAGCGGCCCCTCCGCTCGAAAGACAGCAGGCGGATCGGACCTGCCGGCCACCTGGGGGTAACCTTAACCCTAGGGCGGTCCCCGAGGGACCCCTCCAAGGGGCCTTGCGCAGCCACGCCAGGGATCCTGGACGTCTTAGCCCCAGGGCCGTACTCACCCTGCAGCCCCCTGGCACCCGGGCTGCTAGGGGCACCGCCGGTCATTCAGGCGGGAGAAGGGGCAGGGCCCTCCTATCCCCGACCTCCTTCGAAGGCCCCCGCGCCAAAACCTGTGGGCCCACGGTCCCGCTCTCCAGCTCCCTCCCCTCGGCCCGCCCCACTGCGAGCCACACAGCCAGGGGATTGGGCCTGAAGGCCTCCTGGGGGCTAACCCAAACCCCAGGTGGGTCCCCGAGGGGCCCATCCCAAGGGGCTTGGCGCCCCAACGCCGGCGATTGGGAACCTCCAAACCCCAGCGCTGGACTCACCCTGCAGCCCCCCGCCACCCGGGCCGCTAGGGGCGCCCCCCAGTCATTCAGGCGGGAGAAGGGGCAGGGCCCTCCGAGCCCCCGCCGACCTTCGACGGCCCCCCGCCCCAAAGGGCTTGGGCCCACGTTCCCACTAGTCAGCGCCCTCACCTCAACCCGCCCCTCCGCTCGAAACACAGCAGGCGGATTGGACCTGCCGGACTCCTGGGGGCTAACCCGAACCCTAGGTGGGTCCCCGAGGGGCCCCTCCCAAGGGGCTTGGCGACCCAACGCCGGGGATTGGGAACCACCGAACCCCAGCGGTGGAATCACCCTGCAGCCCCCCACCACTCCGGCCGCTAGGGACGCCGCCGGTCATTCAGGCGGGAGAAGGAGCAGGGCCCTCCTAGCCCCTGATGACCTTCGAAGGCCCCCGCGCCAAAACGGTTGGGCCCACGCTCCCACTCCTCAGCACCCTCAGCTCGGCCTACCCCTCTGCTCGCCGCACATCCAGCAGGTCGGGCTTGCCGGCCTCCCGGGGGCTAACACTAACTCTAGGTGGGCTCCTGAGGGGCCCCACCCAAGGGGCCTGGCGCCTCAACGCCGGAGATTGGGGACCCGAGACCCAGCGCCGGACTCACCCTGCATTCCCCCGCCACCTGAGCCGCTAGGGGGCCCGCCGGTCATTCAGGGCGTGAGAACGGGCAGGGCCCTCTGTGCCGCAGGCAACCTTCGAAGGCCCCCCCGCTCCAAAATGTTTGGGCCAAGGCTCCAGCTCGCCAGCGCCCTCACTCCGCTCGCCCCTCCACTCGCAGCACAGCGGGCATTTCGGGCCTGCCGGCATCCTTCTTGCTAACCCTAACCCTAGGTCAGTCCCCGAGAGGCCCCTGACAAGGGGCCTGGGGCTGCAACGCTGGGGATTGGGGACCCCCGAGCCCCAGGGCCAGACTACCACTGCTGCCGTCCACCACCTGGGCCACTAGGGGCGCTGTCTCTCATTGAGGGCTGGAGAAGGGGCAGGGCCCTCCGAGCCCCCGCGGACCTTCGATGGCCCCCGCCCCAAAGCGCTTGGGCCCACGTTCCCACTCCTCAGCGCCCTCAGCTCGGCCTGCCCCTCCGCTCGCTGCCCATCTAGCAGATCGGGCTTGCCGGACTCCTGGGGGCTAACCCGACCTCTAGGTGGGCTCCTGAGGGGCCCCATCCAAGGGGCCTGGCGCCCTAACGCCGGGGATTGGGAAGCTCCAAACCCCAGCACTGGACTCACCCTGCAGCCCACCGCCACCTGGGCCGTAGGGGCGCCACCGGTCATTCAGGGCGGGAGAACGGGTAGGGCCCTCCGAGTCCCCGGCGAGCTTCGAAGGCCCCGTGCGCCAAAACACTTGGGCCCTCGCTCCATCTCTCCAGCGCCCTCCCCTCCACCCCACCCCCCGTTCGGCGCACATCCAGCAGGTCGGGCTTGCCGGCCTCCCGGGGGCTAACACTAACTCTAGGTGGGCTCCTGAGGGGCCCCACCCAAGGGGCCTGGCGCCTCAACAACGGAGATTGGGGACCCGAGACCCAGCGCCGGACTCACCCTGCAGCCCCCCGCCACCTGGGCCGCTAGGGGGCCCGCCGGTCATTCAGGGCGTGAGAACGGGCAGGGCCCTCTGTGCCGCAGGCAACCTTCGAAGGCCCCCCCCGCTCCAAAATGTTTGGGCCAAGGCTCCAGCTCGCCAGCGCCCTCACTCCGATCGCCCCTCCTCTCGCTGCAAAGCGGGCATTTCGGGCCTGCCGGCATCCTTCTTGCTAACCCTAACCCTAGGTCAGTCCCCGAGAGGCCCCTGACAAGGGGCCTGGGGCTGCAACGCTGGGGATTGGGGACCCCCGAGCCCCAGGGCCAGACTACCACTGCTGCCGTCCACCACCTGGGCCACTAGGGGCGCTGTCTCTCATTGAGGGCTGGAGAAGGGGCAGGGCCCTCCGAGCCCCCGCGGACCTTCGATGGCCCCCGCCCCAAAGCGCTTGGGCCCACGTTCCCACTCCTCAGCGCCCTCAGCTCGGCCTGCCCCTCCGCTCGCTGCACATCCAGCAGATCGGGCTTGCCGGACTCCTGGGGGCTAACCCGACGTCTAGGTGGGCTCCTGAGGGTCCCCATCCAAGGGGCCTGGCGCCCTAACGCCGGGGATTGGGAAGCTCCAAACCCCAGCACTGGACTCACCCTGCAGCCCACCGCCACCTGGGCCGTAGGGGCGCCACCGGTCATTCAGGGCGGGAGAACGGGTAGGGCCCTCCGAGTCCCCGGCGAGCTTCGAAGGCCCCGTGCGCCAAAACACTTGGGCCCTCGCTCCATCTCTCCAGGGCCCTCCCCTCCGCCCCACCCCCCGCTCGCCACACCGCCGGTGGATCCTGCCTGCCGGCGTCCTGAGGGCTAATCCTAAACCTAGGTGGGCCCCCGAAGAGCCCATCCCAAGGGGCCTGGCACCGCAACTCCAGGCATTGGGGACCCCCAGCCCCAGGGCAAGACTAACACTGCTGCCCCTCCACCACCTGGGCACTAGGGGCGCTGCCGCTCATTCAGGGCTGGAGGAGGGGCAGGGCCCTCTGAGCCCCCGCCGACCTTTGATGGCCCCCCGCCCCAAAGCGCTTGGGCCCACGTTCCCACCAGTCAGCGCCCTCACCTCAAGCGGCCCCTCCGCTCGAAAGACAGCAGGCGGATCGGACCTGCCGGCCACCTGGGGGTAACCTTAACCCTAGGGCGGTCCCCGAGGGACCCCTCCAAGGGGCCTTGCGCAGCCACGCCGGGGATCCTGGACGTCTTAGCCCCAGGGCCGTACTCACCCTGCAGCCCCCTGGCACCCGGGCTGCTAGGGGCACCGCCGGTCATTCAGGCGGGAGAAGGGGCAGGGCCCTCCTATCCCCGACCTCCTTCGAAGGCCCCCGCGCCAAAACCTGTGGGCCCACGGTCCCGCTCTCCAGCTCCCTCCCCTCGGCCCGCCCCACCGCGAGCCACACAGCCAGGGGATTGGGCCTGAAGGCCTCCTGGGGGCTAACCCAAACCCCAGGTGGGTCCCCGAGGGGCCCATCCCAAGGGGCTTGGCGCCCCAACGCCGGCGATTGGGAACCTCCAAACCCCAGCGCTGGACTCACCCTGCAGCCCCCCGCCACCCGGGCCGCTAGGGGCGCCCCCCAGTCATTCAGGCGGGAGAAGGGGCAGGGCCCTCCGAGCCCCCGCCGACCTTCGACGGCCCCCCCGCCCCAAAGGGCTTGGGCCCACGTTCCCACTAGTCAGCGCCCTCACCTCAACCCGCCCCTCCGCTCGAAACACAGCAGGCGGATTGGACCTGCCGGACTCCTGGGGGCTAACCCGAACCCTAGGTGGGTCCCCGAGGGGCCCCTCCCAAGGGGCTTGGCGACCCAACGCCGGGGATTGGGAACCACCGAACCCCAGCGGCGGAATCACCCTGCAGCCCCCCACCACTCCGGCCGCTAGGGACGCCGCCGGTCATTCAGGCGGGAGAAGGAGCAGGGCCCTCCTAGCCCCTGATGACCTTCGAAGGCCCCCGCGCCAAAACGGTTGGGCCCACGCTCCCACTCCTCAGCACCCTCAGCTCGGCCTACCCCTCTGCTCGCCGCACATCCAGCAGGTCGGGCTTGCCGGCCTCCCGGGGGCTAACACTAACTCTAGGTGGGCTCCTGAGGGGCCCCACCCAAGGGGCCTGGCGCCTCAACGCCGGAGGTTGGGGACCCGAGACCCAGCGCCAGACTCACCCTGCAGCCCCCCGCCACCTGGGCCGCTAGGGGGCCCGCCGGTCATTCAGGGCGTGAGAACGGGCAGGGCCCTCTGTGCCACAGGCAACCTTCGAAGGCCCCCCCGCTCCAAAATGTTTGGGCCAAGGCTCCAGCTCGCCAGCGCCCTCACTCCGCTCGCCCCTCCACTCGCTGCAAAGCGGGCATTTCTGGCCTGCCGGCATCCTTCTTGCTAACCCTAACCCTAGGTCAGTCCCCGAGAGGCCCCTGACAAGGGGCCTGGGGCTGCAACGCTGGGGATTGGGGACCCCCGAGCCCCAGGGCCAGACTACCACTGCTGCCGTCCACCACCTGGGCCACTAGGGGCGCTGTCTCTCATTGAGGGCTGGAGAAGGGGCAGGGCCCTCCGAGCCCCCGCGGACCTTCGATGGCCCCCGCCCCAAAGCGCTTGGGCCCACGTTCCCACTCCTCAGCGCCCTCAGCTCGGCCTGCCCCTCCGCTCGCTGCACATCCAGCAGATCGGGCTTGCCGGACTCCTGGGGGCTAACCCGACCTCTAGGTGGGCTCCTGAGGGGCCCCATCCAAGGGGCCTGGCGCCCTAACGCCGGGGATTGGGAAGCTCCAAACCCCAGCACTGGACTCACCCTGCAGCCCACCGCCACCTGGGCCGTAGGGGCGCCACCGGTCATTCAGGGCGGGAGAACGGGTAGGGCCCTCCGAGTCCCCGGCGAGCTTCGAAGGCCCCGTGCGCCAAAACACTTGGGCCCTCGCTCCATCTCTCCAGCGCCCTCCCCTCCGCCCCACCCCCCCGCTCGCCACACCGCCGGTGGATCCTGCCTGCCGGCGTCCTGAGGGCTAATCCTAAACCTAGGTGGGCCCCCGAAGAGCCCATCCCAAGGGGCCTGGCACCGCAACTCCAGGCATTGGGGACCCCCAGCCCCAGGGCAAGACTAACACTGCTGCCCCTCCACCACCTGGGCACTAGGGGCGCTGCCGCTCATTCAGGGCTGGAGGAGGGGCAGGGCCCTCTGAGCCCCCGCCGACCTTTGATGGCCCCCCGCCCCAAAGCGCTTGGGCCCACGTTCCCACCAGTCAGCGCCCTCACCTCAAGCGGCCCCTCCGCTCGAAAGACAGCAGGCGGATCGGACCTGCCGGCCACCTGGGGGTAACCTTAACCCTAGGGCGGTCCCCGAGGGACCCCTCCAAGGGGCCTTGCGCAGCCACGCCAGGGATCCTGGACGTCTTAGCCCCAGGGCCGTACTCACCCTGCAGCCCCCTGGCACCCGGGCTGCTAGGGGCACCGCCGGTCATTCAGGCGGGAGAAGGGGCAGGGCCCTCCTATCCCCGACCTCCTTCGAAGGCCCCCGCGCCAAAACCTGTGGGCCCACGGTCCCGCTCTCCAGCTCCCTCCCCTCGGCCCGCCCCACTGCGAGCCACACAGCCAGGGGATTGGGCCTGAAGGCCTCCTGGGGGCTAACCCAAACCCCAGGTGGGTCCCCGAGGGGCCCATCCCAAGGGGCTTGGCGCCCCAACGCCGGCGATTGGGAACCTCCAAACCCCAGCGCTGGACTCACCCTGCAGCCCCCCGCCACCCGGGCCGCTAGGGGCGCCCCCCAGTCATTCAGGCGGGAGAAGGGGCAGGGCCCTCCGAGCCCCCGCCGACCTTCGACGGCCCCCCGCCCCAAAGGGCTTGGGCCCACGTTCCCACTAGTCAGCGCCCTCACCTCAACCCGCCCCTCCGCTCGAAACACAGCAGGCGGATTGGACCTGCCGGACTCCTGGGGGCTAACCCGAACCCTAGGTGGGTCCCCGAGGGGCCCCTCCCAAGGGGCTTGGCGACCCAACGCCGGGGATTGGGAACCACCGAACCCCAGCGGTGGAATCACCCTGCAGCCCCCCACCACTCCGGCCGCTAGGGACGCCGCCGGTCATTCAGGCGGGAGAAGGAGCAGGGCCCTCCTAGCCCCTGATGACCTTCGAAGGCCCCCGCGCCAAAACGGTTGGGCCCACGCTCCCACTCCTCAGCACCCTCAGCTCGGCCTACCCCTCTGCTCGCCGCACATCCAGCAGGTCGGGCTTGCCGGCCTCCCGGGGGCTAACACTAACTCTAGGTGGGCTCCTGAGGGGCCCCACCCAAGGGGCCTGGCGCCTCAACGCCGGAGATTGGGGACCCGAGACCCAGCGCCGGACTCACCCTGCATTCCCCCGCCACCTGAGCCGCTAGGGGGCCCGCCGGTCATTCAGGGCGTGAGAACGGGCAGGGCCCTCTGTGCCGCAGGCAACCTTCGAAGGCCCCCCCCCGCTCCAAAATGTTTGGGCCAAGGCTCCAGCTCGCCAGCGCCCTCACTCCGCTCGCCCCTCCACTCGCTGCAAAGCGGGCATTTCGGGCCTGCCGGCATCCTTCTTGCTAACCCTAACCCTAGGTCAGTCCCCGAGAGGCCCCTGACAAGGGGCCTGGGGCTGCAACGCTGGGGATTGGGGACCCCCGAGCCCCAGGGCCAGACTACCACTGCTGCCGTCCACCACCTGGGCCACTAGGGGCGCTGTCTCTCATTGAGGGCTGGAGAAGGGGCAGGGCCCTCCGAGCCCCCGCGGACCTTCGATGGCCCCCGCCCCAAAGCGCTTGGGCCCACGTTCCCACTCCTCAGCGCCCTCAGCTCGGCCTGCCCCTCCGCTCGCTGCCCATCTAGCAGATCGGGCTTGCCGGACTCCTGGGGGCTAACCCGACCTCTAGGTGGGCTCCTGAGGGGCCCCATCCAAGGGGCCTGGCGCCCTAACGCCGGGGATTGGGAAGCTCCAAACCCCAGCACTGGACTCACCCTGCAGCCCACCGCCACCTGGGCCGTAGGGGCGCCACCGGTCATTCAGGGCGGGAGAACGGGTAGGGCCCTCCGAGTCCCCGGCGAGCTTCGAAGGCCCCGTGCGCCAAAACACTTGGGCCCTCGCTCCATCTCTCCAGCGCCCTCCCCTCCACCCCACCCCCCGTTCGGCGCACATCCAGCAGGTCGGGCTTGCCGGCCTCCCGGGGGCTAACACTAACTCTAGGTGGGCTCCTGAGGGGCCCCACCCAAGGGGCCTGGCGCCTCAACAACGGAGATTGGGGACCCGAGACCCAGCGCCGGACTCACCCTGCAGCCCCCCGCCACCTGGGCCGCTAGGGGGCCCGCCGGTCATTCAGGGCGTGAGAACGGGCAGGGCCCTCTGTGCCGCAGGCAACCTTCGAAGGCCCCCCCCGCTCCAAAATGTTTGGGCCAAGGCTCCAGCTCGCCAGCGCCCTCACTCCGATCGCCCCTCCTCTCGCTGCAAAGCGGGCATTTCGGGCCTGCCGGCATCCTTCTTGCTAACCCTAACCCTAGGTCAGTCCCCGAGAGGCCCCTGACAAGGGGCCTGGGGCTGCAACGCTGGGGATTGGGGACCCCCGAGCCCCAGGGCCAGACTACCACTGCTGCCGTCCACCACCTGGGCCACTAGGGGCGCTGTCTCTCATTGAGGGCTGGAGAAGGGGCAGGGCCCTCCGAGCCCCCGCGGACCTTCGATGGCCCCCGCCCCAAAGCGCTTGGGCCCACGTTCCCACTCCTCAGCGCCCTCAGCTCGGCCTGCCCCTCCGCTCGCTGCACATCCAGCAGATCGGGCTTGCCGGACTCCTGGGGGCTAACCCGACCTCTAGGTGGGCTCCTGAGGGGCCCCATCCAAGGGGCCTGGCGCCCTAACGCCGGGGATTGGGAAGCTCCAAACCCCAGCACTGGACTCACCCTGCAGCCCACCGCCACCTGGGCCGTAGGGGCGCCACCGGTCATTCAGGGCGGGAGAACGGGTAGGGCCCTCCGAGTCCCCGGCGAGCTTCGAAGGCCCCGTGCGCCAAAACACTTGGGCCCTCGCTCCATCTCTCCAGCGCCCTCCCCTCCGCCCCACCCCCCGCTCGCCACACCGCCGGTGGATCCTGCCTGCCGGCGTCCTGAGGGCTAATCCTAAACCTAGGTGGGCCCCCGAAGAGCCCATCCCAAGGGGCCTGGCACCGCAACTCCAGGCATTGGGGACCCCCAGCCCCAGGGCAAGACTAACACTGCTGCCCCTCCACCACCTGGGCACTAGGGGCGCTGCCGCTCATTCAGGGCTGGAGGAGGGGCAGGGCCCTCTGAGCCCCCGCCGACCTTTGATGGCCCCCCGCCCCAAAGCGCTTGGGCCCACGTTCCCACCAGTCAGCGCCCTCACCTCAAGCGGCCCCTCCGCTCGAAAGACAGCAGGCGGATCGGACCTGCCGGCCACCTGGGGGTAACCTTAACCCTAGGGCGGTCCCCGAGGGACCCCTCCAAGGGGCCTTGCGCAGCCACGCCGGGGATCCTGGACGTCTTAGCCCCAGGGCCGTACTCACCCTGCAGCCCCCTGGCACCCGGGCTGCTAGGGGCACCGCCGGTCATTCAGGCGGGAGAAGGGGCAGGGCCCTCCTATCCCCGACCTCCTTCGAAGGCCCCCGCGCCAAAACCTGTGGGCCCACGGTCCCGCTCTCCAGCTCCCTCCCCTCGGCCCGCCCCACCGCGAGCCACACAGCCAGGGGATTGGGCCTGAAGGCCTCCTGGGGGCTAACCCAAACCCCAGGTGGGTCCCCGAGGGGCCCATCCCAAGGGGCTTGGCGCCCCAACGCCGGCGATTGGGAACCTCCAAACCCCAGCGCTGGACTCACCCTGCAGCCCCCCGCCACCCGGGCCGCTAGGGGCGCCCCCCAGTCATTCAGGCGGGAGAAGGGGCAGGGCCCTCCGAGCCCCCGCCGACCTTCGACGGCCCCCCCGCCCCAAAGGGCTTGGGCCCACGTTCCCACTAGTCAGCGCCCTCACCTCAACCCGCCCCTCCGCTCGAAACACAGCAGGCGGATTGGACCTGCCAGACTCCTGGGGGCTAACCCGAACCCTAGGTGGGTCCCCGAGGGGCCCCTCCCAAGGGGCTTGGCGACCCAACGCCGGGGATTGGGAACCACCGAACCCCAGCGGTGGAATCACCCTGCAGCCCCCCACCACTCCGGCCGCTAGGGACGCCGCCGGTCATTCAGGCGGGAGAAGGAGCAGGGCCCTCCTAGCCCCTGATGACCTTCGAAGGCCCCCGCGCCAAAACGGTTGGGCCCACGCTCCCACTCCTCAGCACCCTCAGCTCGGCCTACCCCTCTGCTCGCCGCACATCCAGCAGGTCGGGCTTGCCGGCCTCCCGGGGGCTAACACTAACTCTAGGTGGGCTCCTGAGGGGCCCCACCCAAGGGGCCTGGCGCCTCAGCGCCGGAGATTGGGGACCCGAGACCCAGCGCCGGACTCACCCTGCAGCCCCCCGCCACCTGGGCCGCTAGGGGGCCCGCCGGTCATTCAGGGCGTGAGAACGGGCAGGGCCCTCTGTGCCGCAGGCAACCTTCGAAGGCCCCCCCCCCGCTCCAAAATGTTTGGGCCAAGGCTCCAGCTCGCCAGCGCCCTCACTCCGCTCGCCCCTCCACTCGCTGCAAAGCGGGCATTTCGGGCCTGCCGGCATCCTTCTTGCTAACCCTAACCCTAGGTCAGTCCCCGAGAGGCCCCTGACAAGGGGCCTGGGGCTGCAACGCTGGGGATTGGGGACCCCCGAGCCCCAGGGCCAGACTACCACTGCTGCCGTCCACCACCTGGGCCACTAGGGGCGCTGTCTCTCATTGAGGGCTGGAGAAGGGGCAGGGCCCTCCGAGCCCCCGCGGACCTTCGATGGCCCCCGCCCCAAAGCGCTTGGGCCCACGTTCCCACTCCTCAGCGCCCTCAGCTCGGCCTGCCCCTCCGCTCGCTGCACATCCAGCAGATCGGGCTTGCCGGACTCCTGGGGGCTAACCCGACCTCTAGGTGGGCTCCTGAGGGGCCCCATCCAAGGGGCCTGGCGCCCTAACGCCGGGGATTGGGAAGCTCCAAACCCCAGCACTGGACTCACCCTGCAGCCCACCGCCACCTGGGCCGTAGGGGCGCCACCGGTCATTCAGGGCGGGAGAACGGGTAGGGCCCTCCGAGTCCCCGGCGAGCTTCGAAGGCCCCGTGCGCCAAAACACTTGGGCCCTCGCTCCATCTCTCCAGCGCCCTCCCCTCCGCCCCACCCCCCGCTCGCCACACCGCCGGTGGATCCTGCCTGCCGGCGTCCTGAGGGCTAATCCTAAACCTAGGTGGGCCCCCGAAGAGCCCATCCCAAGGGGCCTGGCACCGCAACTCCAGGCATTGGGGACCCCCAGCCCCAGGGCAAGACTAACACTGCTGCCCCTCCACCACCTGGGCACTAGGGGCGCTGCCGCTCATTCAGGGCTGGAGGAGGGGCAGGGCCCTCTGAGCCCCCGCCGACCTTTGATGGCCCCCCGCCCCAAAGCGCTTGGGCCCACGTTCCCACCAGTCAGCGCCCTCACCTCAAGCGGCCCCTCCGCTCGAAAGACAGCAGGCGGATCGGACCTGCCGGCCACCTGGGGGTAACCTTAACCCTAGGGCGGTCCCCGAGGGACCCCTCCAAGGGGCCTTGCGCAGCCACGCCGGGGATCCTGGACGTCTTAGCCCCAGGGCCGTACTCACCCTGCAGCCCCCTGGCACCCGGGCTGCTAGGGGCACCGCCGGTCATTCAGGCGGGAGAAGGGGCAGGGCCCTCCTATCCCCGACCTCCTTCGAAGGCCCCCGCGCCAAAACCTGTGGGCCCACGGTCCCGCTCTCCAGCTCCCTCCCCTCGGCCCGCCCCACCGCGAGCCACACAGCCAGGGGATTGGGCCTGAAGGCCTCCTGGGGGCTAACCCAAACCCTAGGTGGGTCCCCGAGGGGCCCATCCCAAGGGGCTTGGCGCCCCAACGCCGGCGATTGGGAACCTCCAAACCCCAGCGCTGGACTCACCCTGCAGCCCCCCGCCACCCGGGCCGCTAGGGGCGCCCCCCAGTCATTCAGGCGGGAGAAGGGGCAGGGCCCTCCGAGCCCCCGCCGACCTTCGACGGCCCCCCCGCCCCAAAGGGCTTGGGCCCACGTTCCCACTAGTCAGCGCCCTCACCTCAACCCGCCCCTCCGCTCGAAACACAGCAGGCGGATTGGACCTGCCGGACTCCTGGGGGCTAACCCGAACCCTAGGTGGGTCCCCGAGGGGCCCCTCCCAAGGGGCTTGGCGACCCAACGCCGGGGATTGGGAACCACCGAACCCCAGCGGCGGAATCACCCTGCAGCCCCCCACCACTCCGGCCGCTAGGGACGCCGCCGGTCATTCAGGCGGGAGAAGGAGCAGGGCCCTCCTAGCCCCTGATGACCTTCGAAGGCCCCCGCGCCAAAACGGTTGGGCCCACGCTCCCACTCCTCAGCACCCTCAGCTCGGCCTACCCCTCTGCTCGCCGCACATCCAGCAGGTCGGGCTTGCCGGCCTCCCGGGGGCTAACACTAACTCTAGGTGGGCTCCTGAGGGGCCCCACCCAAGGGGCCTGGCGCCTCAGCGCCGGAGATTGGGGACCCGAGACCCACCGCCGGACTCACCCTGCAGCCCCCCGCCACCTGGGCCGCTAGGGGGCCCGCCGGTCATTCAGGGCGTGAGAACGGGCAGGGCCCTCTGTGCCGCAGGCAACCTTCGAAGGCCCCCCCGCTCCAAAATGTTTGGGCCAAGGCTCCAGCTCGCCAGCGCCCTCACTCCGCTCGCCCCTCCACTCGCTGCAAAGCGGGCATTTCGGGCCTGCCGGCATCCTTCTTGCTAACCCTAACCCTAGGTCAGTCCCCGAGAGGCCCCTGACAAGGGGCCTGGGGCTGCAACGCTGGGGATTGGGGACCCCCGAGCCCCAGGGCCAGACTACCACTGCTGCCGTCCACCACCTGGGCCACTAGGGGCGCTGTCTCTCATTGAGGGCTGGAGAAGGGGCAGGGCCCTCCGAGCCCCCGCGGACCTTCGATGGCCCCCGCCCCAAAGCGCTTGGGCCCACGTTCCCACTCCTCAGCGCCCTCAGCTCGGCCTGCCCCTCCGCTCGCTGCACATCCAGCAGATCGGGCTTGCCGGACTCCTGGGGGCTAACCCGACCTCTAGGTGGGCTCCTGAGGGGCCCCATCCAAGGGGCCTGGCGCCCTAACGCCGGGGATTGGGAAGCTCCAAACCCCAGCACTGGACTCACCCTGCAGCCCACCGCCACCTGGGCCGTAGGGGCGCCACCGGTCATTCAGGGCGGGAGAACGGGTAGGGCCCTCCGAGTCCCCGGCGAGCTTCGAAGGCCCCGTGCGCCAAAACACTTGGGCCCTCGCTCCATCTCTCCAGCGCCCTCCCCTCCGCCCCACCCCCCGCTCGCCACACCGCCGGTGGATCCTGCCTGCCGGCGTCCTGAGGGCTAATCCTAAACCTAGGTGGGCCCCCGAAGAGCCCATCCCAAGGGGCCTGGCACCGCAACTCCAGGCATTGGGGACCCCCAGCCCCAGGGCAAGACTAACACTGCTGCCCCTCCACCACCTGGGCACTAGGGGCGCTGCCGCTCATTCAGGGCTGGAGGAGGGGCAGGGCCCTCTGAGCCCCCGCCGACCTTTGATGGCCCCCCGCCCCAAAGCGCTTGGGCCCACGTTCCCACCAGTCAGCGCCCTCACCTCAAGCGGCCCCTCCGCTCGAAAGACAGCAGGCGGATCGGACCTGCCGGCCACCTGGGGGTAACCTTAACCCTAGGGCGGTCCCCGAGGGACCCCTCCAAGGGGCCTTGCGCAGCCACGCCGGGGATCCTGGACGTCTTAGCCCCACGGCCGTACTCACCCTGCAGCCCCCTGGCACCCGGGCTGCTAGGGGCACCGCCGGTCATTCAGGCGGGAGAAGGGGCAGGGCCCTCCTATCCCCGACCTCCTTCGAAGGCCCCCGCGCCAAAACCTGTGGGCCCACGGTCCCGCTCTCCAGCTCCCTCCCCTCGGCCCGCCCCACCGCGAGCCACACAGCCAGGGGATTGGGCCTGAAGGCCTCCTGGGGGCTAACCCAAACCCCAGGTGGGTCCCCGAGGGGCCCATCCCAAGGGGCTTGGCGCCCCAACGCCGGCGATTGGGAACCTCCAAACCCCAGCGCTGGACTCACCCTGCAGCCCCCCGCCACCCGGGCCGCTAGGGGCGCCCCCCAGTCATTCAGGCGGGAGAAGGGGCAGGGCCCTCCGAGCCCCCGCCGACCTTCGACGGCCCCCCCGCCCCAAAGGGCTTGGGCCCACGTTCCCACTAGTCAGCGCCCTCACCTCAACCCGCCCCTCCGCTCGAAACACAGCAGGCGGATTGGACCTGCCGGACTCCTGGGGGCTAACCCGAACCCTAGGTGGGTCCCCGAGGGGCCCCTCCCAAGGGGCTTGGCGACCCAACGCCGGGGATTGGGAACCACCGAACCCCAGCGGTGGAATCACCCTGCAGCCCCCCACCACTCCGGCCGCTAGGGACGCCGCCGGTCATTCAGGCGGGAGAAGGAGCAGGGCCCTCCTAGCCCCTGATGACCTTCGAAGGCCCCCGCGCCAAAACGGTTGGGCCCACGCTCCCACTCCTCAGCACCCTCAGCTCGGCCTACCCCTCTGCTCGCCGCACATCCAGCAGGTCGGGCTTGCCGGCCTCCCGGGGGCTAACACTAACTCTAGGTGGGCTCCTGAGGGGCCCCACCCAAGGGGCCTGGCGCCTCAGCGCCGGAGATTGGGGACCCGAGACCCACCGCCGGACTCACCCTGCAGCCCCCCGCCACCTGGGCCGCTAGGGGGCCCGCCGGTCATTCAGGGCGTGAGAACGGGCAGGGCCCTCTGTGCCGCAGGCAACCTTCGAAGGCCCCCCCGCTCCAAAATGTTTGGGCCAAGGCTCCAGCTCGCCAGCGCCCTCACTCCGCTCGCCCCTCCACTCGCTGCAAAGCGGGCATTTCGGGCCTGCCGGCATCCTTCTTGCTAACCCTAACCCTAGGTCAGTCCCCGAGAGGCCCCTGACAAGGGGCCTGGGGCTGCAACGCTGGGGATTGGGGACCCCCGAGCCCCAGGGCCAGACTACCACTGCTGCCGTCCACCACCTGGGCCACTAGGGGCGCTGTCTCTCATTGAGGGCTGGAGAAGGGGCAGGGCCCTCCGAGCCCCCGCGGACCTTCGATGGCCCCCGCCCCAAAGCGCTTGGGCCCACGTTCCCACTCCTCAGCGCCCTCAGCTCGGCCTGCCCCTCCGCTCGCTGCACATCCAGCAGATCGGGCTTGCCGGACTCCTGGGGGCTAACCCGACCTCTAGGTGGGCTCCTGAGGGGCCCCATCCAAGGGGCCTGGCGCCCTAACGCCGGGGATTGGGAAGCTCCAAACCCCAGCACTGGACTCACCCTGCAGCCCACCGCCACCTGGGCCGTAGGGGCGCCACCGGTCATTCAGGGCGGGAGAACGGGTAGGGCCCTCCGAGTCCCCGGCGAGCTTCGAAGGCCCCGTGCGCCAAAACACTTGGGCCCTCGCTCCATCTCTCCAGCGCCCTCCCCTCCGCCCCACCCCCCGCTCGCCACACCGCCGGTGGATCCTGCCTGCCGGCGTCCTGAGGGCTAATCCTAAACCTAGGTGGGCCCCCGAAGAGCCCATCCCAAGGGGCCTGGCACCGCAACTCCAGGCATTGGGGACCCCCAGCCCCAGGGCAAGACTAACACTGCTGCCCCTCCACCACCTGGGCACTAGGGGCGCTGCCGCTCATTCAGGGCTGGAGGAGGGGCAGGGCCCTCTGAGCCCCCGCCGACCTTTGATGGCCCCCCGCCCCAAAGCGCTTGGGCCCACGTTCCCACCAGTCAGCGCCCTCACCTCAAGCGGCCCCTCCGCTCGAAAGACAGCAGGCGGATCGGACCTGCCGGCCACCTGGGGGTAACCTTAACCCTAGGGCGGTCCCCGAGGGACCCCTCCAAGGGGCCTTGCGCAGCCACGCCGGGGATCCTGGACGTCTTAGCCCCACGGCCGTACTCACCCTGCAGCCCCCTGGCACCCGGGCTGCTAGGGGCACCGCCGGTCATTCAGGCGGGAGAAGGGGCAGGGCCCTCCTATCCCCGACCTCCTTCGAAGGCCCCCGCGCCAAAACCTGTGGGCCCACGGTCCCGCTCTCCAGCTCCCTCCCCTCGGCCCGCCCCACCGCGAGCCACACAGCCAGGGGATTGGGCCTGAAGGCCTCCTGGGGGCTAACCCAAACCCCAGGTGGGTCCCCGAGGGGCCCATCCCAAGGGGCTTGGCGCCCCAACGCCGGCGATTGGGAACCTCCAAACCCCAGCGCTGGACTCACCCTGCAGCCCCCCGCCACCCGGGCCGCTAGGGGCGCCCCCCAGTCATTCAGGCGGGAGAAGGGGCAGGGCCCTCCGAGCCCCCGCCGACCTTCGACGGCCCCCCCGCCCCAAAGGGCTTGGGCCCACGTTCCCACTAGTCAGCGCCCTCACCTCAACCCGCCCCTCCGCTCGAAACACAGCAGGCGGATTGGACCTGCCGGACTCCTGGGGGCTAACCCGAACCCTAGGTGGGTCCCCGAGGGGCCCCTCCCAAGGGGCTTGGCGACCCAACGCCGGGGATTGGGAACCACCGAACCCCAGCGGTGGAATCACCCTGCAGCCCCCCACCACTCCGGCCGCTAGGGACGCCGCCGGTCATTCAGGCGGGAGAAGGAGCAGGGCCCTCCTAGCCCCTGATGACCTTCGAAGGCCCCCGCGCCAAAACGGTTGGGCCCACGCTCCCACTCCTCAGCACCCTCAGCTCGGCCTACCCCTCTGCTCGCCGCACATCCAGCAGGTCGGGCTTGCCGGCCTCCCGGGGGCTAACACTAACTCTAGGTGGGCTCCTGAGGGGCCCCACCCAAGGGGCCTGGCGCCTCAGCGCCGGAGATTGGGGACCCGAGACCCAGCGCCGGACTCACCCTGCAGCCCCCCGCCACCTGGGCCGCTAGGGGGCCCGCCGGTCATTCAGGGCGTGAGAACGGGCAGGGCCCTCTGTGCCGCAGGCAACCTTCGAAGGCCCCCCCCCCGCTCCAAAATGTTTGGGCCAAGGCTCCAGCTCGCCAGCGCCCTCACTCCGCTCGCCCCTCCACTCGCTGCAAAGCGGGCATTTCGGGCCTGCCGGCATCCTTCTTGCTAACCCTAACCCTAGGTCAGTCCCCGAGAGGCCCCTGACAAGGGGCCTGGGGCTGCAACGCTGGGGATTGGGGACCCCCGAGCCCCAGGGCCAGACTACCACTGCTGCCGTCCACCACCTGGGCCACTAGGGGCGCTGTCTCTCATTGAGGGCTGGAGAAGGGGCAGGGCCCTCCGAGCCCCCGCGGACCTTCGATGGCCCCCGCCCCAAAGCGCTTGGGCCCACGTTCCCACTCCTCAGCGCCCTCAGCTCGGCCTGCCCCTCCGCTCGCTGCACATCCAGCAGATCGGGCTTGCCGGACTCCTGGGGGCTAACCCGACCTCTAGGTGGGCTCCTGAGGGGCCCCATCCAAGGGGCCTGGCGCCCTAACGCCGGGGATTGGGAAGCTCCAAACCCCAGCACTGGACTCACCCTGCAGCCCACCGCCACCTGGGCCGTAGGGGCGCCACCGGTCATTCAGGGCGGGAGAACGGGTAGGGCCCTCCGAGTCCCCGGCGAGCTTCGAAGGCCCCGTGCGCCAAAACACTTGGGCCCTCGCTCCATCTCTCCAGCGCCCTCCCCTCCGCCCCACCCCCCGCTCGCCACACCGCCGGTGGATCCTGCCTGCCGGCGTCCTGAGGGCTAATCCTAAACCTAGGTGGGCCCCCGAAGAGCCCATCCCAAGGGGCCTGGCACCGCAACTCCAGGCATTGGGGACCCCCAGCCCCAGGGCAAGACTAACACTGCTGCCCCTCCACCACCTGGGCACTAGGGGCGCTGCCGCTCATTCAGGGCTGGAGGAGGGGCAGGGCCCTCTGAGCCCCCGCCGACCTTTGATGGCCCCCCGCCCCAAAGCGCTTGGGCCCACGTTCCCACCAGTCAGCGCCCTCACCTCAAGCGGCCCCTCCGCTCGAAAGACAGCAGGCGGATCGGACCTGCCGGCCACCTGGGGGTAACCTTAACCCTAGGGCGGTCCCCGAGGGACCCCTCCAAGGGGCCTTGCGCAGCCACGCCGGGGATCCTGGACGTCTTAGCCCCACGGCCGTACTCACCCTGCAGCCCCCTGGCACCCGGGCTGCTAGGGGCACCGCCGGTCATTCAGGCGGGAGAAGGGGCAGGGCCCTCCTATCCCCGACCTCCTTCGAAGGCCCCCGCGCCAAAACCTGTGGGCCCACGGTCCCGCTCTCCAGCTCCCTCCCCTCGGCCCGCCCCACCGCGAGCCACACAGCCAGGGGATTGGGCCTGAAGGCCTCCTGGGGGCTAACCCAAACCCCAGGTGGGTCCCCGAGGGGCCCATCCCAAGGGGCTTGGCGCCCCAACGCCGGCGATTGGGAACCTCCAAACCCCAGCGCTGGACTCACCCTGCAGCCCCCCGCCACCCGGGCCGCTAGGGGCGCCCCCCAGTCATTCAGGCGGGAGAAGGGGCAGGGCCCTCCGAGCCCCCGCCGACCTTCGACGGCCCCCCCGCCCCAAAGGGCTTGGGCCCACGTTCCCACTAGTCAGCGCCCTCACCTCAACCCGCCCCTCCGCTCGAAACACAGCAGGCGGATTGGACCTGCCGGACTCCTGGGGGCTAACCCGAACCCTAGGTGGGTCCCCGAGGGGCCCCTCCCAAGGGGCTTGGCGACCCAACGCCGGGGATTGGGAACCACCGAACCCCAGCGGTGGAATCACCCTGCAGCCCCCCACCACTCCGGCCGCTAGGGACGCCGCCGGTCATTCAGGCGGGAGAAGGAGCAGGGCCCTCCTAGCCCCTGATGACCTTCGAAGGCCCCCGCGCCAAAACGGTTGGGCCCACGCTCCCACTCCTCAGCACCCTCAGCTCGGCCTACCCCTCTGCTCGCCGCACATCCAGCAGGTCGGGCTTGCCGGCCTCCCGGGGGCTAACACTAACTCTAGGTGGGCTCCTGAGGGGCCCCACCCAAGGGGCCTGGCGCCTCAGCGCCGGAGATTGGGGACCCGAGACCCAGCGCCGGACTCACCCTGCAGCCCCCCGCCACCTGGGCCGCTAGGGGGCCCGCCGGTCATTCAGGGCGTGAGAACGGGCAGGGCCCTCTGTGCCGCAGGCAACCTTCGAAGGCCCCCCCCCCCCGCTCCAAAATGTTTGGGCCAAGGCTCCAGCTCGCCAGCGCCCTCACTCCGCTCGCCCCTCCACTCGCTGCAAAGCGGGCATTTCGGGCCTGCCGGCATCCTTCTTGCTAACCCTAACCCTAGGTCAGTCCCCGAGAGGCCCCTGACAAGGGGCCTGGGGCTGCAACGCTGGGGATTGGGGACCCCCGAGCCCCAGGGCCAGACTACCACTGCTGCCGTCCACCACCTGGGCCACTAGGGGCGCTGTCTCTCATTGAGGGCTGGAGAAGGGGCAGGGCCCTCCGAGCCCCCGCGGACCTTCGATGGCCCCCGCCCCAAAGCGCTTGGGCCCACGTTCCCACTCCTCAGCGCCCTCAGCTCGGCCTGCCCCTCCGCTCGCTGCACATCCAGCAGATCGGGCTTGCCGGACTCCTGGGGGCTAACCCGACCTCTAGGTGGGCTCCTGAGGGGCCCCATCCAAGGGGCCTGGCGCCCTAACGCCGGGGATTGGGAAGCTCCAAACCCCAGCACTGGACTCACCCTGCAGCCCACCGCCACCTGGGCCGTAGGGGCGCCACCGGTCATTCAGGGCGGGAGAACGGGTAGGGCCCTCCGAGTCCCCGGCGAGCTTCGAAGGCCCCGTGCGCCAAAACACTTGGGCCCTCGCTCCAGCTCTCCAGCGCCCTCCCCTCCGCCCCACCCCCCGCTCGCCACACCGCCGGTGGATCCTGCCTGCCGGCGTCCTGAGGGCTAATCCTAAACCTAGGTGGGCCCCCGAAGAGCCCATCCCAAGGGGCCTGGCACCGCAATTCCAGGCATTGGGGACCCCCAGCCCCAGGGCAAGACTAACACTGCTGCCCCTCCACCACCTGGGCACTAGGGGCGCTGCCGCTCATTCAGGGCTGGAGGAGGGGCAGGGCCCTCTGAGCCCCCGCCGACCTTTGATGGCCCCCCGCCCCAAAGCGCTTGGGCCCACGTTCCCGCCAGTCAGCGCCCTCACCTCAAGCGGCCCCTCCGCTCGAAAGACAGCAGGCGGATCGGACCTGCCGGCCACCTGGGGGTAACCTTAACCCTAGGGCGTTCCCGAGGGACCCCTCCAAGGGGCCTTGCGCAGCCACACCAGGGATCCTGGACGTCTTAGCCCCAGGGCCGTACTCACCCTGCAGCCCCCTGGCACCCGGGCTGCTAGGGGCACCGCCGGTCATTCAGGCGGGAGAAGGGGCAGGGCCCTCCTATCCCCGACCTCCTTCGAAGGCCCCCGCGCCAAAACCTGTGGGCCCACGGTCCCGCTCTCCAGCTCCCTCCCCTCGGCCCGCCCCACCGCGAGCCACACAGCCAGGGGATTGGGCCTGAAGGCCTCCTGCGGGCTAACCCAAACCCTAGGTGGGTCCCCGAGGGGCCCATCCCAAGGGGCTTGGCGCCCCAACGCCGGCGATTGGGAACCTCCAAACCCCAGCGCTGGACTCACCCTGCAGCCCCCCGCCACCCGGGCCGCTAGGGGCGCCCCCCAGTCATTCAGGCGGGAGAAGGGGCAGGGCCCTCCGAGCCCCCGCCGACCTTCGACGGCCCCCCCGCCCCAAAGGGCTTGGGCCCACGTTCCCACTAGTCAGCGCCCTCACCTCAACCCGCCCCTCCGCTCGAAACACAGCAGGCGGATTGGACCTGCCGGACTCCTGGGGGCTAACCCGAACCCTAGGTGGGTCCCCGAGGGGCCCCTCCCAAGGGGCTTGGCGACCCAACGCCGGGGATTGGGAACCACCGAACCCCAGCGGTGGAATCACCCTGCAGCCCCCCACCACTCCGGCCGCTAGGGACGCCGCCGGTCATTCAGGCGGGAGAAGGAGCAGGGCCCTCCTAGCCCCTGATGACCTTCGAAGGCCCCCGCGCCAAAACGGTTGGGCCCACGCTCCCACTCCTCAGCACCCTCAGCTCGGCCTACCCCTCTGCTCGCCGCACATCCAGCAGGTCGGGCTTGCCGGCCTCCCGGGGGCTAACACTAACTCTAGGTGGGCTCCTCAGGGGCCCCACCCAAGGGGCCTGGCGCCTCAGCGCCGGAGATTGGGGACCCGAGACCCACCGCCGGACTCACCCTGCAGCCCCCCGCCACCTGGGCCGCTAGGGGGCCCGCCGGTCATTCAGGGCGTGAGAACGGGCAGGGCCCTCTGTGCCGCAGGCAACCTTCGAAGGCCCCCCCGCTCCAAAATGTTTGGGCCAAGGCTCCAGCTCGCCAGCGCCCTCACTCCGCTCGCCCCTCCACTCGCTGCAAAGCGGGCATTTCGGGCCTGCCGGCATCCTTCTTGCTAACCCTAACCCTAGGTCAGTCCCCGAGAGGCCCCTGACAAGGGGCCTGGGGCTGCAACGCTGGGGATTGGGGACCCCCGAGCCCCAGGGCCAGACTACCACTGCTGCCGTCCACCACCTGGGCCACTAGGGGCGCTGTCTCTCATTGAGGGCTGGAGAAGGGGCAGGGCCCTCCGAGCCCCCGCGGACCTTCGATGGCCCCCGCCCCAAAGCGCTTGGGCCCACGTTCCCACTCCTCAGCGCCCTCAGCTCGGCCTGCCCCTCCGCTCGCTGCACATCCAGCAGATCGGGCTTGCCGGACTCCTGGGGGCTAACCCGACCTCTAGGTGGGCTCCTGAGGGGCCCCATCCAAGGGGCCTGGCGCCCTAACGCCGGGGATTGGGAAGCTCCAAACCCCAGCACTGGACTCACCCTGCAGCCCACCGCCACCTGGGCCGTAGGGGCGCCACCGGTCATTCAGGGCGGGAGAACGGGTAGGGCCCTCCGAGTCCCCGGCGAGCTTCGAAGGCCCCGTGCGCCAAAACACTTGGGCCCTCGCTCCATCTCTCCAGCGCCCTCCCCTCCGCCCCACCCCCCGCTCGCCACACCGCCGGTGGATCCTGCCTGCCGGCGTCCTGAGGGCTAATCCTAAACCTAGGTGGGCCCCCGAAGAGCCCATCCCAAGGGGCCTGGCACCGCAACTCCAGGCATTGGGGACCCCCAGCCCCAGGGCAAGACTAACACTGCTGCCCCTCCACCACCTGGGCACTAGGGGCGCTGCCGCTCATTCAGGGCTGGAGGAGGGGCAGGGCCCTCTGAGCCCCCGCCGACCTTTGATGGCCCCCCGCCCCAAAGCGCTTGGGCCCACGTTCCCACCAGTCAGCGCCCTCACCTCAAGCGGCCCCTCCGCTCGAAAGACAGCAGGCGGATCGGACCTGCCGGCCACCTGGGGGTAACCTTAACCCTAGGGCGGTCCCCGAGGGACCCCTCCAAGGGGCCTTGCGCAGCCACGCCGGGGATCCTGGACGTCTTAGCCCCACGGCCGTACTCACCCTGCAGCCCCCTGGCACCCGGGCTGCTAGGGGCACCGCCGGTCATTCAGGCGGGAGAAGGGGCAGGGCCCTCCTATCCCCGACCTCCTTCGAAGGCCCCCGCGCCAAAACCTGTGGGCCCACGGTCCCGCTCTCCAGCTCCCTCCCCTCGGCCCGCCCCACCGCGAGCCACACAGCCAGGGGATTGGGCCTGAAGGCCTCCTGGGGGCTAACCCAAACCCCAGGTGGGTCCCCGAGGGGCCCATCCCAAGGGGCTTGGCGCCCCAACGCCGGCGATTGGGAACCTCCAAACCCCAGCGCTGGACTCACCCTGCAGCCCCCCGCCACCCGGGCCGCTAGGGGCGCCCCCCAGTCATTCAGGCGGGAGAAGGGGCAGGGCCCTCCGAGCCCCCGCCGACCTTCGACGGCCCCCCCGCCCCAAAGGGCTTGGGCCCACGTTCCCACTAGTCAGCGCCCTCACCTCAACCCGCCCCTCCGCTCGAAACACAGCAGGCGGATTGGACCTGCCGGACTCCTGGGGGCTAACCCGAACCCTAGGTGGGTCCCCGAGGGGCCCCTCCCAAGGGGCTTGGCGACCCAACGCCGGGGATTGGGAACCACCGAACCCCAGCGGTGGAATCACCCTGCAGCCCCCCACCACTCCGGCCGCTAGGGACGCCGCCGGTCATTCAGGCGGGAGAAGGAGCAGGGCCCTCCTAGCCCCTGATGACCTTCGAAGGCCCCCGCGCCAAAACGGTTGGGCCCACGCTCCCACTCCTCAGCACCCTCAGCTCGGCCTACCCCTCTGCTCGCCGCACATCCAGCAGGTCGGGCTTGCCGGCCTCCCGGGGGCTAACACTAACTCTAGGTGGGCTCCTGAGGGGCCCCACCCAAGGGGCCTGGCGCCTCAGCGCCGGAGATTGGGGACCCGAGACCCAGCGCCGGACTCACCCTGCAGCCCCCCGCCACCTGGGCCGCTAGGGGGCCCGCCGGTCATTCAGGGCGTGAGAACGGGCAGGGCCCTCTGTGCCGCAGGCAACCTTCGAAGGCCCCCCCGCTCCAAAATGTTTGGGCCAAGGCTCCAGCTCGCCAGCGCCCTCACTCCGCTCGCCCCTCCACTCGCTGCAAAGCGGGCATTTCGGGCCTGCCGGCATCCTTCTTGCTAACCCTAACCCTAGGTCAGTCCCCGAGAGGCCCCTGACAAGGGGCCTGGGGCTGCAACGCTGGGGATTGGGGACCCCCGAGCCCCAGGGCCAGACTACCACTGCTGCCGTCCACCACCTGGGCCACTAGGGGCGCTGTCTCTCATTGAGGGCTGGAGAAGGGGCAGGGCCCTCCGAGCCCCCGCGGACCTTCGATGGCCCCCGCCCCAAAGCGCTTGGGCCCACGTTCCCACTCCTCAGCGCCCTCAGCTCGGCCTGCCCCTCCGCTCGCTGCACATCCAGCAGATCGGGCTTGCCGGACTCCTGGGGGCTAACCCGACCTCTAGGTGGGCTCCTGAGGGGCCCCATCCAAGGGGCCTGGCGCCCTAACGCCGGGGATTGGGAAGCTCCAAACCCCAGCACTGGACTCACCCTGCAGCCCACCGCCACCTGGGCCGTAGGGGCGCCACCGGTCATTCAGGGCGGGAGAACGGGTAGGGCCCTCCGAGTCCCCGGCGAGCTTCGAAGGCCCCGTGCGCCAAAACACTTGGGCCCTCGCTCCATCTCTCCAGCGCCCTCCCCTCCGCCCCACCCCCCGCTCGCCACACCGCCGGTGGATCCTGCCTGCCGGCGTCCTGAGGGCTAATCCTAAACCTAGGTGGGCCCCCGAAGAGCCCATCCCAAGGGGCCTGGCACCGCAATTCCAGGCATTGGGGACCCCCAGCCCCAGGGCAAGACTAACACTGCTGCCCCTCCACCACCTGGGCACTAGGGGCGCTGCCGCTCATTCAGGGCTGGAGGAGGGGCAGGGCCCTCTGAGCCCCCGCCGACCTTTGATGGCCCCCCGCCCCAAAGCGCTTGGGCCCACGTTCCCGCCAGTCAGCGCCCTCACCTCAAGCGGCCCCTCCGCTCGAAAGACAGCAGGCGGATCGGACCTGCCGGCCACCTGGGGGTAACCTTAACCCTAGGGCGTTCCCGAGGGACCCCTCCAAGGGGCCTTGCGCAGCCACACCAGGGATCCTGGACGTCTTAGCCCCAGGGCCGTACTCACCCTGCAGCCCCCTGGCACCCGGGCTGCTAGGGGCACCGCCGGTCATTCAGGCGGGAGAAGGGGCAGGGCCCTCCTATCCCCGACCTCCTTCGAAGGCCCCCGCGCCAAAACCTGTGGGCCCACGGTCCCGCTCTCCAGCTCCCTCCCCTCGGCCCGCCCCACCGCGAGCCACACAGCCAGGGGATTGGGCCTGAAGGCCTCCTGCGGGCTAACCCAAACCCTAGGTGGGTCCCCGAGGGGCCCATCCCAAGGGGCTTGGCGCCCCAACGCCGGCGATTGGGAACCTCCAAACCCCAGCGCTGGACTCACCCTGCAGCCCCCCGCCACCCGGGCCGCTAGGGGCGCCCCCCAGTCATTCAGGCGGGAGAAGGGGCAGGGCCCTCCGAGCCCCCGCCGACCTTCGACGGCCCCCCCGCCCCAAAGGGCTTGGGCCCACGTTCCCACTAGTCAGCGCCCTCACCTCAACCCGCCCCTCCGCTCGAAACACAGCAGGCGGATTGGACCTGCCGGACTCCTGGGGGCTAACCCGAACCCTAGGTGGGTCCCCGAGGGGCCCCTCCCAAGGGGCTTGGCGACCCAACGCCGGGGATTGGGAACCACCGAACCCCAGCGGTGGAATCACCCTGCAGCCCCCCACCACTCCGGCCGCTAGGGACGCCGCCGGTCATTCAGGCGGGAGAAGGAGCAGGGCCCTCCTAGCCCCTGATGACCTTCGAAGGCCCCCGCGCCAAAACGGTTGGGCCCACGCTCCCACTCCTCAGCACCCTCAGCTCGGCCTACCCCTCTGCTCGCCGCACATCCAGCAGGTCGGGCTTGCCGGCCTCCCGGGGGCTAACACTAACTCTAGGTGGGCTCCTGAGGGGCCCCACCCAAGGGGCCTGGCGCCTCAGCGCCGGAGATTGGGGACCCGAGACCCACCGCCGGACTCACCCTGCAGCCCCCCGCCACCTGGGCCGCTAGGGGGCCCGCCGGTCATTCAGGGCGTGAGAACGGGCAGGGCCCTCTGTGCCGCAGGCAACCTTCGAAGGCCCCCCCGCTCCAAAATGTTTGGGCCAAGGCTCCAGCTCGCCAGCGCCCTCACTCCGCTCGCCCCTCCACTCGCTGCAAAGCGGGCATTTCGGGCCTGCCGGCATCCTTCTTGCTAACCCTAACCCTAGGTCAGTCCCCGAGAGGCCCCTGACAAGGGGCCTGGGGCTGCAACGCTGGGGATTGGGGACCCCCGAGCCCCAGGGCCAGACTACCACTGCTGCCGTCCACCACCTGGGCCACTAGGGGCGCTGTCTCTCATTGAGGGCTGGAGAAGGGGCAGGGCCCTCCGAGCCCCCGCGGACCTTCGATGGCCCCCGCCCCAAAGCGCTTGGGCCCACGTTCCCACTCCTCAGCGCCCTCAGCTCGGCCTGCCCCTCCGCTCGCTGCACATCCAGCAGATCGGGCTTGCCGGACTCCTGGGGGCTAACCCGACCTCTAGGTGGGCTCCTGAGGGGCCCCATCCAAGGGGCCTGGCGCCCTAACGCCGGGGATTGGGAAGCTCCAAACCCCAGCACTGGACTCACCCTGCAGCCCACCGCCACCTGGGCCGTGGGGGCGCCACCGGTCATTCAGGGCGGGAGAACGGGTAGGGCCCTCCGAGTCCCCGGCGAGCTTCGAAGGCCCCGTGCGCCAAAACACTTGGGCCCTCGCTCCATCTCTCCAGCGCCCTCCCCTCCGCCCCACCCCCCGCTCGCCACACCGCCGGTGGATCCTGCCTGCCGGCGTCCTGAGGGCTAATCCTAAACCTAGGTGGGCCCCCGAAGAGCCCATCCCAAGGGGCCTGGCACCGCAACTCCAGGCATTGGGGACCCCCAGCCCCAGGGCAAGACTAACACTGCTGCCCCTCCACCACCTGGGCACTAGGGGCGCTGCCGCTCATTCAGGGCTGGAGGAGGGGCAGGGCCCTCTGAGCCCCCGCCGACCTTTGATGGCCCCCCGCCCCAAAGCGCTTGGGCCCACGTTCCCACCAGTCAGCGCCCTCACCTCAAGCGGCCCCTCCGCTCGAAAGACAGCAGGCGGATCGGACCTGCCGGCCACCTGGGGGTAACCTTAACCCTAGGGCGGTCCCCGAGGGACCCCTCCAAGGGGCCTTGCGCAGCCACGCCGGGGATCCTGGACGTCTTAGCCCCAGGGCCGTACTCACCCTGCAGCCCCCTGGCACCCGGGCTGCTAGGGGCACCGCCGGTCATTCAGGCGGGAGAAGGGGCAGGGCCCTCCTATCCCCGACCTCCTTCGAAGGCCCCCGCGCCAAAACCTGTGGGCCCACGGTCCCGCTCTCCAGCTCCCTCCCCTCGGCCCGCCCCACCGCGAGCCACACAGCCAGGGGATTGGGCCTGAAGGCCTCCTGGGGGCTAACCCAAACCCTAGGTGGGTCCCCGAGGGGCCCATCCCAAGGGGCTTGGCGCCCCAACGCCGGCGATTGGGAACCTCCAAACCCCAGCGCTGGACTCACCCTGCAGCCCCCCGCCACCCGGGCCGCTAGGGGCGCCCCCCAGTCATTCAGGCGGGAGAAGGGGCAGGGCCCTCCGAGCCCCCGCCGACCTTCGACGGCCCCCCCGCCCCAAAGGGCTTGGGCCCACGTTCCCACTAGTCAGCGCCCTCACCTCAACCCGCCCCTCCGCTCGAAACACAGCAGGCGGATTGGACCTGCCAGACTCCTGGGGGCTAACCCGAACCCTAGGTGGGTCCCCGAGGGGCCCCTCCCAAGGGGCTTGGCGACCCAACGCCGGGGATTGGGAACCACCGAACCCCAGCGGTGGAATCACCCTGCAGCCCCCCACCACTCCGGCCGCTAGGGACGCCGCCGGTCATTCAGGCGGGAGAAGGAGCAGGGCCCTCCTAGCCCCTGATGACCTTCGAAGGCCCCCGCGCCAAAACGGTTGGGCCCACGCTCCCACTCCTCAGCACCCTCAGCTCGGCCTACCCCTCTGCTCGCCGCACATCCAGCAGGTCGGGCTTGCCGGCCTCCCGGGGGCTAACACTAACTCTAGGTGGGCTCCTGAGGGGCCCCACCCAAGGGGCCTGGCGCCTCAACGCCGGAGATTGGGGACCCGAGACCCACCGCCGGACTCACCCTGCAGCCCCCCGCCACCTGGGCCGCTAGGGGGCCCGCCGGTCATTCAGGGCGTGAGAACGGGCAGGGCCCTCTGTGCCGCAGGCAACCTTCGAAGGCCCCCCCCGCTCCAAAATGTTTGGGCCAAGGCTCCAGCTCGCCAGCGCCCTCACTCCGCTCGCCCCTCCACTCGCTGCAAAGCGGGCATTTCGGGCCTGCCGGCATCCTTCTTGCTAACCCTCACCCTAGGTCAGTCCCCGAGAGGCCCCTGACAAGGGGCCTGGGGCTGCAACGCTGGGGATTGGGGACCCCCGAGCCCCAGGGCCAGACTACCACTGCTGCCGTCCACCACCTGGGCCACTAGGGGCGCTGTCTATCATTCAGGGCTGGAGAAGGGGCAGGGCCCTCCGAGCCCCCGCGGACCTTCGATGGCCCCCGCCCCAAAGCGCTTGGGCCCACGTTCCCACTCCTCAGCGCCCTCAGCTCGGCCTGCCCCTCCGCTCGCTGCACATCCAGCAGATCGGGCTTGCCGGACTCCTGGGGGCTAACCCGACCTCTAGGTGGGCTCCTGAGGGGCCCCATCCAAGGGGCCTGGCGCCCTAACGCCGGGGATTGGGAAGCTCCAAACCCCAGCACTGGACTCACCCTGCAGCCCACCGCCACCTGGGCCGTAGGGGCGCCACCGGTCATTCAGGGCGGGAGAACGGGTAGGGCCCTCCGAGTCCCCGGCGAGCTTTGATGGCCCCCCGCCCCAAAGCGCTTGGGCCCACGTTCCCACCAGTCAGCGCCCTCACCTCAAGCGGCCCCTCCGCTCGAAAGACAGCAGGCGGATCGGACCTGCCGGCCACCTGGGGGTAACCTTAACCCTAGGGCGGTCCCCGAGGGACCCCTCCAAGGGGCCTTGCGCAGCCACGCCGAGGATCCTGGACGTCTTAGCCCCAGGGCCGTACTCACCCTGCAGCCCCCTGGCACCCGGGCTGCTAGGGGCACCGCCGGTCATTCAGGCGGGAGAAGGGGCAGGGCCCTCCTATCCCCGACCTCCTTCGAAGGCCCCCGCGCCAAAACCTGTGGGCCCACGGTCCTGCTCTCCAGCTCCCTCCCCTCGGCCCGCCCCACCGCGAGCCACACAGCCAGGGGATTGGGCCTGAAGGCCTCCTGGGGGCTAACCCAAACCCCAGGTGGGTCCCCGAGGGGCCCATCCCAAGGGGCTTGGCGCCCCAACGCCGGCGATTGGGAACCTCCAAACCCCAGCGCTGGACTCACCCTGCAGCCCCCCGCCACCCGGGCCGCTAGGGGCGCCCCCCAGTCATTCAGGCGGGAGAAGAGGCAGGGCCCTCCGAGCCCCCGCCGACCTTCGACGGCCCCCCCGCCCCAAAGGGCTTGGGCCCACGTTCCCACTAGTCAGCGCCCTCACCTCAACCCGCCCCTCCGCTCGAAACACAGCAGGCGGATTGGACCTGCCGGACTCCTGGGGGCTAACCCGAACCCTAGGTGGGTCCCCGAGGGGCCCCTCCCAAGGGGCTTGGCGACCCAACGCCGGGGATTGGGAACCACCGAACCCCAGCGGTGGAATCACCCTGCAGCCCCCCACCACTCCGGCCGCTAGGGACGCCGCTGGTCATTCAGGCGGGAGAAGGAGCAGGGCCCTCCTAGCCCCTGATGACCTTCGAAGGCCCCCGCGCCAAAACGGTTGGGCCCACGCTCCCACTCCTCAGCACCCTCAGCTCGGCCTACCCCTCTGCTCGCCGCACATCCAGCAGGTCGGGCTTGCCGGCCTCCCGGGGGCTAACACTAACTCTAGGTGGGCTCCTGAGGGGCCCCACCCAAGGGGCCTGGCGCCTCAGCGCCGGAGATTGGGGACCCGAGACCCAGCGCCGGACTCACCCTGCAGCCCCCCGCCACCTGGGCCGCTAGGGGGCCCGCCGGTCATTCAGGGCGTGAGAACGGGCAGGGCCCTCTGTGCCGCAGGCAACCTTCTAAGGTCCCCCCCCCCGCTCCAAAATGTTTGGGCCAAGGCTCCAGCTCGCCAGCGCCCTCACTCCGCTCGCCCCTCCACTCGCTGCAAAGCGGGCATTTCGGGCCTGCCGGCATCCTTCTTGCTAACCCTAACCCTAGGTCAGTCCCCGAGAGGCCCCTGACAAGGGGCCTGGGGCTGCAACGCTGGGGATTGGGGACCCCCGAGCCCCAGGGCCAGACTACCACTGCTGCCGTCCACCACCTGGGCCACTAGGGGCGCTGTCTCTCATTGAGGGCTGGAGAAGGGGCAGGGCCCTCCGAGCCCCCGCGGACCTTCGATGGCCCCCGCCCCAAAGGGCTTGGGCCCACGTTCCCACTCCTCAGCGCCCTCAGCTCGGCCTGCCCCTCCGCTCGCTGCACATCCAGCAGATCGGGCTTGCCGGACTCCTGGGGGCTAACCCGACCTCTAGGTGGGCTCCTGAGGGGCCCCATCCAAGGGGCCTGGCGCCCTAACGCCGGGGATTGGGAAGCTCCAAACCCCAGCACTGGACTCACCCTGCAGCCCACCGCCACCTGGGCCGTAGGGGCGCCACCGGTCATTCAGGGCGGGAGAACGGGTAGGGCCCTCCGAGTCCCCGGCGAGCTTCGAAGGCCCCGTGCGCCAAAACACTTGGGCCCTCGCTCCATCTCTCCAGCGCCCTCCCCTCCGCCCCACCCCCCGCTCGCCACACCGCCGGTGGATCCTGCCTGCCGGCGTCCTGAGGGCTAATCCTAAACCTAGGTGGGCCCCCGAAGAGCCCATCCCAAGGGGCCTGGCACCGCAACTCCAGGCATTGGGGACCCCCAGCCCCAGGGCAAGACTAACACTGCTGCCCCTCC
This sequence comes from Ursus arctos, assembly GCF_023065955.2. Classification (NCBI taxonomy): domain Eukaryota; kingdom Metazoa; phylum Chordata; class Mammalia; order Carnivora; family Ursidae; genus Ursus; species Ursus arctos. The sequence continues at coordinate 34,764,393 of NW_026622997.1, read as the reverse complement.
ACCACCTGGGCACTAGGGGCGCTGCCGCTCATTCAGGGCTGGAGGAGGGGCAGGGCCCTCTGAGCCCCCGCCGACCTTTGATGGCCCCCCGCCCCAAAGCGCTTGGGCCCACGTTCCCACCAGTCAGCGCCCTCACCTCAAGCGGCCCCTCCGCTCGAAAGACAGCAGGCGGATCGGACCTGCCGGCCACCTGGGGGTAACCTTAACCCTAGGGCGGTCCCCGAGGGACCCCTCCAAGGGGCCTTGCGCAGCCACGCCGGGGATCCTGGACGTCTTAGCCCCAGGGCCGTACTCACCCTGCAGCCCCCTGGCACCCGGGCTGCTAGGGGCACCGCCGGTCATTCAGGCGGGAGAAGGGGCAGGGCCCTCCTATCCCCGACCTCCTTCGAAGGCCCCCGCGCCAAAACCTGTGGGCCCACGGTCCCGCTCTCCAGCTCCCTCCCCTCGGCCCGCCCCACCGCGAGCCACACAGCCAGGGGATTGGGCCTGAAGGCCTCCTGGGGGCTAACCCAAACCCCAGGTGGGTCCCCGAGGGGCCCATCCCAAGGGGCTTGGCGCCCCAACGCCGGCGATTGGGAACCTCCAAACCCCAGCGCTGGACTCACCCTGCAGCCCCCCGCCACCCGGGCCGCTAGGGGCGCCCCCCAGTCATTCAGGCGGGAGAAGGGGCAGGGCCCTCCGAGCCCCCGCCGACCTTCGACGGCCCCCCCGCCCCAAAGGGCTTGGGCCCACGTTCCCACTAGTCAGCGCCCTCACCTCAACCCGCCCCTCCGCTCGAAACACAGCAGGCGGATTGGACCTGCCGGACTCCTGGGGGCTAACCCGAACCCTAGGTGGGTCCCCGATGGGCCCCTCCCAAGGGGCTTGGCGACCCAACGCCGGGGATTGGGAACCACCGAACCCCAGCGGTGGAATCACCCTGCAGCCCCCCACCACTCCGGCCGCTAGGGACGCCGCCGGTCATTCAGGCGGGAGAAGGAGCAGGGCCCTCCTAGCCCCTGATGACCTTCGAAGGCCCCCGCGCCAGAACGGTTGGGCCCACGCTCCCACTCCTCAGCACCCTCAGCTCGGCCTACCCCTCTGCTCGCCGCACATCCAGCAGGTCAGGCTTGCCGGCCTCCCGGGGGCTAACACTAACTCTAGGTGGGCTCCTGAGGGGCCCCACCCAAGGGGCCTGGTGCCTCAACGCCGGAGATTGGGGACCCGAGACCCAGCGCCGGACTCACCCTGCAGCCCCCCGCCACCTGGGCCGCTAGGAGGCCCGCCGGTCATTCAGGGCGTGAGAACGGGCAGGGCCCTCTGTGCCGCAGGCAACCTTCGAAGGTCCCCCCCCCCGCTCCAAAATGTTTGGGCCAAGGCTCCAGCTCGCCAGCGCCCTCACTCCGCTCGCCCCTCCACTCGCTGCAAAGCGGGCATTTCGGGCCTGCCGGCATCCTTCTTGCTAACCCTAACCCTAGGTCAGTCCCCGAGAGGCCCCTGACAAGGGGCCTGGGGCTGCAACGCTGGGGATTGGGGACCCCCGAGCCCCAGGGCCAGACTACCACTGCTGCCGTCCACCACCTGGGCCACTAGGGGCGCTGTCTCTCATTGAGGGCTGGAGAAGGGGCAGGGCCCTCCGAGCCCCCGCGGACCTTCGATGGCCCCCGCCCCAAAGGGCTTGGGCCCACGTTCCCACTCCTCAGCGCCCTCAGCTCGGCCTGCCCCTCCGCTCGCTGCACATCCAGCAGATCGGGCTTGCCGGACTCCTGGGGGCTAACCCGACCTCTAGGTGGGCTCCTGAGGGGCCCCATCCAAGGGGCCTGGCGCCCTAACGCCGGGGATTGGGAAGCTCCAAACCCCAGCACTGGACTCACCCTGCAGCCCACCGCCACCTGGGCCGTAGGGGCGCCACCGGTCATTCAGGGCGGGAGAACGGGTAGGGCCCTCCGAGTCCCCGGCGAGCTTCGAAGGCCCCGTGCGCCAAAACACTTGGGCCCTCGCTCCATCTCTCCAGCGCCCTCCCCTCCGCCCCACCCCCCGCTCGCCACACCGCCGGTGGATCCTGCCTGCCGGCGTCCTGAGGGCTAATCCTAAACCTAGGTGGGCCCCCGAAGAGCCCATCCCAAGGGGCCTGGCACCGCAACTCCAGGCATTGGGGACCCCCAGCCCCAGGGCAAGACTAACACTGCTGCCCCTCCACCACCTGGGCACTAGGGGCGCTGCCGCTCATTCAGGGCTGGAGGAGGGGCAGGGCCCTCTGAGCCCCCGCCGACCTTTGATGGCCCCCCGCCCCAAAGCGCTTGGGCCCACGTTCCCACCAGTCAGCGCCCTCACCTCAAGCGGCCCCTCCGCTCGAAAGACAGCAGGCGGATCGGACCTGCCGGCCACCTGGGGGTAACCTTAACCCTAGGGCGGTCCCCGAGGGACCCCTCCAAGGGGCCTTGCGCAGCCACGCCGGGGATCCTGGACGTCTTAGCCCCAGGGCCGTACTCACCCTGCAGCCCCCTGGCACCCGGGCTGCTAGGGGCACCGCCGGTCATTCAGGCGGGAGAAGGGGCAGGGCCCTCCTATCCCCGACCTCCTTCGAAGGCCCCCGCGCCAAAACCTGTGGGCCCACGGTCCCGCTCTCCAGCTCCCTCCCCTCGGCCCGCCCCACCGCGAGCCACACAGCCAGGGAATTGGGCCTGAAGGCCTCCTGGGGGCTAACCCAAACCCCAGGTGGGTCCCCGAGGGGCCCATCCCAAGGGGCTTGGCGCCCCAACGCCGGCGATTGGGAACCTCCAAACCCCAGCGCTGGACTCACCCTGCAGCCCCCCGCCACCCGGGCCGCTAGGGGCGCCCCCCAGTCATTCAGGCGGGAGAAGGGGCAGGGCCCTCCGAGCCCCCGCCGACCTTCGACGGCCCCCCCGCCCCAAAGGGCTTGGGCCCACGTTCCCACTAGTCAGCGCCCTCACCTCAACCCGCCCCTCCGCTCGAAACACAGCAGGCGGATTGGACCTGCCGGACTCCTGGGGGCTAACCCGAACCCTAGGTGGGTCCCCGATGGGCCCCTCCCAAGGGGCTTGGCGACCCAACGCCGGGGATTGGGAACCACCGAACCCCAGCGGTGGAATCACCCTGCAGCCCCCCACCACTCCGGCCGCTAGGGACGCCGCCGGTCATTCAGGCGGGAGAAGGAGCAGGGCCCTCCTAGCCCCTGATGACCTTCGAAGGCCCCCGCGCCAGAACGGTTGGGCCCACGCTCCCACTCCTCAGCACCCTCAGCTCGGCCTACCCCTCTGCTCGCCGCACATCCAGCAGGTCAGGCTTGCCGGCCTCCCGGGGGCTAACACTAACTCTAGGTGGGCTCCTGAGGGGCCCCACCCAAGGGGCCTGGTGCCTCAACGCCGGAGATTGGGGACCCGAGACCCAGCGCCGGACTCACCCTGCAGCCCCCCGCCACCTGGGCCGCTAGGGGGCCCGCCGGTCATTCAGGGCGTGAGAACGGGCAGGGCCCTCTGTGCCGCAGGCAACCTTCTAAGGTCCCCCCCCCGCTCCAAAATGTTTGGGCCAAGGCTCCAGCTCGCCAGCACCCTCACTCCGCTCGCCCCTCCACTCGCTGCAAAGCGGGCATTTCGGGCCTGCCGGCATCCTTCTTGCTAACCCTAACCCTAGGTCAGTCCCCGAGAGGCCCCTGACAAGGGGCCTGGGGCTGCAACGCTGGGGATTGGGGACCCCCGAGCCCCAGGGCCAGACTACCACTGCTGCCGTCCACCACCTGGGCCACTAGGGGCGCTGTCTCTCATTGAGGGCTGGAGAAGGGGCAGGGCCCTCCGAGCCCCCGCGGACCTTCGATGGCCCCCGCCCCAAAGCGCTTGGGCCCACGTTCCCACTCCTCAGCGCCCTCAGCTCGGCCTGCCCCTCCGCTCGCTGCACATCCAGCAGATCGGGCTTGCCGGACTCCTGGGGGCTAACCCGACATCTAGGTGGGCTCCTGAGGGGCCCCATCCAAGGGGCCTGGCGCCCTAACGCCGGGGATTGGGAAGCTCCAAACCCCAGCACTGGACTCACCCTGCAGCCCACCGCCACCTGGGCCGTAGGGGCGCCACCGGTCATTCAGGGCGGGAGAACGGGTAGGGCCCTCCGAGTCCCCGGCGAGCTTCGAAGGCCCCGTGCGCCAAAACACTTGGGCCCTCGCTCCATCTCTCCAGCGCCCTCCCCTCCGCCCCACCCCCCGCTCGCCACACCGCCGGTGGATCCTGCCTGCCGGCGTCCTGAGGGCTAATCCTAAACCTAGGTGGGCCCCCGAAGAGCCCATCCCAAGGGGCCTGGCACCGCAACTCCAGGCATTGGGGACCCCCAGCCCCAGGGCAAGACTAACACTGCTGCCCCTCCACCACCTGGGCACTAGGGGCGCTGCCGCTCATTCAGGGCTGGAGGAGGGGCAGGGCCCTCTGAGCCCCCGCCGACCTTTGATGGCCCCCCGCCCCAAAGCGCTTGGGCCCACGTTCCCACCAGTCAGCGCCCTCACCTCAAGCGGCCCCTCCGCTCGAAAGACAGCAGGCGGATCGGACCTGCCGGCCACCTGGGGGTAACCTTAACCCTAGGGCGGTCCCCGAGGGACCCCTCCAAGGGGCCTTGCGCAGCCACGCCGGGGATCCTGGACGTCTTAGCCCCAGGGCCGTACTCACCCTGCAGCCCCCTGGCACCCGGGCTGCTAGGGGCACCGCCGGTCATTCAGGCGGGAGAAGGGGCAGGGCCCTCCTATCCCCGACCTCCTTCGAAGGCCCCCGCGCCAAAACCTGTGGGCCCACGGTCCCGCTCTCCAGCTCCCTCCCCTCGGCCCGCCCCACCGCGAGCCACACAGCCAGGGAATTGGGCCTGAAGGCCTCCTGGGGGCTAACCCAAACCCCAGGTGGGTCCCCGAGGGGCCCATCCCAAGGGGCTTGGCGCCCCAACGCCGGCGATTGGGAACCTCCAAACCCCAGCGCTGGACTCACCCTGCAGCCCCCCGCCACCCGGGCCGCTAGGGGCGCCCCCCAGTCATTCAGGCGGGAGAAGGGGCAGGGCCCTCCGAGCCCCCGCCGACCTTCGACGGCCCCCCCGCCCCAAAGGGCTTGGGCCCACGTTCCCACTAGTCAGCGCCCTCACCTCAACCCGCCCCTCCGCTCGAAACACAGCAGGCGGATTGGACCTGCCGGACTCCTGGGGGCTAACCCGAACCCTAGGTGGGTCCCCGATGGGCCCCTCCCAAGGGGCTTGGCGACCCAACGCCGGGGATTGGGAACCACCGAACCCCAGCGGTGGAATCACCCTGCAGCCCCCCACCACTCCGGCCGCTAGGGACGCCGCCGGTCATTCAGGCGGGAGAAGGAGCAGGGCCCTCCTAGCCCCTGATGACCTTCGAAGGCCCCCGCGCCAGAACGGTTGGGCCCACGCTCCCACTCCTCAGCACCCTCAGCTCGGCCTACCCCTCTGCTCGCCGCACATCCAGCAGGTCAGGCTTGCCGGCCTCCCGGGGGCTAACACTAACTCTAGGTGGGCTCCTGAGGGGCCCCACCCAAGGGGCCTGGTGCCTCAACGCCGGAGATTGGGGACCCGAGACCCAGCGCCGGACTCACCCTGCAGCCCCCCGCCACCTGGGCCGCTAGGGGGCCCGCCGGTCATTCAGGGCGTGAGAACGGGCAGGGCCCTCTGTGCCGCAGGCAACCTTCTAAGGTCCCCCCCCCCGCTCCAAAATGTTTGGGCCAAGGCTCCAGCTCGCCAGCGCCCTCACTCCGCTCGCCCCTCCACTCGCTGCAAAGCGGGCATTTCGGGCCTGCCGGCATCCTTCTTGCTAACCCTAACCCTAGGTCAGTCCCCGAGAGGCCCCTGACAAGGGGCCTGGGGCTGCAACGCTGGGGATTGGGGACCCCCGAGCCCCAGGGCCAGACTACCACTGCTGCCGTCCACCACCTGGGCCACTAGGGGCGCTGTCTCTCATTGAGGGCTGGAGAAGGGGCAGGGCCCTCCGAGCCCCCGCGGACCTTCGATGGCCCCCGCCCCAAAGCGCTTGGGCCCACGTTCCCACTCCTCAGCGCCCTCAGCTCGGCCTGCCCCTCCGCTCGCTGCACATCCAGCAGATCGGGCTTGCCGGACTCCTGGGGGCTAACCCGACATCTAGGTGGGCTCCTGAGGGGCCCCATCCAAGGGGCCTGGCGCCCTAACGCCGGGGATTGGGAAGCTCCAAACCCCAGCACTGGACTCACCCTGCAGCCCACCGCCACCTGGGCCGTAGGGGCGCCACCGGTCATTCAGGGCGGGAGAACGGGTAGGGCCCTCCGAGTCCCCGGCGAGCTTTGATGGCCCCCCGCCCCAAAGCGCTTGGGCCCACGTTCCCACCAGTCAGCGCCCTCACCTCAAGCGGCCCCTCCGCTCGAAAGACAGCAGGCGGATCGGACCTTCCGGCCACCTGGGGGTAACCTTAACCCTAGGGCGGTCCCTGAGGGACCCCTCCAAGGGGCCTTGCGCAGCCACGCCGGGGATCCTGGACGTCTTAGCCCCAGGGCCGTACTCACCCTGCAGCCCCCTGGCACCCGGGCTGCTAGGGGCACCGCCGGTCATTCAGGCGGGAGAAGGGGCAGGGCCCTCCTATCCCCGACCTCCTTCGAAGGCCCCCGCGCCAAAACCTGTGGGCCCACGGTCCCGCTCTCCAGCTCCCTCCCCTCGGCCCGCCCCACCGCGAGCCACACAGCCAGGGGATTGGGCCTGAAGGCCTCCTGGGGGCTAACCCAAACCCCAGGTGGGTCCCCGAGGGGCCCATCCCAAGGGGCTTGGCGCCCCAACGCCGGCGATTGGGAACCTCCAAACCCCAGCGCTGGACTCACCCTGCAGCCCCCCGCCACCCGGGCCGCTAGGGGCGCCCCCCAGTCATTCAGGCGGGAGAAGGGGCAGGGCCCTCCGAGCCCCCGCCGACCTTCGACGGCCCCCCCGCCCCAAAGGGCTTGGGCCCACGTTCCCACTAGTCAGCGCCCTCACCTCAACCCGCCCCTCCGCTCGAAACACAGCAGGCGGATTGGACCTGCCGGACTCCTGGGGGCTAACCCGAACCCTAGGTGGGTCCCCGAGGGGCCCCTCCCAAGGGGCTTGGCGACCCAACGCCGGGGATTGGGAACCACCGAACCCCAGCGGCGGAATCACCCTGCAGCCCCCCACCACTCCGGCCGCTAGGGACGCCGCCGGTCATTCAGGCGGGAGAAGGAGCAGGGCCCTCCTAGCCCCTGATGACTTTCGAAGGCCCCCGCGCCAAAACGGTTGGGCCCACGCTCCCACTCCTCAGCACCCTCAGCTCGGCCTACCCCTCTGCTCGCCGCACATCCAGCAGGTCGGGCTTGCCGGCCTCCCGGGGGCTAACACTAACTCTAGGTGGGCTCCTGAGGGGCCCCACCCAAGGGGCCTGGCGCCTCAACGCCGGAGGTTGGGGACCCGAGACCCAGCGCCAGACTCACCCTGCAGCCCCCCGCCACCTGGGCCGCTAGGGGGCCCGCCGGTCATTCAGGGCGTGAGAACGGGCAGGGCCCTCTGTGCCACAGGCAACCTTCGAAGGCCCCCCCGCTCCAAAATGTTTGGGCCAAGGCTCCAGCTCGCCAGCGCCCTCACTCCGCTCGCCCCTCCACTCGCTGCAAAGCGGGCATTTCGGGCCTGCCGGCATCCTTCTTGCTAACCCTAACCCTAGGTCAGTCCCCGAGAGGCCCCTGACAAGGGGCCTGGGGCTGCAACGCTGGGGATTGGGGACCCCCGAGCCCCAGGGCCAGACTACCACTGCTGCCGTCCACCACCTGGGCCACTAGGGGCGCTGTCTCTCATTGAGGGCTGGAGAAGGGGCAGGGCCCTCCGAGCCCCCGCGGACCTTCGATGGCCCCCGCCCCAAAGCGCTTGGGCCCACGTTCCCACTCCTCAGCGCCCTCAGCTCGGCCTGCCCCTCCGCTCGCTGCACATCCAGCAGATCGGGCTTGCCGGACTCCTGGGGGCTAACCCGACCTCTAGGTGGGCTCCTGAGGGGCCCCATCCAAGGGGCCTGGCGCCCTAACGCCGGGGATTGGGAAGCTCCAAACCCCAGCACTGGACTCACCCTGCAGCCCACCGCCACCTGGGCCGTAGGGGCGCCACCGGTCATTCAGGGCGGGAGAACGGGTAGGGCCCTCCGAGTCCCCGGCGAGCTTTGATGGCCCCCCGCCCCAAAGCGCTTGGGCCCACGTTCCCACCAGTCAGCGCCCTCACCTCAAGCGGCCCCTCCGCTCGAAAGACAGCAGGCGGATCGGACCTGCCGGCCACCTGGGGGTAACCTTAACCCTAGGGCGGTCCCCGAGGGACCCCTCCAAGGGGCCTTGCGCAGCCACGCCGGGGATCCTGGACGTCTTAGCCCCACGGCCGTACTCACCTTGCAGCCCCCTGGCACCCGGGCTGCTAGGGGCACCGCCGGTCATTCAGGCGGGAGAAGGGGCAGGGCCCTCCTATCCCCGACCTCCTTCGAAGGCCCCCGCGCCAAAACCTGTGGGCCCACGGTCCCGCTCTCCAGCTCCCTCCCCTCGGCCCGCCCCACCGCGAGCCACACAGCCAGGGGATTGGGCCTGAAGGCCTCCTGGGGGCTAACCCAAACCCCAGGTGGGTCCCCGAGGGGCCCATCCCAAGGGGCTTGGCGCCCCAACGCCGGCGATTGGGAACCTCCAAACCCCAGCGCTGGACTCACCCTGCAGCCCCCCGCCACCCGGGCCGCTAGGGGCGCCCCCCAGTCATTCAGGCGGGAGAAGGGGCAGGGCCCTCCGAGCCCCCGCCGACCTTCGACGGCCCCCCCGCCCCAAAGGGCTTGGGCCCACGTTCCCACTAGTCAGCGCCCTCACCTCAACCCGCCCCTCCGCTCGAAACACAGCAGGCGGATTGGACCTGCCGGACTCCTGGGGGCTAACCCGAACCCTAGGTGGGTCCCCGAGGGGCCCCTCCCAAGGGGCTTGGCGACCCAACGCCGGGGATTGGGAACCACCGAACCCCAGCGGTGGAATCACCCTGCAGCCCCCCACCACTCCGGCCGCTAGGGACGCCGCCGGTCATTCAGGCGGGAGAAGGAGCAGGGCCCTCCTAGCCCCTGATGACCTTCGAAGGCCCCCGCGCCAAAACGGTTGGGCCCACGCTCCCACTCCTCAGCACCCTCAGCTCGGCCTACCCCTCTGCTCGCCGCACATCCAGCAGGTCGGGCTTGCCGGCCTCCCGGGGGCTAACACTAACTCTAGGTGGGCTCCTGAGGGGCCCCACCCAAGGGGCCTGGCGCCTCAACGCCGGAGATTGGGGACCCGAGACCCAGCGCCGGACTCACCCTGCAGCCCCCCGCCACCTGGGCCGCTAGGGGGCCCGCCGGTCATTCAGGGCGTGAGAACGGGCAGGGCCCTCTGTGCCGCAGGCAACCTTCGAAGGCCCCCCCGCTCCAAAATGTTTGGGCCAAGGCTCCAGCTCGCCAGCGCCCTCACTCCGCTCGCCCCTCCACTCGCTGCAAAGCGGGCATTTCGGGCCTGCCGGCATCCTTCTTGCTAACCCTAACCCTAGGTCAGTCCCCGAGAGGCCCCTGACAAGGGGCCTGGGGCTGCAACGCTGGGGATTGGGGACCCCCGAGCCCCAGGGCCAGACTACCACTGCTGCCGTCCACCACCTGGGCCACTAGGGGCGCTGTCTCTCATTGAGGGCTGGAGAAGGGGCAGGGCCCTCCGAGCCCCCGCGGACCTTCGATGGCCCCCGCCCCAAAGCGCTTGGGCCCACGTTCCCACTCCTCAGCGCCCTCAGCTCGGCCTGCCCCTCCGCTCGCTGCACATCCAGCAGATCGGGCTTGCCGGACTCCTGGGGGCTAACCCGACCTCTAGGTGGGCTCCTGAGGGGCCCCATCCAAGGGGCCTGGCGCCCTAACGCCGGGGATTGGGAAGCTCCAAACCCCAGCACTGGACTCACCCTGCAGCCCACCGCCACCTGGGCCGTAGGGGCGCCACCGGTCATTCAAGGCGGGAGAACGGGTAGGGCCCTCCGAGTCCCCGGCGAGCTTCGAAGGCCCCGTGCGCCAAAACACTTGGGCCCTCGCTCCATCTCTCCAGCGCCCTCCCCTCCGCCCCACCCCCCGCTCGCCACACCGCCGGTGGATCCTGCCTGCCGGCGTCCTGAGGGCTAATCCTAAACCTAGGTGGGCCCCCGAAGAGCCCATCCCAAGGGGCCTGGCACCGCAACTCCAGGCATTGGGGACCCCCAGCCCCAGGGCAAGACTAACACTGCTGCCCCTCCACCACCTGGGCACTAGGGGCGCTGCCGCTCATTCAGGGCTGGAGGAGGGGCAGGGCCCTCTGAGCCCCCGCCGACCTTTGATGGCCCCCCGCCCCAAAGCGCTTGGGCCCACGTTCCCACCAGTCAGCGCCCTCACCTCAAGCGGCCCCTCCGCTCGAAAGACAGCAGGCGGATCGGACCTGCCGGCCACCTGGGGGTAACCTTAACCCTAGGGCGGTCCCCGAGGGACCCCTCCAAGGGGCCTTGCGCAGCCACGCCGGGGATCCTGGACGTCTTAGCCCCAGGGCCGTACTCACCCTGCAGCCCCCTGGCACCCGGGCTGCTAGGGGCACTGCCGGTCATTCAGGCGGGAGAAGGGGCAGGGCCCTCCTATCCCCGACCTCCTTCGAAGGCCCCCGCGCCAAAACCTGTGGGCCCACGGTCCCGCTCTCCAGCTCCCTCCCCTCGGCCCGCCCCACCGCGAGCCACACAGCCAGGGGATTGGGCCTGAAGGCCTCCTGGGGGCTAACCCAAACCCCAGGTGGGTCCCCGAGGGGCCCATCCCAAGGGGCTTGGCGCCCCAACGCCGGCGATTGGGAACCTCCAAACCCCAGCGCTGGACTCACCCTGCAGCCCCCCGCCACCCGGGCCGCTAGGGGCGCCCCCCAGTCATTCAGGCGGGAGAAGGGGCAGGGCCCTCCGAGCCCCCGCCGACCTTCGACGGCCCCCCCGCCCCAAAGGGCTTGGGCCCACGTTCCCACTAGTCAGCGCCCTCACCTCAACCCGCCCCTCCGCTCGAAACACAGCAGGCGGATTGGACCTGCCGGACTCCTGGGGGCTAACCCGAACCCTAGGTGGGTCCCCGAGGGGCCCCTCCCAAGGGGCTTGGCGACCCAACGCCGGGGATTGGGAACCACCGAACCCCAGCGGCGGAATCACCCTGCAGCCCCCCACCACTCCGGCCGCTAGGGACGCCGCCGGTCATTCAGGCGGGAGAAGGAGCAGGGCCCTCCTAGCCCCTGATGACCTTCGAAGGCCCCCGCGCCAAAACGGTTGGGCCCACGCTCCCACTCCTCAGCACCCTCAGCTCGGCCTACCCCTCTGCTCGCCGCACATCCAGCAGGTCGGGCTTGCCGGCCTCCCGGGGGCTAACACTAACTCTAGGTGGGCTCCTGAGGGGCCCCACCCAAGGGGCCTGGCGCCTCAGCGCCGGAGATTGGGGACCCGAGACCCAGCGCCGGACTCACCCTGCAGCCCCCCGCCACCTGGGCCGCTAGGGGGCCCGCCGGTCATTCAGGGCGTGAGAACGGGCAGGGCCCTCTGTGCCGCAGGCAACCTTCGAAGGCCCCCCCCCGCTCCAAAATGTTTGGGCCAAGGCTCCAGCTCGCCAGCGCCCTCACTCCGCTCGCCCCTCCACTCGCTGCAAAGCGGGCATTTCGGGCCTGCCGGCATCCTTCTTGCTAACCCTAACCCTAGGTCAGTCCCCGAGAGGCCCCTGACAAGGGGCCTGGGGCTGCAACGCTGGGGATTGGGGACCCCCGAGCCCCAGGGCCAGACTACCACTGCTGCCGTCCACCACCTGGGCCACTAGGGGCGCTGTCTCTCATTGAGGGCTGGAGAAGGGGCAGGGCCCTCCGAGCCCCCGCGGACCTTCGATGGCCCCCGCCCCAAAGCGCTTGGGCCCACGTTCCCACTCCTCAGCGCCCTCAGCTCGGCCTGCCCCTCCGCTCGCTGCACATCCAGCAGATCGGGCTTGCCGGACTCCTGGGGGCTAACCCGACCTCTAGGTGGGCTCCTGAGGGGCCCCATCCAAGGGGCCTGGCGCCCTAACGCCGGGGATTGGGAAGCTCCAAACCCCAGCACTGGACTCACCCTGCAGCCCACCGCCACCTGGGCCGTAGGGGCGCCACCGGTCATTCAGGGCGGGAGAACGGGTAGGGCCCTCCGAGTCCCCGGCGAGCTTCGAAGGCCCCGTGCGCCAAAACACTTGGGCCCTCGCTCCATCTCTCCAGCGCCCTCCCCTCCGCCCCACCCCCCGCTCGCCACACCGCCGGTGGATCCTGCCTGCCGGCGTCCTGAGGGCTAATCCTAAACCTAGGTGGGCCCCCGAAGAGCCCATCCCAAGGGGCCTGGCACCGCAACTCCAGGCATTGGGGACCCCCAGCCCCAGGGCAAGACTAACACTGCTGCCCCTCCACCACCTGGGCACTAGGGGCGCTGCCGCTCATTCAGGGCTGGAGGAGGGGCAGGGCCCTCTGAGCCCCCGCCGACCTTTGATGGCCCCCCGCCCCAAAGCGCTTGGGCCCACGTTCCCACCAGTCAGCGCCCTCACCTCAAGCGGCCCCTCCGCTCGAAAGACAGCAGGCGGATCGGACCTGCCAGCCACCTGGGGGTAACCTTAACCCTAGGGCGGTCCCCGAGGGACCCCTCCAAGGGGCCTTGCGCAGCCACGCCGGGGATCCTGGACGTCTTAGCCCCAGGGCCGTACTCACCCTGCAGCCCCCTGGCACCCGGGCTGCTAGGGGCACCGCCGGTCATTCAGGCGGGAGAAGGGGCAGGGCCCTCCTATCCCCGACCTCCTTCGAAGGCCCCCGCGCCAAAACCTGTGGGCCCACGGTCCCGCTCTCCAGCTCCCTCCCCTCGGCCCGCCCCACCGCGAGCCACACAGCCAGGGGATTGGGCCTGAAGGCCTCCTGGGGGCTAACCCAAACCCCAGGTGGGTCCCCGAGGGGCCCATCCCAAGGGGCTTGGCACCCCAACGCCGGCGATTGGGAACCTCCAAACCCCAGCGCTGGACTCACCCTGCAGCCCCCCGCCACCCGGGCCGCTAGGGGCGCCCCCCAGTCATTCAGGCGGGAGAAGGGGCAGGGCCCTCCGAGCCCCCGCCGACCTTCGACGGCCCCCCCGCCCCAAAGGGCTTGGGCCCACGTTCCCACTAGTCAGCGCCCTCACCTCAACCCGCCCCTCCGCTCGAAACACAGCAGGCGGATTGGACCTGCCAGACTCCTGGGGGCTAACCCGAACCCTAGGTGGGTCCCCGAGGGGCCCCTCCCAAGGGGCTTGGCGACCCAACGCCGGGGATTGGGAACCACCGAACCCCAGCGGCGGAATCACCCTGCAGCCCCCCACCACTCCGGCCGCTAGGGACGCCGCCGGTCATTCAGGCGGGAGAAGGAGCAGGGCCCTCCTAGCCCCTGATGACCTTCGAAGGCCCCCGCGCCAAAACGGTTGGGCCCACGCTCCCACTCCTCAGCACCCTCAGCTCGGCCTACCCCTCTGCTCGCCGCACATCCAGCAGGTCGGGCTTGCCGGCCTCCCGGGGGCTAACACTAACTCTAGGTGGGCTCCTGAGGGGCCCCACCCAAGGGGCCTGGCGCCTCAACAACGGAGATTGGGGACCCGAGACCCAGCGCCGGACTCACCCTGCAGCCCCCCGCCACCTGGGCCGCTAGGGGGCCCGCCGGTCATTCAGGGCGTGAGAACGGGCAGGGCCCTCTGTGCCGCAGGCAACCTTCGAAGGCCCCCCCGCTCCAAAATGTTTGGGCCAAGGCTCCAGCTCGCCAGCGCCCTCACTCCGCTCGCCCCTCCACTCGCTGCAAAGCGGGCATTTCGGGCCTGCCGGCATCCTTCTTGCTAACCCTAACCCTAGGTCAGTCCCCGAGAGGCCCCTGACAAGGGGCCTGGGGCTGCAACGCTGGGGATTGGGGACCCCGGAGCCCCAGGGCCAGACTACCACTGCTGCCGTCCACCACCTGGGCCACTAGGGGCGCTGTCTCTCATTGAGGGCTGGAGAAGGGGCAGGGCCCTCCGAGCCCCCGCGGACCTTCGATGGCCCCCGCCCCAAAGCGCTTGGGCCCACGTTCCCACTCCTCAGCGCCCTCAGCTCGGCCTGCCCCTCCGCTCGCTGCACATCCAGCAGATCGGGCTTGCCGGACTCCTGGGGGCTAACCCGACCTCTAGGTGGGCTCCTGAGGGGCCCCATCCAAGGGGCCTGGCGCCCTAACGCCGGGGATTGGGAAGCTCCAAACCCCAGCACTGGACTCACCCTGCAGCCCACCGCCACCTGGGCCGTAGGGGCGCCACCGGTCATTCAGGGCGGGAGAACGGGTAGGGCCCTCCGAGTCCCCGGCGAGCTTCGAAGGCCCCGTGCGCCAAAACACTTGGGCCCTCGCTCCATCTCTCCAGCGCCCTCCCCTCCGCCCCACCCCCCGCTCGCCACACCGCCGGTGGATCCTGCCTGCCGGCGTCCTGAGGGCTAATCCTAAACCTAGGTGGGCCCCCGAAGAGCCCATCCCAAGGGGCCTGGCACCGCAACTCCAGGCATTGGGGACCCCCAGCCCCAGGGCAAGACTAACACTGCTGCCCCTCCACCACCTGGGCACTAGGGGCGCTGCCGCTCATTCAGGGCTGGAGGAGGGGCAGGGCCCTCTGAGCCCCCGCCGACCTTTGATGGCCCCCCGCCCCAAAGCGCTTGGGCCCACGTTCCCACCAGTCAGCGCCCTCACCTCAAGCGGCCCCTCCGCTCGAAAGACAGCAGGCGGATCGGACCTGCCGGCCACCTGGGGGTAACCTTAACCCTAGGGCGGTCCCCGAGGGACCCCTCCAAGGGGCCTTGCGCAGCCACGCCGGGGATCCTGGACGTCTTAGCCCCAGGGCCGTACTCACCCTGCAGCCCCCTGGCACCCGGGCTGCTAGGGGCACCGCCGGTCATTCAGGCGGGAGAAGGGGCAGGGCCCTCCTATCCCCGACCTCCTTCGAAGGCCCCCGCGCCAAAACCTGTGGGCCCACGGTCCCGCTCTCCAGCTCCCTCCCCTCGGCCCGCCCCACCGCGAGCCACACAGCCAGGGGATTGGGCCTGAAGGCCTCCTGGGGGCTAACCCAAACCCTAGGTGGGTCCCCGAGGGGCCCATCCCAAGGGGCTTGGCGCCCCAACGCCGGCGATTGGGAACCTCCAAACCCCAGCGCTGGACTCACCCTGCAGCCCCCCGCCACCCGGGCCGCTAGGGGCGCCCCCCAGTCATTCAGGCGGGAGAAGGGGCAGGGCCCTCCGAGCCCCCGCCGACCTTCGACGGCCCCCCCGCCCCAAAGGGCTTGGGCCCACGTTCCCACTAGTCAGCGCCCTCACCTCAATCCGCCCCTCCGCTCGAAACACAGCAGGCGGATTGGACCTGCCGGACTCCTGGGGGCTAACCCGAACCCTAGGTGGGTCCCCGAGGGGCCCCTCCCAAGGGGCTTGGCGACCCAACGCCGGGGATTGGGAACCACCGAACCCCAGCGGTGGAATCACCCTGCAGCCCCCCACCACTCCGGCCGCTAGGGACGCCGCCGGTCATTCAGGCGGGAGAAGGAGCAGGGCCCTCCTAGCCCCTGATGACCTTCGAAGGCCCCCGCGCCAAAACGGTTGGGCCCACGCTCCCACTCCTCAGCACCCTCAGCTCGGCCTACCCCTCTGCTCGCCGCACATCCAGCAGGTCGGGCTTGCCGGCCTCCCGGGGGCTAACACTAACTCTAGGTGGGCTCCTGAGGGGCCCCACCCAAGGGGCCTGGCGCCTCAACGCCGGAGATTGGGGACCCGAGACCCACCACCGGACTCACCCTGCAGCCCCCCGCCACCTGGGCCGCTAGGGGGCCCGCCGGTCATTCAGGGCGTGAGAACGGGCAGGGCCCTCTGTGCCGCAGGCAACCTTCGAAGGCCCCCCCGCTCCAAAATGTTTGGGCCAAGGCTCCAGCTCGCCAGCGCCCTCACTCCGCTCGCCCCTCCACTCGCTGCAAAGCGGGCATTTCGGGCCTGCCGGCATCCTTCTTGCTAACCCTAACCCTAGGTCAGTCCCCGAGAGGTCCCTGACAAGGGGCCTGGGGCTGCCACGCTGGGGATTGGGGACCCCCGAGCCCCAGGGCCAGACTACCACTGCTGCCGTCCACCACCTGGGCCACTAGGGGCGCTGTCTCTCATTGAGGGCTGGAGAAGGGGCAGGGCCCTCCGAGCCCCCGCGGACCTTCGATGGCCCCCGCCCCAAAGCGCTTGGGCCCACGTTCCCACTCCTCAGCGCCCTCAGCTCGGCCTGCCCCTCCGCTCGCTGCACATCCAGCAGATCGGGCTTGCCGGACTCCTGGGGGCTAACCCGACCTCTAGGTGGGCTCCTGAGGGGCCCCATCCAAGGGGCCTGGCGCCCTAACGCCGGGGATTGGGAAGCTCCAAACCCCAGCACTGGACTCACCCTGCAGCCCACCGCCACCTGGGCCGTAGGGGCGCCACCGGTCATTCAGGGCGGGAGAACGGGTAGGGCCCTCCGAGTCCCCGGCGAGCTTTGATGGCCCCCCGCCCCAAAGCGCTTGGGCCCACGTTCCCACCAGTCAGCGCCCTCACCTCAAGCGGCCCCTCCGCTCGAAAGACAGCAGGCGGATCGGACCTTCCGGCCACCTGGGGGTAACCTTAACCCTAGGGCGGTCCCCGAGGGACCCCTCCAAGGGGCCTTGCGCAGCCACGCCGAGGATCCTGGACGTCTTAGCCCCAGGGCCGTACTCACCCTGCAGCCCCCTGGCACCCGGGCTGCTAGGGGCACCGCCGGTCATTCAGGCGGGAGAAGGGGCAGGGCCCTCCTATCCCCGACCTCCTTCGAAGGCCCCCGCGCCAAAACCTGTGGGCCCACGGTCCCGCTCTCCAGCTCCCTCCCCTCGGCCCGCCCCACCGCGAGCCACACAGCCAGGGGATTGGGCCTGAAGGCCTCCTGGGGGCTAACCCAAACCCCAGGTCGGTCCCCGAGGGGCCCATCCCAAGGGGCTTGGCGCCCCAACGCCGGCGATTGGGAACCTCCAAACCCCAGCGCTGGACTCACCCTGCAGCCCCCCGCCACCCGGGCCGCTAGGGGCGCCCCCCAGTCATTCAGGCGGGAGAAGGGGCAGGGCCCTCCGAGCCCCCGCCGACCTTCGACGGCCCCCCCGCCCCAAAGGGCTTGGGCCCACGTTCCCACTAGTCAGCGCCCTCACCTCAACCCGCCCCTCCGCTCGAAACACAGCAGGCGGATTGGACCTGCCGGACTCCTGGGGGCTAACCCGAACCCTAGGTGGGTCCCCGAGGGGCCCCTCCCAAGGGGCTTGGCGACCCAACGCCGGGGATTGGGAACCACCGAACCCCAGCGGTGGAATCACCCTGCAGCCCCCCACCACTCCGGCCGCTAGGGACGCCGCTGGTCATTCAGGCGGGAGAAGGAGCAGGGCCCTCCTAGCCCCTGATGACCTTCGAAGGCCCCCGCGCCAAAACGGTTGGGCCCACGCTCCCACTCCTCAGCACCCTCAGCTCGGCCTACCCCTCTGCTCGCCGCACATCCAGCAGGTCGGGCTTGCCGGCCTCCCGGGGGCTAACACTAACTCTAGGTGGGCTCCTGAGGGGCCCCACCCAAGGGGCGTGGCGCCTCAACGCCGGAGATTGGGGACCCGAGACCCAGCGCCGGACTCACCCTGCAGCCCCCCGCCACCTGGGCCGCTAGGGGGCCCGCCGGTCATTCAGGGCGTGAGAACGGGCAGGGCCCTCTGTGCCGCAGGCAACCTTCGAAGGCCCCCCCGCTCCAAAATGTTTGGGCCAAGGCTCCAGCTCGCCAGCGCCCTCACTCCGCTCGCCCCTCCACTCGCTGCAAAGCGGGCATTTCGGGCCTGCCGGCATCCTTCTTGCTAACCCTAACCCTAGGTCAGTCCCCGAGAGGCCCCTGACAAGGGGCCTGGGGCTGCAACGCTGGGGATTGGGGACCCCCGAGCCCCAGGGCCAGACTACCACTGCTGCCGTCCACCACCTGGGCCACTAGGGGCGCTGTCTCTCATTGAGGGCTGGAGAAGGGGCAGGGCCCTCCGAGCCCCCGCGGACCTTCGATGGCCCCCGCCCCAAAGCGCTTGGGCCCACGTTCCCACTCCTCAGCGCCCTCAGCTCGGCCTGCCCCTCCGCTCGCTGCACATCCAGCAGATCGGGCTTGCCGGACTCCTGGGGGCTAACCCGACCTCTAGGTGGGCTCCTGAGGGGCCCCATCCAAGGGGCCTGGCGCCCTAACGCCGGGGATTGGGAAGCTCCAAACCCCAGCACTGGACTCACCCTGCAGCCCACCGCCACCTGGGCCGTAGGGGCGCCACCGGTCATTCAGGGCGGGAGAACGGGTAGGGCCCTCCGAGTCCCCGGCGAGCTTTGATGGCCCCCCGCCCCAAAGCGCTTGGGCCCACGTTCCCACCAGTCAGCGCCCTCACCTCAAGCGGCCCCTCCGCTCGAAAGACAGCAGGCGGATCGGACCTGCCGGCCACCTGGGGGTAACCTTAACCCTAGGGCGGTCCCCGAGGGACCCCTCCAAGGGGCCTTGCGCAGCCACGCCGAGGATCCTGGACGTCTTAGCCCCAGGGCCGTACTCACCCTGCAGCCCCCTGGCACCCGGGCTGCTAGGGGCACCGCCGGTCATTCAGGCGGGAGAAGGGGCAGGGCCCTCCTATCCCCGACCTCCTTCGAAGGCCCCCGCGCCAAAACCTGTGGGCCCACGGTCCCGCTCTCCAGCTCCCTCCCCTCGGCCCGCCCCACCGCGAGCCACACAGCCAGGGGATTGGGCCTGAAGGCCTCCTGGGGGCTAACCCAAACCCCAGGTGGGTCCCCGAGGGGCCCATCCCAAGGGGCTTGGCGCCCCAACGCCGGCGATTGGGAACCTCCAAACCCCAGCGCTGGACTCACCCTGCAGCCCCCCGCCACCCGGGCCGCTAGGGGCGCCCCCCAGTCATTCAGGCGGGAGAAGGGGCAGGGCCCTCCGAGCCCCCGCCGACCTTCGACGGCCCCCCCGCCCCAAAGGGCTTGGGCCCACGTTCCCACTAGTCAGCGCCCTCACCTCAACCCGCCCCTCCGCTCGAAACACAGCAGGCGGATTGGACCTGCCGGACTCCTGGGGGCTAACCCGAACCCTAGGTGGGTCCCCGAGGGGCCCCTCCCAAGGGGCTTGGCGACCCAACGCCGGGGATTGGGAACCACCGAACCCCAGCGGCGGAATCACCCTGCAGCCCCCCACCACTCCGGCCGCTAGGGACGCCGCCGGTCATTCAGGCGGGAGAAGGAGCAGGGCCCTCCTAGCCCCTGATGACCTTCGAAGGCCCCCGCGCCAAAACGGTTGGGCCCACGCTCCCACTCCTCAGCACCCTCAGCTCGGCCTACCCCTCTGCTCGCCGCACATCCAGCAGGTCGGGCTTGCCGGCCTCCCGGGGGCTAACACTAACTCTAGGTGGGCTCCTGAGGGGCCCCACCCAAGGGGCCTGGCGCCTCAACGCCGGAGATTGGGGACCCGAGACCCAGCGCCGGACTCACCCTGCAGCCCCCCGCCACCTGGGCCGCTAGGGGGCCCGCCGGTCATTCAGGGCGTGAGAACGGGCAGGGCCCTCTGTGCCGCAGGCAACCTTCGAAGGCCCCCCCGCTCCAAAATGTTTGGGCCAAGGCTCCAGCTCGCCAGCGCCCTCACTCCGCTCGCCCCTCCACTCGCTGCAAAGCGGGCATTTCGGGCCTGCCGGCATCCTTCTTGCTAACCCTAACCCTAGGTCAGTCCCCGAGAGGCCCCTGACAAGGGGCCTGGGGCTGCAACGCTGGGGATTGGGGACCCCCGAGCCCCAGGGCCAGACTACCACTGCTGCCGTCCACCACCTGGGCCACTAGGGGCGCTGTCTCTCATTGAGGGCTGGAGAAGGGGCAGGGCCCTCCGAGCCCCCGCGGACCTTCGATGGCCCCCGCCCCAAAGCGCTTGGGCCCACGTTCCCACTCCTCAGCGCCCTCAGCTCGGCCTGCCCCTCCGCTCGCTGCACATCCAGCAGATCGGGCTTGCCGGACTCCTGGGGGCTAACCCGACCTCTAGGTGGGCTCCTGAGGGGCCCCATCCAAGGGGCCTGGCGCCCTAACGCCGGGGATTGGGAAGCTCCAAACCCCAGCACTGGACTCACCCTGCAGCCCACCGCCACCTGGGCCGTAGGGGCGCCACCGGTCATTCAGGGCGGGAGAACGGGTAGGGCCCTCCGAGTCCCCGGCGAGCTTCGAAGGCCCCGTGCGCCAAAACACTTGGGCCCTCGCTCCATCTCTCCAGCGCCCTCCCCTCCGCCCCACCCCCCGCTCGCCACACCGCCGGTGGATCCTGCCTGCCGGCGTCCTGAGGGCTAATCCTAAACCTAGGTGGGCCCCCGAAGAGCCCATCCCAAGGGGCCTGGCACCGCAACTCCAGGCATTGGGGACCCCCAGCCCCAGGGCAAGACTAACACTGCTGCCCCTCCACCACCTGGGCACTAGGGGCGCTGCCGCTCATTCAGGGCTGGAGGAGGGGCAGGGCCCTCTGAGCCCCCGCCGACCTTTGATGGCCCCCCGCCCCAAAGCGCTTGGGCCCACGTTCCCACCAGTCAGCGCCCTCACCTCAAGCGGCCCCTCCGCTCGAAAGACAGCAGGCGGATCGGACCTGCCAGCCACCTGGGGGTAACCTTAACCCTAGGGCGGTCCCCGAGGGACCCCTCCAAGGGGCCTTGCGCAGCCACGCCGGGGATCCTGGACGTCTTAGCCCCAGGGCCGTACTCACCCTGCAGCCCCCTGGCACCCGGGCTGCTAGGGGCACCGCCGGTCATTCAGGCGGGAGAAGGGGCAGGGCCCTCCTATCCCCGACCTCCTTCGAAGGCCCCCGCGCCAAAACCTGTGGGCCCACGGTCCCGCTCTCCAGCTCCCTCCCCTCGGCCCGCCCCACTGCGAGCCACACAGCCAGGGGATTGGGCCTGAAGGCCTCCTGGGGGCTAACCCAAACCCCAGGTGGGTCCCCGAGGGGCCCATCCCAAGGGGCTTGGCGCCCCAACGCCGGCGATTGGGAACCTCCAAACCCCAGCGCTGGACTCACCCTGCAGCCCCCCGCCACCCGGGCCGCTAGGGGCGCCCCCCAGTCATTCAGGCGGGAGAAGGGGCAGGGCCCTCCGAGCCCCCGCCGACCTTCGACGGCCCCCCCGCCCCAAAGGGCTTGGGCCCACGTTCCCACTAGTCAGCGCCCTCACCTCAACCCGCCCCTCCGCTCGAAACACAGCAGGCGGATTGGACCTGCCGGACTCCTGGGGGCTAACCCGAACCCTAGGTGGGTCCCCGAGGGGCCCCTCCCAAGGGGCTTGGCGACCCAACGCCGGGGATTGGGAACCACCGAACCCCAGCGGTGGAATCACCCTGCAGCCCCCCACCACTCCGGCCGCTAGGGACGCCGCCGGTCATTCAGGCGGGAGAAGGAGCAGGGCCCTCCTAGCCCCTGATGACCTTCGAAGGCCCCCGCGCCAAAACGGTTGGGCCCACGCTCCCACTCCTCAGCACCCTCAGCTCGGCCTACCCCTCTGCTCGCCGCACATCCAGCAGGTCGGGCTTGCCGGCCTCCCGGGGGCTAACACTAACTCTAGGTGGGCTCCTGAGGGGCCCCACCCAAGGGGCCTGGCGCCTCAACGCCGGAGATTGGGGACCCGAGACCCAGCGCCGGACTCACCCTGCATTCCCCCGCCACCTGAGCCGCTAGGGGGCCCGCCGGTCATTCAGGGCGTGAGAACGGGCAGGGCCCTCTGTGCCGCAGGCAACCTTCGAAGGCCCCCCCGCTCCAAAATGTTTGGGCCAAGGCTCCAGCTCGCCAGCGCCCTCACTCCGCTCGCCCCTCCACTCGCAGCACAGCGGGCATTTCGGGCCTGCCGGCATCCTTCTTGCTAACCCTAACCCTAGGTCAGTCCCCGAGAGGCCCCTGACAAGGGGCCTGGGGCTGCAACGCTGGGGATTGGGGACCCCCGAGCCCCAGGGCCAGACTACCACTGCTGCCGTCCACCACCTGGGCCACTAGGGGCGCTGTCTCTCATTGAGGGCTGGAGAAGGGGCAGGGCCCTCCGAGCCCCCGCGGACCTTCGATGGCCCCCGCCCCAAAGCGCTTGGGCCCACGTTCCCACTCCTCAGCGCCCTCAGCTCGGCCTGCCCCTCCGCTCGCTGCACATCTAGCAGATCGGGCTTGCCGGACTCCTGGGGGCTAACCCGACCTCTAGGTGGGCTCCTGAGGGGCCCCATCCAAGGGGCCTGGCGCCCTAACGCCGGGGATTGGGAAGCTCCAAACCCCAGCACTGGACTCACCCTGCAGCCCACCGCCACCTGGGCCGTAGGGGCGCCACCGGTCATTCAGGGCGGGAGAACGGGTAGGGCCCTCCGAGTCCCCGGCGAGCTTCGAAGGCCCCGTGCGCCAAAACACTTGGGCCCTCGCTCCATCTCTCCAGCGCCCTCCCCTCCACCCCACCCCCCGTTCGGCGCACATCCAGCAGGTCGGGCTTGCCGGCCTCCCGGGGGCTAACACTAACTCTAGGTGGGCTCCTGAGGGGCCCCACCCAAGGGGCCTGGCGCCTCAACGCCGGAGATTGGGGACCCGAGACCCAGCGCCGGACTCACCCTGCAGCCCCCCGCCACCTGGGCCGCTAGGGGGCCCGCCGGTCATTCAGGGCGTGAGAACGGGCAGGGCCCTCTGTGCCACAGGCAACCTTCGAAGGCCCCCCCCGCTCCAAAATGTTTGGGCCAAGGCTCCAGCTCGCCAGCGCCCTCACTCCGCTCGCCCCTCCTCTCGCTGCAAAGCGGGCATTTCGGGCCTGCCGGCATCCTTCTTGCTAACCCTAACCCTAGGTCAGTCCCCGAGAGGCCCCTGACAAGGGGCCTGGGGCTGCAACGCTGGGGATTGGGGACCCCCGAGCCCCAGGGCCAGACTACCACTGCTGCCGTCCACCACCTGGGCCACTAGGGGCGCTGTCTCTCATTGAGGGCTGGAGAAGGGGCAGGGCCCTCCGAGCCCCCGCGGACCTTCGATGGCCCCCGCCCCAAAGCGCTTGGGCCCACGTTCCCACTCCTCAGCGCCCTCAGCTCGGCCTGCCCCTCCGCTCGCTGCACATCCAGCAGATCGGGCTTGCCGGACTCCTGGGGGCTAACCCGACCTCTAGGTGGGCTCCTGAGGGGCCCCATCCAAGGGGCCTGGCGCCCTAACGCCGGGGATTGGGAAGCTCCAAACCCCAGCACTGGACTCACCCTGCAGCCCACCGCCACCTGGGCCGTAGGGGCGCCACCGGTCATTCAGGGCGGGAGAACGGGTAGGGCCCTCCGAGTCCCCGGCGAGCTTCGAAGGCCCCGTGCGCCAAAACACTTGGGCCCTCGCTCCATCTCTCCAGCGCCCTCCCCTCCGCCCCACCCCCCGCTCGCCACACCGCCGGTGGATCCTGCCTGCCGGCGTCCTGAGGGCTAATCCTAAACCTAGGTGGGCCCCCGAAGAGCCCATCCCAAGGGGCCTGGCACCGCAACTCCAGGCATTGGGGACCCCCAGCCCCAGGGCAAGACTAACACTGCTGCCCCTCCACCACCTGGGCACTAGGGGCGCTGCCGCTCATTCAGGGCTGGAGGAGGGGCAGGGCCCTCTGAGCCCCCGCCGACCTTTGATGGCCCCCCGCCCCAAAGCGCTTGGGCCCACGTTCCCACCAGTCAGCGCCCTCACCTCAAGCGGCCCCTCCGCTCGAAAGACAGCAGGCGGATCGGACCTGCCGGCCACCTGGGGGTAACCTTAACCCTAGGGCGGTCCCCGAGGGACCCCTCCAAGGGGCCTTGCGCAGCCACGCCGGGGATCCTGGACGTCTTAGCCCCAGGGCCGTACTCACCCTGCAGCCCCCTGGCACCCGGGCTGCTAGGGGCACCGCCGGTCATTCAGGCGGGAGAAGGGGCAGGGCCCTCCTATCCCCGACCTCCTTCGAAGGCCCCCGCGCCAAAACCTGTGGGCCCACGGTCCCGCTCTCCAGCTCCCTCCCCTCGGCCCGCCCCACCGCGAGCCACACAGCCAGGGGATTGGGCCTGAAGGCCTCCTGGGGGCTAACCCAAACCCCAGGTGGGTCCCCGAGGGGCCCATCCCAAGGGGCTTGGCGCCCCAACGCCGGCGATTGGGAACCTCCAAACCCCAGCGCTGGACTCACCCTGCAGCCCCCCGCCACCCGGGCCGCTAGGGGCGCCCCCCAGTCATTCAGGCGGGAGAAGGGGCAGGGCCCTCCGAGCCCCCGCCGACCTTCGACGGCCCCCCCGCCCCAAAGGGCTTGGGCCCACGTTCCCACTAGTCAGCGCCCTCACCTCAACCCGCCCCTCCGCTCGAAACACAGCAGGCGGATTGGACCTGCCGGACTCCTGGGGGCTAACCCGAACCCTAGGTGGGTCCCCGAGGGGCCCCTCCCAAGGGGCTTGGCGACCCAACGCCGGGGATTGGGAACCACCGAACCCCAGCGGCGGAATCACCCTGCAGCCCCCCACCACTCCGGCCGCTAGGGACGCCGCCGGTCATTCAGGCGGGAGAAGGAGCAGGGCCCTCCTAGCCCCTGATGACCTTCGAAGGCCCCCGCGCCAAAACGGTTGGGCCCACGCTCCCACTCCTCAGCACCCTCAGCTCGGCCTACCCCTCTGCTCGCCGCACATCCAGCAGGTCGGGCTTGCCGGCCTCCCGGGGGCTAACACTAACTCTAGGTGGGCTCCTGAGGGGCCCCACCCAAGGGGCCTGGCGCCTCAACGCCGGAGATTGGGGACCCGAGACCCAGCGCCGGACTCACCCTGCAGCCCCCCGCCACCTGGGCCGCTAGGGGGCCCGCCGGTCATTCAGGGCGTGAGAACGGGCAGGGCCCTCTGTGCCGCAGGCAACCTTCGAAGGCCCCCCCGCTCCAAAATGTTTGGGCCAAGGCTCCAGCTCGCCAGCGCCCTCACTCCGCTCGCCCCTCCACTCGCTGCAAAGCGGGCATTTCGGGCCTGCCGGCATCCTTCTTGCTAACCCTAACCCTAGGTCAGTCCCCGAGAGGCCCCTGACAAGGGGCCTGGGGCTGCAACGCTGGGGATTGGGGACCCCCGAGCCCCAGGGCCAGACTACCACTGCTGCCGTCCACCACCTGGGCCACTAGGGGCGCTGTCTCTCATTGAGGGCTGGAGAAGGGGCAGGGCCCTCCGAGCCCCCGCGGACCTTCGATGGCCCCCGCCCCAAAGCGCTTGGGCCCACGTTCCCACTCCTCAGCGCCCTCAGCTCGGCCTGCCCCTCCGCTCGCTGCACATCCAGCAGATCGGGCTTGCCGGACTCCTGGGGGCTAACCCGACCTCTAGGTGGGCTCCTGAGGGGCCCCATCCAAGGGGCCTGGCGCCCTAACGCCGGGGATTGGGAAGCTCCAAACCCCAGCACTGGACTCACCCTGCAGCCCACCGCCACCTGGGCCGTAGGGGCGCCACCGGTCATTCAGGGCGGGAGAACGGGTAGGGCCCTCCGAGTCCCCGGCGAGCTTCGAAGGCCCCGTGCGCCAAAACACTTGGGCCCTCGCTCCATCTCTCCAGCGCCCTCCCCTCCGCCCCACCCCCCGCTCGCCACACCGCCGGTGGATCCTGCCTGCCGGCGTCCTGAGGGCTAATCCTAAACCTAGGTGGGCCCCCGAAGAGCCCATCCCAAGGGGCCTGGCACCGCAACTCCAGGCATTGGGGACCCCCAGCCCCAGGGCAAGACTAACACTGCTGCCCCTCCACCACCTGGGCACTAGGGGCGCTGCCGCTCATTCAGGGCTGGAGGAGGGGCAGGGCCCTCTGAGCCCCCGCCGACCTTTGATGGCCCCCCGCCCCAAAGCGCTTGGGCCCACGTTCCCACCAGTCAGCGCCCTCACCTCAAGCGGCCCCTCCGCTCGAAAGACAGCAGGCGGATCGGACCTGCCGGCCACCTGGGGGTAACCTTAACCCTAGGGCGGTCCCCGAGGGACCCCTCCAAGGGGCCTTGCGCAGCCACGCCGGGGATCCTGGACGTCTTAGCCCCAGGGCCGTACTCACCCTGCAGCCCCCTGGCACCCGGGCTGCTAGGGGCACCGCCGGTCATTCAGGCGGGAGAAGGGGCAGGGCCCTCCTATCCCCGACCTCCTTCGAAGGCCCCCGCGCCAAAACCTGTGGGCCCACGGTCCCGCTCTCCAGCTCCCTCCCCTCGGCCCGCCCCACCGCGAGCCACACAGCCAGGGGATTGGGCCTGAAGGCCTCCTGGGGGCTAACCCAAACCCCAGGTGGGTCCCCGAGGGGCCCATCCCAAGGGGCTTGGCGCCCCAACGCCGGCGATTGGGAACCTCCAAACCCCAGCGCTGGACTCACCCTGCAGCCCCCCGCCACCCGGGCCGCTAGGGGCGCCCCCCAGTCATTCAGGCGGGAGAAGGGGCAGGGCCCTCCGAGCCCCCGCCGACCTTCGACGGCCCCCCCGCCCCAAAGGGCTTGGGCCCACGTTCCCACTAGTCAGCGCCCTCACCTCAACCCGCCCCTCCGCTCGAAACACAGCAGGCGGATTGGACCTGCCGGACTCCTGGGGGCTAACCCGAACCCTAGGTGGGTCCCCGAGGGGCCCCTCCCAAGGGGCTTGGCGACCCAACGCCGGGGATTGGGAACCACCGAACCCCAGCGGTGGAATCACCCTGCAGCCCCCCACCACTCCGGCCGCTAGGGACGCCGCCGGTCATTCAGGCGGGAGAAGGAGCAGGGCCCTCCTAGCCCCTGATGACCTTCGAAGGCCCCCGCGCCAAAACGGTTGGGCCCACGCTCCCACTCCTCAGCACCCTCAGCTCGGCCTACCCCTCTGCTCGCCGCACATCCAGCAGGTCGGGCTTGCCGGCCTCCCGGGGGCTAACACTAACTCTAGGTGGGCTCCTGAGGGGCCCCACCCAAGGGGCCTGGCGCCTCAACGCCGGAGATTGGGGACCCGAGACCCAGCGCCGGACTCACCCTGCAGCCCCCCGCCACCTGGGCCGCTAGGGGGCCCGCCGGTCATTCAGGGCGTGAGAACGGGCAGGGCCCTCTGTGCCGCAGGCAACCTTCGAAGGCCCCCCCCCCCGCTCCAAAATGTTTGGGCCAAGGCTCCAGCTCGCCAGCGCCCTCACTCCGCTCGCCCCTCCACTCGCTGCAAAGCGGGCATTTCGGGCCTGCCGGCATCCTTCTTGCTAACCCTAACCCTAGGTCAGTCCCCGAGAGGCCCCTGACAAGGGGCCTGGGGCTGCAACGCTGGGGATTGGGGACCCCCGAGCCCCAGGGCCAGACTACCACTGCTGCCGTCCACCACCTGGGCCACTAGGGGCGCTGTCTCTCATTGAGGGCTGGAGAAGGGGCAGGGCCCTCCGAGCCCCCGCGGACCTTCGATGGCCCCCCGCCCCAAAGCGCTTGGGCCCACGTTCCCACCAGTCAGCGCCCTCACCTCGGCCTGCCCCTCCGCTCGCTGCACATCCAGCAGATCGGGCTTGCCGGACTCCTGGGGGCTAACCCGACCTCTAGGTGGGCTCCTGAGGGGCCCCATCCAAGGGGCCTGGCGCCCTAACGCCGGGGATTGGGAAGCTCCAAACCCCAGCACTGGACTCACCCTGCAGCCCACCGCCACCTGGGCCGTAGGGGCGCCACCGGTCATTCAGGGCGGGAGAACGGGTAGGGCCCTCCGAGTCCCCGGCGAGCTTCGAAGGCCCCGTGCGCCAAAACACTTGGGCCCTCGCTCCATCTCTCCAGCGCCCTCCCCTCCGCCCCACCCCCCGCTCGCCACACCGCCGGTGGATCCTGCCTGCCGGCGTCCTGAGGGCTAATCCTAAACCTAGGTGGGCCCCCGAAGAGCCCATCCCAAGGGGCCTGGCACCGCAACTCCAGGCATTGGGGACCCCCAGCCCCAGGGCAAGACTAACACTGCTGCCCCTCCACCACCTGGGCACTAGGGGCGCTGCCGCTCATTCAGGGCTGGAGGAGGGGCAGGGCCCTCTGAGCCCCCGCCGACCTTTGATGGCCCCCCGCCCCAAAGCGCTTGGGCCCACGTTCCCACCAGTCAGCGCCCTCACCTCAAGCGGCCCCTCCGCTCGAAAGACAGCAGGCGGATCGGACCTGCCGGCCACCTGGGGGTAACCTTAACCCTAGGGCGGTCCCCGAGGGACCCCTCCAAGGGGCCTTGCGCAGCCACGCCGGGGATCCTGGACGTCTTAGCCCCAGGGCCGTACTCACCCTGCAGCCCCCTGGCACCCGGGCTGCTAGGGGCACCGCCGGTCATTCAGGCGGGAGAAGGGGCAGGGCCCTCCTATCCCCGACCTCCTTCGAAGGCCCCCGCGCCAAAACCTGTGGGCCCACGGTCCCGCTCTCCAGCTCCCTCCCCTCGGCCCGCCCCACCGCGAGCCACACAGCCAGGGGATTGGGCCTGAAGGCCTCCTGGGGGCTAACCCAAACCCCAGGTGGGTCCCCGAGGGGCCCATCCCAAGGGGCTTGGCGCCCCAACGCCGGCGATTGGGAACCTCCAAACCCCAGCGCTGGACTCACCCTGCAGCCCCCCGCCACCCGGGCCGCTAGGGGCGCCCCCCAGTCATTCAGGCGGGAGAAGGGGCAGGGCCCTCCGAGCCCCCGCCGACCTTCGACGGCCCCCCCGCCCCAAAGGGCTTGGGCCCACGTTCCCACTAGTCAGCGCCCTCACCTCAACCCGCCCCTCCGCTCGAAACACAGCAGGCGGATTGGACCTGCCGGACTCCTGGGGGCTAACCCGAACCCTAGGTGGGTCCCCGAGGGGCCCCTCCCAAGGGGCTTGGCGACCCAACGCCGGGGATTGGGAACCACCGAACCCCAGCGGTGGAATCACCCTGCAGCCCCCCACCACTCCGGCCGCTAGGGACGCCGCCGGTCATTCAGGCGGGAGAAGGAGCAGGGCCCTCCTAGCCCCTGATGACCTTCGAAGGCCCCCGCGCCAAAACGGTTGGGCCCACGCTCCCACTCCTCAGCACCCTCAGCTCGGCCTACCCCTCTGCTCCCCGCACATCCAGCAGGTCGGGCTTGCCGGCCTCCCGGGGGCTAACACTAACTCTAGGTGGGCTCCTCAGGGGCCCCACCCAAGGGGCCTGGCGCCTCAGCGCCGGAGATTGGGGACCCGAGACCCAGCGCCGGACTCACCCTGCAGCCCCCCGCCACCTGGGCCGCTAGGGGGCCCGCCGGTCATTCAGGGCGTGAGAACGGGCAGGGCCCTCTGTGCCACAGGCAACCTTCGAAGGCCCCCCCCCGCTCCAAAATGTTTGGGCCAAGGCTCCAGCTCGCCAGCGCCCTCACTCCGCTCGCCCCTCCTCTCGCTGCAAAGCGGGCATTTCGGGCCTGCCGGCATCCTTCTTGCTAACCCTAACCCTAGGTCAGTCCCCGAGAGGCCCCTGACAAGGGGCCTGGGGCTGCAACGCTGGGGATTGGGGACCCCCGAGCCCCAGGGCCAGACTACCACTGCTGCCGTCCACCACCTGGGCCACTAGGGGCGCTGTCTCTCATTGAGGGCTGGAGAAGGGGCAGGGCCCTCCGAGCCCCCGCGGACCTTCGATGGCCCCCGCCCCAAAGCGCTTGGGCCCACGTTCCCACTCCTCAGCGCCCTCAGCTCGGCCTGCCCCTCCGCTCGCTGCACATCCAGCAGATCGGGCTTGCCGGACTCCTGGGGGCTAACCCGACCTCTAGGTGGGCTCCTGAGGGGCCCCATCCAAGGGGCCTGGCGCCCTAACGCCGGGGATTGGGAAGCTCCAAACCCCAGCACTGGACTCACCCTGCAGCCCACCGCCACCTGGGCCGTAGGGGCGCCACCGGTCATTCAGGGCGGGAGAACGGGTAGGGCCCTCCGAGTCCCCGGCGAGCTTCGAAGGCCCCGTGCGCCAAAACACTTGGGCCCTCGCTCCATCTCTCCAGCGCCCTCCCCTCCGCCCCACCCCCCGCTCGCCACACCGCCGGTGGATCCTGCCTGCCGGCGTCCTGAGGGCTAATCCTAAACCTAGGTGGGTCCCCGAAGAGCCCATCCCAAGGGGCCTGGCACCGCAACTCCAGGCATTGGGGACCCCCAGCCCCAGGGCAAGACTAACACTGCTGCCCCTCCACCACCTGGGCACTAGGGGCGCTGCCGCTCATTCAGGGCTGGAGGAGGGGCAGGGCCCTCTGAGCCCCCGCCGACCTTTGATGGCCCCCCGCCCCAAAGCGCTTGGGCCCACGTTCCCACCAGTCAGCGCCCTCACCTCAAGCGGCCCCTCCGCTCGAAAGACAGCAGGCGGATCGGACCTGCCGGCCACCTGGGGGTAACCTTAACCCTAGGGCGGTCCCCGAGGGACCCCTCCAAGGGGCCTTGCGCAGCCACGCCGGGGATCCTGGACGTCTTAGCCCCAGGGCCGTACTCACCCTGCAGCCCCCTGGCACCCGGGCTGCTAGGGGCACCGCCGGTCATTCAGGCGGGAGAAGGGGCAGGGCCCTCCTATCCCCGACCTCCTTCGAAGGCCCCCGCGCCAAAACCTGTGGGCCCACGGTCCCGCTCTCCAGCTCCCTCCCCTCGGCCCGCCCCACCGCGAGCCACACAGCCAGGGGATTGGGCCTGAAGGCCTCCTGGGGGCTAACCCAAACCCCAGGTGGGTCCCCGAGGGGCCCATCCCAAGGGGCTTGGCGCCCCAACGCCGGCGATTGGGAACCTCCAAACCCCAGCGCTGGACTCACCCTGCAGCCCCCCGCCACCCGGGCCGCTAGGGGCGCCCCCCAGTCATTCAGGCGGGAGAAGGGGCAGGGCCCTCCGAGCCCCCGCCGACCTTCGACGGCCCCCCCGCCCCAAAGGGCTTGGGCCCACGTTCCCACTAGTCAGCGCCCTCACCTCAACCCGCCCCTCCGCTCGAAACACAGCAGGCGGATTGGACCTGCCGGACTCCTGGGGGCTAACCCGAACCCTAGGTGGGTCCCCGAGGGGCCCCTCCCAAGGGGCTTGGCGACCCAACGCCGGGGATTGGGAACCACCGAACCCCAGCGGCGGAATCACCCTGCAGCCCCCCACCACTCCGGCCGCTAGGGACGCCGCCGGTCATTCAGGCGGGAGAAGGAGCAGGGCCCTCCTAGCCCCTGATGACCTTCGAAGGCCCCCGCGCCAAAACGGTTGGGCCCACGCTCCCACTCCTCAGCACCCTCAGCTCGGCCTACCCCTCTGCTCGCCGCACATCCAGCAGGTCGGGCTTGCCGGCCTCCCGGGGGCTAACACTAACTCTAGGTGGGCTCCTGAGGGGCCCCACCCAAGGGGCCTGGCGCCTCAACGCCGGAGATTGGGGACCCGAGACCCAGCGCCGGACTCACCCTGCAGCCCCCCGCCACCTGGGCCGCTAGGGGGCCCGCCGGTCATTCAGGGCGTGAGAACGGGCAGGGCCCTCTGTGCCGCAGGCAACCTTCGAAGGCCCCCCCGCTCCAAAATGTTTGGGCCAAGGCTCCAGCTCGCCAGCGCCCTCACTCCGCTCGCCCCTCCACTCGCTGCAAAGCGGGCATTTCGGGCCTGCCGGCATCCTTCTTGCTAACCCTAACCCTAGGTCAGTCCCCGAGAGGCCCCTGACAAGGGGCCTGGGGCTGCAACGCTGGGGATTGGGGACCCCCGAGCCCCAGGGCCAGACTACCACTGCTGCCGTCCACCACCTGGGCCACTAGGGGCGCTGTCTCTCATTGAGGGCTGGAGAAGGGGCAGGGCCCTCCGAGCCCCCGCGGACCTTCGATGGCCCCCGCCCCAAAGCGCTTGGGCCCACGTTCCCACTCCTCAGCGCCCTCAGCTCGGCCTGCCCCTCCGCTCGCTGCACATCCAGCAGATCGGGCTTGCCGGACTCCTGGGGGCTAACCCGACCTCTAGGTGGGCTCCTGAGGGGCCCCATCCAAGGGGCCTGGCGCCCTAACGCCGGGGATTGGGAAGCTCCAAACCCCAGCACTGGACTCACCCTGCAGCCCACCGCCACCTGGGCCGTAGGGGCGCCACCGGTCATTCAGGGCGGGAGAACGGGTAGGGCCCTCCGAGTCCCCGGCGAGCTTCGAAGGCCCCGTGCGCCAAAACACTTGGGCCCTCGCTCCATCTCTCCAGCGCCCTCCCCTCCGCCCCACCCCCCGCTCGCCACACCGCCGGTGGATCCTGCCTGCCGGCGTCCTGAGGGCTAATCCTAAACCTAGGTGGGCCCCCGAAGAGCCCATCCCAAGGGGCCTGGCACCGCAACTCCAGGCATTGGGGACCCCCAGCCCCAGGGCAAGACTAACACTGCTGCCCCTCCACCACCTGGGCACTAGGGGCGCTGCCGCTCATTCAGGGCTGGAGGAGGGGCAGGGCCCTCTGAGCCCCCGCCGACCTTTGATGGCCCCCCGCCCCAAAGCGCTTGGGCCCACGTTCCCACCAGTCAGCGCCCTCACCTCAAGCGGCCCCTCCGCTCGAAAGACAGCAGGCGGATCGGACCTGCCAGCCACCTGGGGGTAACCTTAACCCTAGGGCGGTCCCCGAGGGACCCCTCCAAGGGGCCTTGCGCAGCCACGCCGGGGATCCTGGACGTCTTAGCCCCAGGGCCGTACTCACCCTGCAGCCCCCTGGCACCCGGGCTGCTAGGGGCACCGCCGGTCATTCAGGCGGGAGAAGGGGCAGGGCCCTCCTATCCCCGACCTCCTTCGAAGGCCCCCGCGCCAAAACCTGTGGGCCCACGGTCCCGCTCTCCAGCTCCCTCCCCTCGGCCCGCCCCACTGCGAGCCACACAGCCAGGGGATTGGGCCTGAAGGCCTCCTGGGGGCTAACCCAAACCCCAGGTGGGTCCCCGAGGGGCCCATCCCAAGGGGCTTGGCGCCCCAACGCCGGCGATTGGGAACCTCCAAACCCCAGCGCTGGACTCACCCTGCAGCCCCCCGCCACCCGGGCCGCTAGGGGCGCCCCCCAGTCATTCAGGCGGGAGAAGGGGCAGGGCCCTCCGAGCCCCCGCCGACCTTCGACGGCCCCCCGCCCCAAAGGGCTTGGGCCCACGTTCCCACTAGTCAGCGCCCTCACCTCAACCCGCCCCTCCGCTCGAAACACAGCAGGCGGATTGGACCTGCCGGACTCCTGGGGGCTAACCCGAACCCTAGGTGGGTCCCCGAGGGGCCCCTCCCAAGGGGCTTGGCGACCCAACGCCGGGGATTGGGAACCACCGAACCCCAGCGGTGGAATCACCCTGCAGCCCCCCACCACTCCGGCCGCTAGGGACGCCGCCGGTCATTCAGGCGGGAGAAGGAGCAGGGCCCTCCTAGCCCCTGATGACCTTCGAAGGCCCCCGCGCCAAAACGGTTGGGCCCACGCTCCCACTCCTCAGCACCCTCAGCTCGGCCTACCCCTCTGCTCGCCGCACATCCAGCAGGTCGGGCTTGCCGGCCTCCCGGGGGCTAACACTAACTCTAGGTGGGCTCCTGAGGGGCCCCACCCAAGGGGCCTGGCGCCTCAACGCCGGAGATTGGGGACCCGAGACCCAGCGCCGGACTCACCCTGCATTCCCCCGCCACCTGAGCCGCTAGGGGGCCCGCCGGTCATTCAGGGCGTGAGAACGGGCAGGGCCCTCTGTGCCGCAGGCAACCTTCGAAGGCCCCCCCGCTCCAAAATGTTTGGGCCAAGGCTCCAGCTCGCCAGCGCCCTCACTCCGCTCGCCCCTCCACTCGCAGCACAGCGGGCATTTCGGGCCTGCCGGCGTCCTTCTTGCTAACCCTAACCCTAGGTCAGTCCCCGAGAGGCCCCTGACAAGGGGCCTGGGGCTGCAACGCTGGGGATTGGGGACCCCCGAGCCCCAGGGCCAGACTACCACTGCTGCCGTCCACCACCTGGGCCACTAGGGGCGCTGTCTCTCATTGAGGGCTGGAGAAGGGGCAGGGCCCTCCGAGCCCCCGCGGACCTTCGATGGCCCCCGCCCCAAAGCGCTTGGGCCCACGTTCCCACTCCTCAGCGCCCTCAGCTCGGCCTGCCCCTCCGCTCGCTGCACATCTAGCAGATCGGGCTTGCCGGACTCCTGGGGGCTAACCCGACCTCTAGGTGGGCTCCTGAGGGGCCCCATCCAAGGGGCCTGGCGCCCTAACGCCGGGGATTGGGAAGCTCCAAACCCCAGCACTGGACTCACCCTGCAGCTCACTGCCACCTGGGCCGTAGGGGCGCCACCGGTCATTCAGGGCGGGAGAACGGGTAGGGCCCTCCGAGTCCCCGGCGAGCTTCGAAGGCCCCGTGCGCCAAAACACTTGGGCCCTCGCTCCATCTCTCCAGCGCCCTCCCCTCCACCCCACCCCCCGTTCGGCGCACATCCAGCAGGTCGGGCTTGCCGGCCTCCCGGGGGCTAACACTAACTCTAGGTGGGCTCCTGAGGGGCCCCACCCAAGGGGCCTGGCGCCTCAACAACCGAGATTGGGGACCCGAGACCCAGCGCCGGACTCACCCTGCAGCCCCCCGCCACCTGGGCCGCTAGGGGGCCCGCCGGTCATTCAGGGCGTGAGAACGGGCAGGGCCCTCTGTGCCACAGGCAACCTTCGAAGGCCCCCCCCGCTCCAAAATGTTTGGGCCAAGGCTCCAGCTCGCCAGCGCCCTCACTCCGCTCGCCCCTCCTCTCGCTGCAAAGCGGGCATTTCGGGCCTGCCGGCATCCTTCTTGCTAACCCTAACCCTAGGTCAGTCCCCGAGAGGCCCCTGACAAGGGGCCTGGGGCTGCAACGCTGGGGATTGGGGACCCCCGAGACCCAGGGCCAGACTACCACTGCTGCCGTCCACCACCTGGGCCACTAGGGGCGCTGTCTCTCATTGAGGGCTGGAGAAGGGGCAGGGCCCTCCGAGCCCCCGCGGACCTTCGATGGCCCCCGCCCCAAAGCGCTTGGGCCCACGTTCCCACTCCTCAGCGCCCTCAGCTCGGCCTGCCCCTCCGCTCGCTGCACATCCAGCAGATCGGGCTTGCCGGACTCCTGGGGGCTAACCCGACCTCTAGGTGGGCTCCTGAGGGGCCCCATCCAAGGGGCCTGGCGCCCTAACGCCGGGGATTGGGAAGCTCCAAACCCCAGCACTGGACTCACCCTGCAGCCCACCGCCACCTGGGCCGTAGGGGCGCCACCGGTCATTCAGGGCGGGAGAACGGGTAGGGCCCTCCGAGTCCCCGGCGAGCTTCGAAGGCCCCGTGCGCCAAAACACTTGGGCCCTCGCTCCATCTCTCCAGCGCCCTCCCCTCCGCCCCACCCCCCGCTCGCCACACCGCCGGTGGATCCTGCCTGCCGGCGTCCTGAGGGCTAATCCTAAACCTAGGTGGGCCCCCGAAGAGCCCATCCCAAGGGGCCTGGCACCGCAACTCCAGGCATTGGGGACCCCCAGCCCCAGGGCAAGACTAACACTGCTGCCCCTCCACCACCTGGGCACTAGGGGCGCTGCCGCTCATTCAGGGCTGGAGGAGGGGCAGGGCCCTCTGAGCCCCCGCCGACCTTTGATGGCCCCCCGCCCCAAAGCGCTTGGGCCCACGTTCCCACCAGTCAGCGCCCTCACCTCAAGCGGCCCCTCCGCTCGAAAGACAGCAGGCGGATCGGACCTGCCGGCCACCTGGGGGTAACCTTAACCCTAGGGCGGTCCCCGAGGGACCCCTCCAAGGGGCCTTGCGCAGCCACGCCGGGGATCCTGGACGTCTTAGCCCCAGGGCCGTACTCACCCTGCAGCCCCCTGGCACCCGGGCTGCTAGGGGCACCGCCGGTCATTCAGGCGGGAGAAGGGGCAGGGCCCTCCTATCCCCGACCTCCTTCGAAGGCCCCCGCGCCAAAACCTGTGGGCCCACGGTCCCGCTCTCCAGCTCCCTCCCCTCGGCCCGCCCCACCGCGAGCCACACAGCCAGGGGATTGGGCCTGAAGGCCTCCTGGGGGCTAACCCAAACCCCAGGTGGGTCCCCGAGGGGCCCATCCCAAGGGGCTTGGCGCCCCAACGCCGGCGATTGGGAACCTCCAAACCCCAGCGCTGGACTCACCCTGCAGCCCCCCGCCACCCGGGCCGCTAGGGGCGCCCCCCAGTCATTCAGGCGGGAGAAGGGGCAGGGCCCTCCGAGCCCCCGCCGACCTTCGACGGCCCCCCCGCCCCAAAGGGCTTGGGCCCACGTTCCCACTAGTCAGCGCCCTCACCTCAACCCGCCCCTCCGCTCGAAACACAGCAGGCGGATTGGACCTGCCGGACTCCTGGGGGCTAACCCGAACCCTAGGTGGGTCCCCGAGGGGCCCCTCCCAAGGGGCTTGGCGACCCAACGCCGGGGATTGGGAACCACCGAACCCCAGCGTGGAATCACCCTGCAGCCCCCCACCACTCCGGCCGCTAGGGACGCCGCCGGTCATTCAGGCGGGAGAAGGAGCAGGGCCCTCCTAGCCCCTGATGACCTTCGAAGGCCCCCGCGCCAAAACGGTTGGGCCCACGCTCCCACTCCTCAGCACCCTCAGCTCGGCCTACCCCTCTGCTCGCCGCACATCCAGCAGGTCGGGCTTGCCGGCCTCCCGGGGGCTAACACTAACTCTAGGTGGGCTCCTGAGGGGCCCCACCCAAGGGGCCTGGCGCCTCAGCGCCGGAGATTGGGGACCCGAGACCCAGCGCCGGACTCACCCTGCAGCCCCCCGCCACCTGGGCCGCTAGGGGGCCCGCCGGTCATTCAGGGCGTGAGAACGGGCAGGGCCCTCTGTGCCGCAGGCAACCTTCGAAGGCCCCCCCCCCCCCGCTCCAAAATGTTTGGGCCAAGGCTCCAGCTCGCCAGCGCCCTCACTCCGCTCGCCCCTCCACTCGCTGCAAAGCGGGCATTTCGGGCCTGCCGGCATCCTTCTTGCTAACCCTAACCCTAGGTCAGTCCCCGAGAGGCCCCTGACAAGGGGCCTGGGGCTGCAACGCTGGGGATTGGGGACCCCCGAGCCCCAGGGCCAGACTACCACTGCTGCCGTCCACCACCTGGGCCACTAGGGGCGCTGTCTCTCATTGAGGGCTGGAGAAGGGGCAGGGCCCTCCGAGCCCCCGCGGACCTTCGATGGCCCCCGCCCCAAAGCGCTTGGGCCCACGTTCCCACTCCTCAGCGCCCTCAGCTCGGCCTGCCCCTCCGCTCGCT
This sequence comes from Ursus arctos, assembly GCF_023065955.2. Lineage (NCBI taxonomy): Eukaryota > Metazoa > Chordata > Mammalia > Carnivora > Ursidae > Ursus > Ursus arctos. The sequence goes on along the minus strand of NW_026622997.1, from coordinate 34,727,269 downwards.
GCACATCCAGCAGATCGGGCTTGCCGGACTCCTGGGGGCTAACCCGACCTCTAGGTGGGCTCCTGAGGGGCCCCATCCAAGGGGCCTGGCGCCCTAACGCCGGGGATTGGGAAGCTCCAAACCCCAGCACTGGACTCACCCTGCAGCCCACCGCCACCTGGGCCGTAGGGGCGCCACCGGTCATTCAGGGCGGGAGAACGGGTAGGGCCCTCCGAGTCCCCGGCGAGCTTCGAAGGCCCCGTGCGCCAAAACACTTGGGCCCTCGCTCCATCTCTCCAGCGCCCTCCCCTCCGCCCCACCCCCCGCTCGCCACACCGCCGGTGGATCCTGCCTGCCGGCGTCCTGAGGGCTAATCCTAAACCTAGGTGGGCCCCCGAAGAGCCCATCCCAAGGGGCCTGGCACCGCAACTCCAGGCATTGGGGACCCCCAGCCCCAGGGCAAGACTAACACTGCTGCCCCTCCACCACCTGGGCACTAGGGGCGCTGCCGCTCATTCAGGGCTGGAGGAGGGGCAGGGCCCTCTGAGCCCCCGCCGACCTTTGATGGCCCCCCGCCCCAAAGCGCTTGGGCCCACGTTCCCACCAGTCAGCGCCCTCACCTCAAGCGGCCCCTCCGCTCGAAAGACAGCAGGCGGATCGGACCTGCCGGCCACCTGGGGGTAACCTTAACCCTAGGGCGGTCCCCGAGGGACCCCTCCAAGGGGCCTTGCGCAGCCACGCCGGGGATCCTGGACGTCTTAGCCCCAGGGCCGTACTCACCCTGCAGCCCCCTGGCACCCGGGCTGCTAGGGGCACCGCCGGTCATTCAGGCGGGAGAAGGGGCAGGGCCCTCCTATCCCCGACCTCCTTCGAAGGCCCCCGCGCCAAAACCTGTGGGCCCACGGTCCCGCTCTCCAGCTCCCTCCCCTCGGCCCGCCCCACCGCGAGCCACACAGCCAGGGGATTGGGCCTGAAGGCCTCCTGGGGGCTAACCCAAACCCCAGGTGGGTCCCCGAGGGGCCCATCCCAAGGGGCTTGGCGCCCCAACGCCGGCGATTGGGAACCTCCAAACCCCAGCGCTGGACTCACCCTGCAGCCCCCCGCCACCCGGGCCGCTAGGGGCGCCCCCCAGTCATTCAGGCGGGAGAAGGGGCAGGGCCCTCCGAGCCCCCGCCGACCTTCGACGGCCCCCCCGCCCCAAAGGGCTTGGGCCCACGTTCCCACTAGTCAGCGCCCTCACCTCAACCCGCCCCTCCGCTCGAAACACAGCAGGCGGATTGGACCTGCCGGACTCCTGGGGGCTAACCCGAACCCTAGGTGGGTCCCCGAGGGGCCCCTCCCAAGGGGCTTGGCGACCCAACGCCGGGGATTGGGAACCACCGAACCCCAGCGGTGGAATCACCCTGCAGCCCCCCACCACTCCGGCCGCTAGGGACGCCGCCGGTCATTCAGGCGGGAGAAGGAGCAGGGCCCTCCTAGCCCCTGATGACCTTCGAAGGCCCCCGCACCAAAACGGTTGGGCCCACGCTCCCACTCCTCAGCACCCTCAGCTCGGCCTACCCCTCTGCTCGCCGCACATCCAGCAGGTCGGGCTTGCCGGCCTCCCGGGGGCTAACACTAACTCTAGGTGGGCTCCTGAGGGGCCCCACCCAAGGGGCCTGGCGCCTCAACGCCGGAGATTGGGGACCCGAGACCCAGCGCCGGACTCACCCTGCAGCCCCCCGCCACCTGGGCCGCTAGGGGGCCCGCCGGTCATTGAGGGCCTGAGAATGGGCAGGGCCGTCTGTGCCGCAGGCAACCTTCGAAGGCCCCCCCCCCCCCCGCTCCAAAATGTTTGGGCCAAGGCTCCAGCTCGCCAGCGCCCTCACTCCGCTCGCCCCTCCACTCGCTGCAAAGCGGGCATTTCGGGCCTGCCGGCATCCTTCTTGCTAACCCTAACCCTAGGTCAGTCCCCAAGAGGCCCCTGACAAGGGGCCTGGGGCTGCAACGCTGGGGATTGGGGACCCCCAAGCCCCAGGGCCAGACTACCACTGCTGCCGTCCACCACCTGGGCCACTAGGGGCGCTGTCTCTCATTGAGGGCTGGAGAAGGGGCAGGGCCCTCCGAGCCCCCGCGGACCTTCGATGGCCCCCGCCCCAAAGCGCTTGGGCCCACGTTCCCACTCCTCAGCGCCCTCAGCTCGGCCTGCCCCTCCGCTCGCTGCACATCCAGCAGATCGGGCTTGCCGGACTCCTGGGGGCTAACCCGACCTCTAGGTGGGCTCCTGAGGGGCCCCATCCAAGGGGCCTGGCGCCCTAACGCCGGGGATTGGGAAGCTCCAAACCCCAGCACTGGACTCACCCTGCAGCCCACCGCCACCTGGGCCGTAGGGGCGCCACCGGTCATTCAGGGCGGGAGAACGGGTAGGGCCCTCCGAGTCCCCGGCGAGCTTCGAAGGCCCCGTGCGCCAAAACACTTGGGCCCTCGCTCCATCTCTCCAGCGCCCTCCCCTCCGCCCCACCCCCCGCTCGGCGCACATCCAGCAGGTCGGGCTTGCCGGCCTCCCGGGGGCTAACACTAACTCTAGGTGGGCTCCTGAGGGGCCCCACCCAAGGGGCCTGGCGCCTCAACAACCGAGATTGGGGACCCGAGACCCAGCGCCGGACTCACCCTGCAGCCCCCCGCCGCCTGGGCCGCTAGGGGGCCCGCCGGTCATTCAGGGCGTGAGAACGGGCAGGGCCCTCTGTGCCGCAGGCAACCTTCGAAGGCCCCCCCCCCGCTCCAAAATGTTTGGGCCAAGGCTCCAGCTCGCCAGCGCCCTCACTCCGCTCGCCCCTCCACTCGCTGCAAAGCGGGCATTTCGGGCCTGCCGGCATCCTTCTTGCTAACCCTAACCCTAGGTCAGTCCCCGAGAGGCCCCTGACAAGGGGCCTGGGGCTGCAACGCTGGGGATTGGGGACCCCCGAGCCCCAGGGCCAGACTACCACTGCTGCCGTCCACCACCTGGGCCACTAGGGGCGCTGTCTCTCATTGAGGGCTGGAGAAGGGGCAGGGCCCTCCGAGCCCCCGCGGACCTTCGATGGCCCCCGCCCCAAAGCGCTTGGGCCCACGTTCCCACTCCTCAGCGCCCTCAGCTCGGCCTGCCCCTCCGCTCGCTGCACATCCAGCAGATCGGGCTTGCCGGACTCCTGGGGGCTAACCCGACCTCTAGGTGGGCTCCTGAGGGGCCCCATCCAAGGGGCCTGGCGCCCTAACGCCGGGGATTGGGAAGCTCCAAACCCCAGCACTGGACTCACCCTGCAGCCCACCGCCACCTGGGCCGTAGGGGCGCCACCGGTCATTCAGGGCGGGAGAACGGGTAGGGCCCTCCGAGTCCCCGGCGAGCTTCGAAGGCCCCGTGCGCCAAAACACTTGGGCCCTCGCTCCATCTCTCCAGCGCCCTCCCCTCCGCCCCACCCCCCGCTCGGCGCACATCCAGCAGGTCGGGCTTGCCGGCCTCCCGGGGGCTAACACTAACTCTAGGTGGGCTCCTGAGGGGCCCCACCCAAGGGGCCTGGCGCCTCAACAACCGAGATTGGGGACCCGAGACCCAGCGCCGGACTCACCCTGCAGCCCCCCGCCACCTGGGCCGCTAGGGGGCCCGCCGGTCATTCAGGGCGTGAGAACGGGCAGGGCCCTCTGTGCCGCAGGCAACCTTCGAAGGCCCCCCCCCCGCTCCAAAATGTTTGGGCCAAGGCTCCAGCTCGCCAGCGCCCTCACTCCGCTCGCCCCTCCACTCGCTGCAAAGCGGGCATTTCGGGCCTGCCGGCATCCTTCTTGCTAACCCTAACCCTAGGTCAGTCCCCGAGAGGCCCCTGACAAGGGGCCTGGGGCTGCAACGCTGGGGATTGGGGACCCCCGAGCCCCAGGGCCAGACTACCACTGCTGCCGTCCACCACCTGGGCCACTAGGGGCGCTGTCTCTCATTGAGGGCTGGAGAAGGGGCAGGGCCCTCCGAGCCCCCGCGGACCTTCGATGGCCCCCGCCCCAAAGCGCTTGGGCCCACGTTCCCACTCCTCAGCGCCCTCAGCTCGGCCTGCCCCTCCGCTCGCTGCACATCCAGCAGATCGGGCTTGCCGGACTCCTGGGGGCTAACCCGACCTCTAGGTGGGCTCCTGAGGGGCCCCATCCAAGGGGCCTGGCGCCCTAACGCCGGGGATTGGGAAGCTCCAAACCCCAGCACTGGACTCACCCTGCAGCCCACCGCCACCTGGGCCGTAGGGGCGCCACCGGTCATTCAGGGCGGGAGAACGGGTAGGGCCCTCCGAGTCCCCGGCGAGCTTCGAAGGCCCCGTGCGCCAAAACACTTGGGCCCTCGCTCCATCTCTCCAGCGCCCTCCCCTCCGCCCCACCCCCCGCTCGCCACACCGCCGGTGGATCCTGCCTGCCGGCGTCCTGAGGGCTAATCCTAAACCTAGGTGGGCCCCCGAAGAGCCCATCCCAAGGGGCCTGGCACCGCAACTCCAGGCATTGGGGACCCCCAGCCCCAGGGCAAGACTAACACTGCTGCCCCTCCACCACCTGGGCACTAGGGGCGCTGCCGCTCATTCAGGGCTGGAGGAGGGGCAGGGCCCTCTGAGCCCCCGCCGACCTTTGATGGCCCCCCGCCCCAAAGCGCTTGGGCCCACGTTCCCGCCAGTCAGCGCCCTCACCTCAAGCGGCCCCTCCGCTCGAAAGACAGCAGGCGGATCGGACCTGCCGGCCACCTGGGGGTAACCTTAACCCTAGGGCGTTCCCGAGGGACCCCTCCAAGGGGCCTTGCGCAGCCACACCAGGGATCCTGGACGTCTTAGCCCCAGGGCCGTACTCACCCTGCAGCCCCCTGGCACCCGGGCTGCTAGGGGCACCGCCGGTCATTCAGGCGGGAGAAGGGGCAGGGCCCTCCTATCCCCGACCTCCTTCGAAGGCCCCCGCGCCAAAACCTGTGGGCCCACGGTCCCGCTCTCCAGCTCCCTCCCCTCGGCCCGCCCCACCGCGAGCCACACAGCCAGGGGATTGGGCCTGAAGGCCTCCTGCGGGCTAACCCAAACCCTAGGTGGGTCCCCGAGGGGCCCATCCCAAGGGGCTTGGCGCCCCAACGCCGGCGATTGGGAACCTCCAAACCCCAGCGCTGGACTCACCCTGCAGCCCCCCGCCACCCGGGCCGCTAGGGGCGCCCCCCAGTCATTCAGGCGGGAGAAGGGGCAGGGCCCTCCGAGCCCCCGCCGACCTTCGACGGCCCCCCCGCCCCAAAGGGCTTGGGCCCACGTTCCCACTAGTCAGCGCCCTCACCTCAACCCGCCCCTCCGCTCGAAACACAGCAGGCGGATTGGACCTGCCGGACTCCTGGGGGCTAACCCGAACCCTAGGTGGGTCCCCGAGGGGCCCCTCCCAAGGGGCTTGGCGACCCAACGCCGGGGATTGGGAACCACCGAACCCCAGCGGTGGAATCACCCTGCAGCCCCCCACCACTCCGGCCGCTAGGGACGCCGCCGGTCATTCAGGCGGGAGAAGGAGCAGGGCCCTCCTAGCCCCTGATGACCTTCGAAGGCCCCCGCGCCAAAACGGTTGGGCCCACGCTCCCACTCCTCAGCACCCTCAGCTCGGCCTACCCCTCTGCTCGCCGCACATCCAGCAGGTCGGGCTTGCCGGCCTCCCGGGGGCTAACACTAACTCTAGGTGGGCTCCTGAGGGGCCCCACCCAAGGGGCCTGGCGCCTCAACGCCGGAGATTGGGGACCCGAGACCCAGCGCCGGACTCACCCTGCAGCCCCCCGCCACCTGGGCCGCTAGGGGGCCCGCCGGTCATTCAGGGCGTGAGAACGGGCAGGGCCCTCTGTGCCGCAGGCAACCTTCGAAGGCCCCCCCGCTCCAAAATGTTTGGGCCAAGGCTCCAGCTCGCCAGCGCCCTCACTCCGCTCGCCCCTCCACTCGCTGCAAAGCGGGCATTTCGGGCCTGCCGGCATCCTTCTTGCTAACCCTAACCCTAGGTCAGTCCCCGAGAGGCCCCTGACAAGGGGCCTGGGGCTGCAACGCTGGGGATTGGGGACCCCCGAGCCCCAGGGCCAGACTACCACTGCTGCCGTCCACCACCTGGGCCACTAGGGGCGCTGTCTCTCATTGAGGGCTGGAGAAGGGGCAGGGCCCTCCGAGCCCCCGCGGACCTTCGATGGCCCCCGCCCCAAAGCGCTTGGGCCCACGTTCCCACTCCTCAGCGCCCTCAGCTCGGCCTGCCCCTCCGCTCGCTGCACATCCAGCAGATCGGGCTTGCCGGACTCCTGGGGGCTAACCCGACCTCTAGGTGGGCTCCTGAGGGGCCCCATCCAAGGGGCCTGGCGCCCTAACGCCGGGGATTGGGAAGCTCCAAACCCCAGCACTGGACTCACCCTGCAGCCCACCGCCACCTGGGCCGTAGGGGCGCCACCGGTCATTCAGGGCGGGAGAACGGGTAGGGCCCTCCGAGTCCCCGGCGAGCTTCGAAGGCCCCGTGCGCCAAAACACTTGGGCCCTCGCTCCATCTCTCCAGCGCCCTCCCCTCCGCCCCACCCCCCGCTCGCCACACCGCCGGTGGATCCTGCCTGCCGGCGTCCTGAGGGCTAATCCTAAACCTAGGTGGGTCCCCGAAGAGCCCATCCCAAGGGGCCTGGCACCGCAACTCCAGGCATTGGGGACCCCCAGCCCCAGGGCAAGACTAACACTGCTGCCCCTCCACCACCTGGGCACTAGGGGCGCTGCCGCTCATTCAGGGCTGGAGGAGGGGCAGGGCCCTCTGAGCCCCCGCCGACCTTTGATGGCCCCCCGCCCCAAAGCGCTTGGGCCCACGTTCCCACCAGTCAGCGCCCTCACCTCAAGCGGCCCCTCCGCTCGAAAGACAGCAGGCGGATCGGACCTGCCGGCCACCTGGGGGTAACCTTAACCCTAGGGCGGTCCCCGAGGGACCCCTCCAAGGGGCCTTGCGCAGCCACGCCGGGGATCCTGGACGTCTTAGCCCCAGGGCCGTACTCACCCTGCAGCCCCCTGGCACCCGGGCTGCTAGGGGCACCGCCGGTCATTCAGGCGGGAGAAGGGGCAGGGCCCTCCTATCCCCGACCTCCTTCGAAGGCCCCCGCGCCAAAACCTGTGGGCCCACGGTCCCGCTCTCCAGCTCCCTCCCCTCGGCCCGCCCCACCGCGAGCCACACAGCCAGGGGATTGGGCCTGAAGGCCTCCTGGGGGCTAACCCAAACCCCAGGTGGGTCCCCGAGGGGCCCATCCCAAGGGGCTTGGCGCCCCAACGCCGGCGATTGGGAACCTCCAAACCCCAGCGCTGGACTCACCCTGCAGCCCCCCGCCACCCGGGCCGCTAGGGGCGCCCCCCAGTCATTCAGGCGGGAGAAGGGGCAGGGCCCTCCGAGCCCCCGCCGACCTTCGACGGCCCCCCCGCCCCAAAGGGCTTGGGCCCACGTTCCCACTAGTCAGCGCCCTCACCTCAACCCGCCCCTCCGCTCGAAACACAGCAGGCGGATTGGACCTGCCGGACTCCTGGGGGCTAACCCGAACCCTAGGTGGGTCCCCGAGGGGCCCCTCCCAAGGGGCTTGGCGACCCAACGCCGGGGATTGGGAACCACCGAACCCCAGCGGCGGAATCACCCTGCAGCCCCCCACCACTCCGGCCGCTAGGGACGCCGCCGGTCATTCAGGCGGGAGAAGGAGCAGGGCCCTCCTAGCCCCTGATGACCTTCGAAGGCCCCCGCGCCAAAACGGTTGGGCCCACGCTCCCACTCCTCAGCACCCTCAGCTCGGCCTACCCCTCTGCTCGCCGCACATCCAGCAGGTCGGGCTTGCCGGCCTCCCGGGGGCTAACACTAACTCTAGGTGGGCTCCTGAGGGGCCCCACCCAAGGGGCCTGGCGCCTCAACGCCGGAGATTGGGGACCCGAGACCCAGCGCCGGACTCACCCTGCAGCCCCCCGCCACCTGGGCCGCTAGGGGGCCCGCCGGTCATTCAGGGCGTGAGAACGGGCAGGGCCCTCTGTGCCGCAGGCAACCTTCGAAGGCCCCCCCGCTCCAAAATGTTTGGGCCAAGGCTCCAGCTCGCCAGCGCCCTCACTCCGCTCGCCCCTCCACTCGCTGCAAAGCGGGCATTTCGGGCCTGCCGGCATCCTTCTTGCTAACCCTAACCCTAGGTCAGTCCCCGAGAGGCCCCTGACAAGGGGCCTGGGGCTGCAACGCTGGGGATTGGGGACCCCCGAGCCCCAGGGCCAGACTACCACTGCTGCCGTCCACCACCTGGGCCACTAGGGGCGCTGTCTCTCATTGAGGGCTGGAGAAGGGGCAGGGCCCTCCGAGCCCCCGCGGACCTTCGATGGCCCCCGCCCCAAAGCGCTTGGGCCCACGTTCCCACTCCTCAGCGCCCTCAGCTCGGCCTGCCCCTCCGCTCGCTGCACATCCAGCAGATCGGGCTTGCCGGACTCCTGGGGGCTAACCCGACCTCTAGGTGGGCTCCTGAGGGGCCCCATCCAAGGGGCCTGGCGCCCTAACGCCGGGGATTGGGAAGCTCCAAACCCCAGCACTGGACTCACCCTGCAGCCCACCGCCACCTGGGCCGTAGGGGCGCCACCGGTCATTCAGGGCGGGAGAACGGGTAGGGCCCTCCGAGTCCCCGGCGAGCTTCGAAGGCCCCGTGCGCCAAAACACTTGGGCCCTCGCTCCATCTCTCCAGCGCCCTCCCCTCCGCCCCACCCCCCGCTCGCCACACCGCCGGTGGATCCTGCCTGCCGGCGTCCTGAGGGCTAATCCTAAACCTAGGTGGGCCCCCGAAGAGCCCATCCCAAGGGGCCTGGCACCGCAACTCCAGGCATTGGGGACCCCCAGCCCCAGGGCAAGACTAACACTGCTGCCCCTCCACCACCTGGGCACTAGGGGCGCTGCCGCTCATTCAGGGCTGGAGGAGGGGCAGGGCCCTCTGAGCCCCCGCCGACCTTTGATGGCCCCCCGCCCCAAAGCGCTTGGGCCCACGTTCCCACCAGTCAGCGCCCTCACCTCAAGCGGCCCCTCCGCTCGAAAGACAGCAGGCGGATCGGACCTGCCAGCCACCTGGGGGTAACCTTAACCCTAGGGCGGTCCCCGAGGGACCCCTCCAAGGGGCCTTGCGCAGCCACGCCGGGGATCCTGGACGTCTTAGCCCCAGGGCCGTACTCACCCTGCAGCCCCCTGGCACCCGGGCTGCTAGGGGCACCGCCGGTCATTCAGGCGGGAGAAGGGGCAGGGCCCTCCTATCCCCGACCTCCTTCGAAGGCCCCCGCGCCAAAACCTGTGGGCCCACGGTCCCGCTCTCCAGCTCCCTCCCCTCGGCCCGCCCCACTGCGAGCCACACAGCCAGGGGATTGGGCCTGAAGGCCTCCTGGGGGCTAACCCAAACCCCAGGTGGGTCCCCGAGGGGCCCATCCCAAGGGGCTTGGCGCCCCAACGCCGGCGATTGGGAACCTCCAAACCCCAGCGCTGGACTCACCCTGCAGCCCCCCGCCACCCGGGCCGCTAGGGGCGCCCCCCAGTCATTCAGGCGGGAGAAGGGGCAGGGCCCTCCGAGCCCCCGCCGACCTTCGACGGCCCCCCGCCCCAAAGGGCTTGGGCCCACGTTCCCACTAGTCAGCGCCCTCACCTCAACCCGCCCCTCCGCTCGAAACACAGCAGGCGGATTGGACCTGCCGGACTCCTGGGGGCTAACCCGAACCCTAGGTGGGTCCCCGAGGGGCCCCTCCCAAGGGGCTTGGCGACCCAACGCCGGGGATTGGGAACCACCGAACCCCAGCGGTGGAATCACCCTGCAGCCCCCCACCACTCCGGCCGCTAGGGACGCCGCCGGTCATTCAGGCGGGAGAAGGAGCAGGGCCCTCCTAGCCCCTGATGACCTTCGAAGGCCCCCGCGCCAAAACGGTTGGGCCCACGCTCCCACTCCTCAGCACCCTCAGCTCGGCCTACCCCTCTGCTCGCCGCACATCCAGCAGGTCGGGCTTGCCGGCCTCCCGGGGGCTAACACTAACTCTAGGTGGGCTCCTGAGGGGCCCCACCCAAGGGGCCTGGCGCCTCAACGCCGGAGATTGGGGACCCGAGACCCAGCGCCGGACTCACCCTGCATTCCCCCGCCACCTGAGCCGCTAGGGGGCCCGCCGGTCATTCAGGGCGTGAGAACGGGCAGGGCCCTCTGTGCCGCAGGCAACCTTCGAAGGCCCCCCCGCTCCAAAATGTTTGGGCCAAGGCTCCAGCTCGCCAGCGCCCTCACTCCGCTCGCCCCTCCACTCGCAGCACAGCGGGCATTTCGGGCCTGCCGGCGTCCTTCTTGCTAACCCTAACCCTAGGTCAGTCCCCGAGAGGCCCCTGACAAGGGGCCTGGGGCTGCAACGCTGGGGATTGGGGACCCCCGAGCCCCAGGGCCAGACTACCACTGCTGCCGTCCACCACCTGGGCCACTAGGGGCGCTGTCTCTCATTGAGGGCTGGAGAAGGGGCAGGGCCCTCCGAGCCCCCGCGGACCTTCGATGGCCCCCGCCCCAAAGCGCTTGGGCCCACGTTCCCACTCCTCAGCGCCCTCAGCTCGGCCTGCCCCTCCGCTCGCTGCACATCTAGCAGATCGGGCTTGCCGGACTCCTGGGGGCTAACCCGACCTCTAGGTGGGCTCCTGAGGGGCCCCATCCAAGGGGCCTGGCGCCCTAACGCCGGGGATTGGGAAGCTCCAAACCCCAGCACTGGACTCACCCTGCAGCTCACTGCCACCTGGGCCGTAGGGGCGCCACCGGTCATTCAGGGCGGGAGAACGGGTAGGGCCCTCCGAGTCCCCGGCGAGCTTCGAAGGCCCCGTGCGCCAAAACACTTGGGCCCTCGCTCCATCTCTCCAGCGCCCTCCCCTCCACCCCACCCCCCGTTCGGCGCACATCCAGCAGGTCGGGCTTGCCGGCCTCCCGGGGGCTAACACTAACTCTAGGTGGGCTCCTGAGGGGCCCCACCCAAGGGGCCTGGCGCCTCAACAACCGAGATTGGGGACCCGAGACCCAGCGCCGGACTCACCCTGCAGCCCCCCGCCACCTGGGCCGCTAGGGGGCCCGCCGGTCATTCAGGGCGTGAGAACGGGCAGGGCCCTCTGTGCCACAGGCAACCTTCGAAGGCCCCCCCCCGCTCCAAAATGTTTGGGCCAAGGCTCCAGCTCGCCAGCGCCCTCACTCCGCTCGCCCCTCCTCTCGCTGCAAAGCGGGCATTTCGGGCCTGCCGGCATCCTTCTTGCTAACCCTAACCCTAGGTCAGTCCCCGAGAGGCCCCTGACAAGGGGCCTGGGGCTGCAACGCTGGGGATTGGGGACCCCCGAGACCCAGGGCCAGACTACCACTGCTGCCGTCCACCACCTGGGCCACTAGGGGCGCTGTCTCTCATTGAGGGCTGGAGAAGGGGCAGGGCCCTCCGAGCCCCCGCGGACCTTCGATGGCCCCCGCCCCAAAGCGCTTGGGCCCACGTTCCCACTCCTCAGCGCCCTCAGCTCGGCCTGCCCCTCCGCTCGCTGCACATCCAGCAGATCGGGCTTGCCGGACTCCTGGGGGCTAACCCGACCTCTAGGTGGGCTCCTGAGGGGCCCCATCCAAGGGGCCTGGCGCCCTAACGCCGGGGATTGGGAAGCTCCAAACCCCAGCACTGGACTCACCCTGCAGCCCACCGCCACCTGGGCCGTAGGGGCGCCACCGGTCATTCAGGGCGGGAGAACGGGTAGGGCCCTCCGAGTCCCCGGCGAGCTTCGAAGGCCCCGTGCGCCAAAACACTTGGGCCCTCGCTCCATCTCTCCAGCGCCCTCCCCTCCGCCCCACCCCCCGCTCGCCACACCGCCGGTGGATCCTGCCTGCCGGCGTCCTGAGGGCTAATCCTAAACCTAGGTGGGCCCCCGAAGAGCCCATCCCAAGGGGCCTGGCACCGCAACTCCAGGCATTGGGGACCCCCAGCCCCAGGGCAAGACTAACACTGCTGCCCCTCCACCACCTGGGCACTAGGGGCGCTGCCGCTCATTCAGGGCTGGAGGAGGGGCAGGGCCCTCTGAGCCCCCGCCGACCTTTGATGGCCCCCCGCCCCAAAGCGCTTGGGCCCACGTTCCCACCAGTCAGCGCCCTCACCTCAAGCGGCCCCTCCGCTCGAAAGACAGCAGGCGGATCGGACCTGCCGGCCACCTGGGGGTAACCTTAACCCTAGGGCGGTCCCCGAGGGACCCCTCCAAGGGGCCTTGCGCAGCCACGCCGGGGATCCTGGACGTCTTAGCCCCAGGGCCGTACTCACCCTGCAGCCCCCTGGCACCCGGGCTGCTAGGGGCACCGCCGGTCATTCAGGCGGGAGAAGGGGCAGGGCCCTCCTATCCCCGACCTCCTTCGAAGGCCCCCGCGCCAAAACCTGTGGGCCCACGGTCCCGCTCTCCAGCTCCCTCCCCTCGGCCCGCCCCACCGCGAGCCACACAGCCAGGGGATTGGGCCTGAAGGCCTCCTGGGGGCTAACCCAAACCCCAGGTGGGTCCCCGAGGGGCCCATCCCAAGGGGCTTGGCGCCCCAACGCCGGCGATTGGGAACCTCCAAACCCCAGCGCTGGACTCACCCTGCAGCCCCCCGCCACCCGGGCCGCTAGGGGCGCCCCCCAGTCATTCAGGCGGGAGAAGGGGCAGGGCCCTCCGAGCCCCCGCCGACCTTCGACGGCCCCCCCGCCCCAAAGGGCTTGGGCCCACGTTCCCACTAGTCAGCGCCCTCACCTCAACCCGCCCCTCCGCTCGAAACACAGCAGGCGGATTGGACCTGCCGGACTCCTGGGGGCTAACCCGAACCCTAGGTGGGTCCCCGAGGGGCCCCTCCCAAGGGGCTTGGCGACCCAACGCCGGGGATTGGGAACCACCGAACCCCAGCGTGGAATCACCCTGCAGCCCCCCACCACTCCGGCCGCTAGGGACGCCGCCGGTCATTCAGGCGGGAGAAGGAGCAGGGCCCTCCTAGCCCCTGATGACCTTCGAAGGCCCCCGCGCCAAAACGGTTGGGCCCACGCTCCCACTCCTCAGCACCCTCAGCTCGGCCTACCCCTCTGCTCGCCGCACATCCAGCAGGTCGGGCTTGCCGGCCTCCCGGGGGCTAACACTAACTCTAGGTGGGCTCCTGAGGGGCCCCACCCAAGGGGCCTGGCGCCTCAGCGCCGGAGATTGGGGACCCGAGACCCAGCGCCGGACTCACCCTGCAGCCCCCCGCCACCTGGGCCGCTAGGGGGCCCGCCGGTCATTCAGGGCGTGAGAACGGGCAGGGCCCTCTGTGCCGCAGGCAACCTTCGAAGGCCCCCCCCCCCCCCGCTCCAAAATGTTTGGGCCAAGGCTCCAGCTCGCCAGCGCCCTCACTCCGCTCGCCCCTCCACTCGCTGCAAAGCGGGCATTTCGGGCCTGCCGGCATCCTTCTTGCTAACCCTAACCCTAGGTCAGTCCCCGAGAGGCCCCTGACAAGGGGCCTGGGGCTGCAACGCTGGGGATTGGGGACCCCCGAGCCCCAGGGCCAGACTACCACTGCTGCCGTCCACCACCTGGGCCACTAGGGGCGCTGTCTCTCATTGAGGGCTGGAGAAGGGGCAGGGCCCTCCGAGCCCCCGCGGACCTTCGATGGCCCCCGCCCCAAAGCGCTTGGGCCCACGTTCCCACTCCTCAGCGCCCTCAGCTCGGCCTGCCCCTCCGCTCGCTGCACATCCAGCAGATCGGGCTTGCCGGACTCCTGGGGGCTAACCCGACCTCTAGGTGGGCTCCTGAGGGGCCCCATCCAAGGGGCCTGGCGCCCTAACGCCGGGGATTGGGAAGCTCCAAACCCCAGCACTGGACTCACCCTGCAGCCCACCGCCACCTGGGCCGTAGGGGCGCCACCGGTCATTCAGGGCGGGAGAACGGGTAGGGCCCTCCGAGTCCCCGGCGAGCTTCGAAGGCCCCGTGCGCCAAAACACTTGGGCCCTCGCTCCATCTCTCCAGCGCCCTCCCCTCCGCCCCACCCCCCGCTCGCCACACCGCCGGTGGATCCTGCCTGCCGGCGTCCTGAGGGCTAATCCTAAACCTAGGTGGGCCCCCGAAGAGCCCATCCCAAGGGGCCTGGCACCGCAACTCCAGGCATTGGGGACCCCCAGCCCCAGGGCAAGACTAACACTGCTGCCCCTCCACCACCTGGGCACTAGGGGCGCTGCCGCTCATTCAGGGCTGGAGGAGGGGCAGGGCCCTCTGAGCCCCCGCCGACCTTTGATGGCCCCCCGCCCCAAAGCGCTTGGGCCCACGTTCCCACCAGTCAGCGCCCTCACCTCAAGCGGCCCCTCCGCTCGAAAGACAGCAGGCGGATCGGACCTGCCGGCCACCTGGGGGTAACCTTAACCCTAGGGCGGTCCCCGAGGGACCCCTCCAAGGGGCCTTGCGCAGCCACGCCGGGGATCCTGGACGTCTTAGCCCCAGGGCCGTACTCACCCTGCAGCCCCCTGGCACCCGGGCTGCTAGGGGCACCGCCGGTCATTCAGGCGGGAGAAGGGGCAGGGCCCTCCTATCCCCGACCTCCTTCGAAGGCCCCCGCGCCAAAACCTGTGGGCCCACGGTCCCGCTCTCCAGCTCCCTCCCCTCGGCCCGCCCCACCGCGAGCCACACAGCCAGGGGATTGGGCCTGAAGGCCTCCTGGGGGCTAACCCAAACCCCAGGTGGGTCCCCGAGGGGCCCATCCCAAGGGGCTTGGCGCCCCAACGCCGGCGATTGGGAACCTCCAAACCCCAGCGCTGGACTCACCCTGCAGCCCCCCGCCACCCGGGCCGCTAGGGGCGCCCCCCAGTCATTCAGGCGGGAGAAGGGGCAGGGCCCTCCGAGCCCCCGCCGACCTTCGACGGCCCCCCCGCCCCAAAGGGCTTGGGCCCACGTTCCCACTAGTCAGCGCCCTCACCTCAACCCGCCCCTCCGCTCGAAACACAGCAGGCGGATTGGACCTGCCGGACTCCTGGGGGCTAACCCGAACCCTAGGTGGGTCCCCGAGGGGCCCCTCCCAAGGGGCTTGGCGACCCAACGCCGGGGATTGGGAACCACCGAACCCCAGCGGTGGAATCACCCTGCAGCCCCCCACCACTCCGGCCGCTAGGGACGCCGCCGGTCATTCAGGCGGGAGAAGGAGCAGGGCCCTCCTAGCCCCTGATGACCTTCGAAGGCCCCCGCGCCAAAACGGTTGGGCCCACGCTCCCACTCCTCAGCACCCTCAGCTCGGCCTACCCCTCTGCTCGCCGCACATCCAGCAGGTCGGGCTTGCCGGCCTCCCGGGGGCTAACACTAACTCTAGGTGGGCTCCTGAGGGGCCCCACCCAAGGGGCCTGGCGCCTCAGCGCAGGAGATTGGGGACCCGAGACCCAGCGCCGGACTCACCCTGCAGCCCCCCGCCACCTGGGCCGCTAGGGGGCCCGCCGGTCATTCAGGGCGTGAGAACGGGCAGGGCCCTCTGTGCCGCAGGCAACCTTCGAAGGCCCCCCCGCTCCAAAATGTTTGGGCCAAGGCTCCAGCTCGCCAGCGCCCTCACTCCGCTCGCCCCTCCACTCGCTGCAAAGCGGGCATTTCGGGCCTGCCGGCATCCTTCTTGCTAACCCTAACCCTAGGTCAGTCCCCGAGAGGCCCCTGACAAGGGGCCTGGGGCTGCAACGCTGGGGATTGGGGACCCCCGAGCCCCAGGGCCAGACTACCACTGCTGCCGTCCACCACCTGGGCCACTAGGGGCGCTGTCTCTCATTGAGGGCTGGAGAAGGGGCAGGGCCCTCCGAGCCCCCGCGGACCTTCGATGGCCCCCGCCCCAAAGCGCTTGGGCCCACGTTCCCACTCCTCAGCGCCCTCAGCTCGGCCTGCCCCTCCGCTCGCTGCACATCCAGCAGATCGGGCTTGCCGGACTCCTGGGGGCTAACCCGACCTCTAGGTGGGCTCCTGAGGGGCCCCATCCAAGGGGCCTGGCGCCCTAACGCCGGGGATTGGGAAGCTCCAAACCCCAGCACTGGACTCACCCTGCAGCCCACCGCCACCTGGGCCGTAGGGGCGCCACCGGTCATTCAGGGCGGGAGAACGGGTAGGGCCCTCCGAGTCCCCGGCGAGCTTCGAAGGCCCCGTGCGCCAAAACACTTGGGCCCTCGCTCCATCTCTCCAGCGCCCTCCCCTCCGCCCCACCCCCCGCTCGCCACACCGCCGGTGGATCCTGCCTGCCGGCGTCCTGAGGGCTAATCCTAAACCTAGGTGGGCCCCCGAAGAGCCCATCCCAAGGGGCCTGGCACCGCAACTCCAGGCATTGGGGAGCCCCAGCCCCAGGGCAAGACTAACACTGCTGCCCCTCCACCACCTGGGCACTAGGGGCGCTGCCGCTCATTCAGGGCTGGAGGAGGGGCAGGGCCCTCTGAGCCCCCGCCGACCTTTGATGGCCCCCCGCCCCAAAGCGCTTGGGCCCACGTTCCCGCCAGTCAGCGCCCTCACCTCAAGCGGCCCCTCCGCTCGAAAGACAGCAGGCGGATCGGACCTGCCGGCCACCTGGGGGTAACCTTAACCCTAGGGCGGTCCCCGAGGGACCCCTCCAAGGGGCCTTGCGCAGCCACACCAGGGATCCTGGACGTCTTAGCCCCAGGGCCGTACTCACCCTGCAGCCCCCTGGCACCCGGGCTGCTAGGGGCACCGCCGGTCATTCAGGCGGGAGAAGGGGCAGGGCCCTCCTATCCCCGACCTCCTTCGAAGGCCCCCGCGCCAAAACCTGTGGGCCCACGGTCCCGCTCTCCAGCTCCCTCCCCTCGGCCCGCCCCACCGCGAGCCACACAGCCAGGGGATTGGGCCTGAAGGCCTCCTGCGGGCTAACCCAAACCCTAGGTGGGTCCCCGAGGGGCCCATCCCAAGGGGCTTGGCGCCCCAACGCCGGCGATTGGGAACCTCCAAACCCCAGCGCTGGACTCACCCTGCAGCCCCCCGCCACCCGGGCCGCTAGGGGCGCCCCCCAGTCATTCAGGCGGGAGAAGGGGCAGGGCCCTCCGAGCCCCCGCCGACCTTCGACGGCCCCCCCGCACCAAAGGGCTTGGGCCCACGTTCCCACTAGTCAGCGCCCTCACCTCAACCCGCCCCTCCGCTCGAAACACAGCAGGCGGATTGGACCTGCCGGACTCCTGGGGGCTAACCCGAACCCTAGGTGGGTCCCCGAGGGGCCCCTCCCAAGGGGCTTGGCGACCCAACGCCGGGGATTGGGAACCACCGAACCCCAGCGGTGGAATCACCCTGCAGCCCCCCACCACTCCGGCCGCTAGGGACGCCGCCGGTCATTCAGGCGGGAGAAGGAGCAGGGCCCTCCTAGCCCCTGATGACCTTCGAAGGCCCCCGCGCCAAAACGGTTGGGCCCACGCTCCCACTCCTCAGCACCCTCAGCTCGGCCTACCCCTCTGCTCGCCGCACATCCAGCAGGTCGGGCTTGCCGGCCTCCCGGGGGCTAACACTAACTCTAGGTGGGCTCCTGAGGGGCCCCACCCAAGGGGCCTGGCGCCTCAACGCCGGAGATTGGGGACCCGAGACCCAGCGCCGGACTCACCCTGCAGCCCCCCGCCACCTGGGCCGCTAGGGGGCCCGCCGGTCATTGAGGGCCTGAGAATGGGCAGGGCCGTCTGTGCCGCAGGCAACCTTCGAAGGCCCCCCCCCCCCCCGCTCCAAAATGTTTGGGCCAAGGCTCCAGCTCGCCAGCGCCCTCACTCCGCTCGCCCCTCCACTCGCTGCAAAGCGGGCATTTCGGGCCTGCCGGCATCCTTCTTGCTAACCCTAACCCTAGGTCAGTCCCCAAGAGGCCCCTGACAAGGGGCCTGGGGCTGCAACGCTGGGGATTGGGGACCCCCAAGCCCCAGGGCCAGACTACCACTGCTGCCGTCCACCACCTGGGCCACTAGGGGCGCTGTCTCTCATTGAGGGCTGGAGAAGGGGCAGGGCCCTCCGAGCCCCCGCGGACCTTCGATGGCCCCCGCCCCAAAGCGCTTGGGCCCACGTTCCCACTCCTCAGCGCCCTCAGCTCGGCCTGCCCCTCCGCTCGCTGCACATCCAGCAGATCGGGCTTGCCGGACTCCTGGGGGCTAACCCGACCTCTAGGTGGGCTCCTGAGGGGCCCCATCCAAGGGGCCTGGCGCCCTAACGCCGGGGATTGGGAAGCTCCAAACCCCAGCACTGGACTCACCCTGCAGCCCACCGCCACCTGGGCCGTAGGGGCGCCACCGGTCATTCAGGGCGGGAGAACGGGTAGGGCCCTCCGAGTCCCCGGCGAGCTTCGAAGGCCCCGTGCGCCAAAACACTTGGGCCCTCGCTCCATCTCTCCAGCGCCCTCCCCTCCGCCCCACCCCCCGCTCGGCGCACATCCAGCAGGTCGGGCTTGCCGGCCTCCCGGGGGCTAACACTAACTCTAGGTGGGCTCCTGAGGGGCCCCACCCAAGGGGCCTGGCGCCTCAACAACCGAGATTGGGGACCCGAGACCCAGCGCCGGACTCACCCTGCAGCCCCCCGCCACCTGGGCCGCTAGGGGGCCCGCCGGTCATTCAGGGCGTGAGAACGGGCAGGGCCCTCTGTGCCGCAGGCAACCTTCGAAGGCCCCCCCCCCGCTCCAAAATGTTTGGGCCAAGGCTCCAGCTCGCCAGCGCCCTCACTCCGCTCGCCCCTCCACTCGCTGCAAAGCGGGCATTTCGGGCCTGCCGGCATCCTTCTTGCTAACCCTAACCCTAGGTCAGTCCCCGAGAGGCCCCTGACAAGGGGCCTGGGGCTGCAACGCTGGGGATTGGGGACCCCCGAGCCCCAGGGCCAGACTACCACTGCTGCCGTCCACCACCTGGGCCACTAGGGGCGCTGTCTCTCATTGAGGGCTGGAGAAGGGGCAGGGCCCTCCGAGCCCCCGCGGACCTTCGATGGCCCCCGCCCCAAAGCGCTTGGGCCCACGTTCCCACTCCTCAGCGCCCTCAGCTCGGCCTGCCCCTCCGCTCGCTGCACATCCAGCAGATCGGGCTTGCCGGACTCCTGGGGGCTAACCCGACCTCTAGGTGGGCTCCTGAGGGGCCCCATCCAAGGGGCCTGGCGCCCTAACGCCGGGGATTGGGAAGCTCCAAACCCCAGCACTGGACTCACCCTGCAGCCCACCGCCACCTGGGCCGTAGGGGCGCCACCGGTCATTCAGGGCGGGAGAACGGGTAGGGCCCTCCGAGTCCCCGGCGAGCTTCGAAGGCCCCGTGCGCCAAAACACTTGGGCCCTCGCTCCATCTCTCCAGCGCCCTCCCCTCCGCCCCACCCCCCGCTCGGCGCACATCCAGCAGGTCGGGCTTGCCGGCCTCCCGGGGGCTAACACTAACTCTAGGTGGGCTCCTGAGGGGCCCCACCCAAGGGGCCTGGCGCCTCAACAACCGAGATTGGGGACCCGAGACCCAGCGCCGGACTCACCCTGCAGCCCCCCGCCACCTGGGCCGCTAGGGGGCCCGCCGGTCATTCAGGGCGTGAGAACGGGCAGGGCCCTCTGTGCCGCAGGCAACCTTCGAAGGCCCCCCCCCCCGCTCCAAAATGTTTGGGCCAAGGCTCCAGCTCGCCAGCGCCCTCACTCCGCTCGCCCCTCCACTCGCTGCAAAGCGGGCATTTCGGGCCTGCCGGCATCCTTCTTGCTAACCCTAACCCTAGGTCAGTCCCCGAGAGGCCCCTGACAAGGGGCCTGGGGCTGCAACGCTGGGGATTGGGGACCCCCGAGCCCCAGGGCCAGACTACCACTGCTGCCGTCCACCACCTGGGCCACTAGGGGCGCTGTCTCTCATTGAGGGCTGGAGAAGGGGCAGGGCCCTCCGAGCCCCCGCGGACCTTCGATGGCCCCCGCCCCAAAGCGCTTGGGCCCACGTTCCCACTCCTCAGCGCCCTCAGCTCGGCCTGCCCCTCCGCTCGCTGCACATCCAGCAGATCGGGCTTGCCGGACTCCTGGGGGCTAACCCGACCTCTAGGTGGGCTCCTGAGGGGCCCCATCCAAGGGGCCTGGCGCCCTAACGCCGGGGATTGGGAAGCTCCAAACCCCAGCACTGGACTCACCCTGCAGCCCACCGCCACCTGGGCCGTAGGGGCGCCACCGGTCATTCAGGGCGGGAGAACGGGTAGGGCCCTCCGAGTCCCCGGCGAGCTTCGAAGGCCCCGTGCGCCAAAACACTTGGGCCCTCGCTCCATCTCTCCAGCGCCCTCCCCTCCGCCCCACCCCCCGCTCGCCACACCGCCGGTGGATCCTGCCTGCCGGCGTCCTGAGGGCTAATCCTAAACCTAGGTGGGCCCCCGAAGAGCCCATCCCAAGGGGCCTGGCACCGCAACTCCAGGCATTGGGGACCCCCAGCCCCAGGGCAAGACTAACACTGCTGCCCCTCCACCACCTGGGCACTAGGGGCGCTGCCGCTCATTCAGGGCTGGAGGAGGGGCAGGGCCCTCTGAGCCCCCGCCGACCTTTGATGGCCCCCCGCCCCAAAGCGCTTGGGCCCACGTTCCCGCCAGTCAGCGCCCTCACCTCAAGCGGCCCCTCCGCTCGAAAGACAGCAGGCGGATCGGACCTGCCGGCCACCTGGGGGTAACCTTAACCCTAGGGCGTTCCCGAGGGACCCCTCCAAGGGGCCTTGCGCAGCCACACCAGGGATCCTGGACGTCTTAGCCCCAGGGCCGTACTCACCCTGCAGCCCCCTGGCACCCGGGCTGCTAGGGGCACCGCCGGTCATTCAGGCGGGAGAAGGGGCAGGGCCCTCCTATCCCCGACCTCCTTCGAAGGCCCCCGCGCCAAAACCTGTGGGCCCACGGTCCCGCTCTCCAGCTCCCTCCCCTCGGCCCGCCCCACCGCGAGCCACACAGCCAGGGGATTGGGCCTGAAGGCCTCCTGCGGGCTAACCCAAACCCTAGGTGGGTCCCCGAGGGGCCCATCCCAAGGGGCTTGGCGCCCCAACGCCGGCGATTGGGAACCTCCAAACCCCAGCGCTGGACTCACCCTGCAGCCCCCCGCCACCCGGGCCGCTAGGGGCGCCCCCCAGTCATTCAGGCGGGAGAAGGGGCAGGGCCCTCCGAGCCCCCGCCGACCTTCGACGGCCCCCCCCGCCCCAAAGGGCTTGGGCCCACGTTCCCACTAGTCAGCGCCCTCACCTCAACCCGCCCCTCCGCTCGAAACACAGCAGGCGGATTGGACCTGCCGGACTCCTGGGGGCTAACCCGAACCCTAGGTGGGTCCCCGAGGGGCCCCTCCCAAGGGGCTTGGCGACCCAACGCCGGGGATTGGGAACCACCGAACCCCAGCGGTGGAATCACCCTGCAGCCCCCCACCACTCCGGCCGCTAGGGACGCCGCCGGTCATTCAGGCGGGAGAAGGAGCAGGGCCCTCCTAGCCCCTGATGACCTTCGAAGGCCCCCGCGCCAAAACGGTTGGGCCCACGCTCCCACTCCTCAGCACCCTCAGCTCGGCCTACCCCTCTGCTCGCCGCACATCCAGCAGGTCGGGCTTGCCGGCCTCCCGGGGGCTAACACTAACTCTAGGTGGGCTCCTGAGGGGCCCCACCCAAGGGGCCTGGCGCCTCAACGCCGGAGATTGGGGACCCGAGACCCAGCGCCGGACTCACCCTGCAGCCCCCCGCCACCTGGGCCGCTAGGGGGCCCGCCGGTCATTGAGGGCGTGAGAATGGGCAGGGCCGTCTGTGCCGCAGGCAACCTTCGAAGGCCCCCCCCCCCCCCCCCCGCTCCAAAATGTTTGGGCCAAGGCTCCAGCTCGCCAGCGCCCTCACTCCGCTCGCCCCTCCACTCGCTGCAAAGCGGGCATTTCGGGCCTGCCGGCATCCTTCTTGCTAACCCTAACCCTAGGTCAGTCCCCGAGAGGCCCCTGACAAGGGGCCTGGGGCTGCAACGCTGGGGATTGGGGACCCCCAAGCCCCAGGGCCAGACTACCACTGCTGCCGTCCACCACCTGGGCCACTAGGGGCGCTGTCTCTCATTGAGGGCTGGAGAAGGGGCAGGGCCCTCCGAGCCCCCGCGGACCTTCGATGGCCCCCGCCCCAAAGGGCTTGGGCCCACGTTCCCACTCCTCAGCGCCCTCAGCTCGGCCTGCCCCTCCGCTCGCTGCACATCCAGCAGATCGGGCTTGCCGGACTCCTGGGGGCTAACCCGACCTCTAGGTGGGCTCCTGAGGGGCCCCATCCAAGGGGCCTGGCGCCCTAACGCCGGGGATTGGGAAGCTCCAAACCCCAGCACTGGACTCACCCTGCAGCCCACCGCCACCTGGGCCGTAGGGGCGCCACCGGTCATTCAGGGCGGGAGAACGGGTAGGGCCCTCCGAGTCCCCGGCGAGCTTCGAAGGCCCCGTGCGCCAAAACACTTGGGCCCTCGCTCCATCTCTCCAGCGCCCTCCCCTCCGCCCCACCCCCCGCTCGCCACACCGCCGGTGGATCCTGCCTGCCGGCGTCCTGAGGGCTAATCCTAAACCTAGGTGGGCCCCCGAAGAGCCCATCCCAAGGGGCCTGGCACCGCAACTCCAGGCATTGGGGACCCCCAGCCCCAGGGCAAGACTAACACTGCTGCCCCTCCACCACCTGGGCACTAGGGGCGCTGCCGCTCATTCAGGGCTGGAGGAGGGGCAGGGCCCTCTGAGCCCCCGCCGACCTATGATGGCCCCCCGCCCCAAAGCGCTTGGGCCCACGTTCCCACCAGTCAGCGCCCTCACCTCAAGCGGCCCCTCCGCTCGAAAGACAGCAGGCGGATCGGACCTGCCGGCCACCTGGGGGTAACCTTAACCCTAGGGCGGTCCCCGAGGGACCCCTCCAAGGGGCCTTGCGCAGCCACGCCGGGGATCCTGGACGTCTTAGCCCCAGGGCCGTACTCACCCTGCAGCCCCCTGGCACCCGGGCTGCTAGGGGCACCGCCGGTCATTCAGGCGGGAGAAGGGGCAGGGCCCTCCTATCCCCGACCTCCTTCGAAGGCCCCCGCGCCAAAACCTGTGGGCCCACGGTCCCGCTCTCCAGCTCCCTCCCCTCGGCCCGCCCCACCGCGAGCCACACAGCCAGGGGATTGGGCCTGAAGGCCTCCTGGGGGCTAACCCAAACCCCAGGTGGGTCCCCGAGGGGCCCATCCCAAGGGGCTTGGCGCCCCAACGCCGGCGATTGGGAACCTCCAAACCCCAGCGCTGGACTCACCCTGCAGCCCCCCGCCACCCGGGCCGCTAGGGGCGCCCCCCAGTCATTCAGGCGGGAGAAGGGGCAGGGCCCTCCGAGCCCCCGCCGACCTTCGACGGCCCCCCCGCCCCAAAGGGCTTGGGCCCACGTTCCCACTAGTCAGCGCCCTCACCTCAACCCGCCCCTCCGCTCGAAACACAGCAGGCGGATTGGACCTGCCGGACTCCTGGGGGCTAACCCGAACCCTAGGTGGGTCCCCGAGGGGCCCCTCCCAAGGGGCTTGGCGACCCAACGCCGGGGATTGGGAACCACCGAACCCCAGCGGCGGAATCACCCTGCAGCCCCCCACCACTCCGGCCGCTAGGGACGCCGCCGGTCATTCAGGCGGGAGAAGGAGCAGGGCCCTCCTAGCCCCTGATGACCTTCGAAGGCCCCCGCGCCAAAACGGTTGGGCCCACGCTCCCACTCCTCAGCACCCTCAGCTCGGCCTACCCCTCTGCTCGCCGCACATCCAGCAGGTCGGGCTTGCCGGCCTCCCGGGGGCTAACACTAACTCTAGGTGGGCTCCTGAGGGGCCCCACCCAAGGGGCCTGGCGCCTCAGCGCCGGAGATTGGGGACCCGAGACCCAGCGCCGGACTCACCCTGCAGCCCCCCGCCACCTGGGCCGCTAGGGGGCCCGCCGGTCATTCAGGGCGTGAGAACGGGCAGGGCCCTCTGTGCCGCAGGCAACCTTCGAAGGCCCCCCCCCCGCTCCAAAATGTTTGGGCCAAGGCTCCAGCTCGCCAGCGCCCTCACTCCGCTCGCCCCTCCACTCGCTGCAAAGCGGGCATTTCGGGCCTGCCGGCATCCTTCTTGCTAACCCTAACCCTAGGTCAGTCCCCGAGAGGCCCCTGACAAGGGGCCTGGGGCTGCAACGCTGGGGATTGGGGACCCCCGAGCCCCAGGGCCAGACTACCACTGCTGCCGTCCACCACCTGGGCCACTAGGGGCGCTGTCTCTCATTGAGGGCTGGAGAAGGGGCAGGGCCCTCCGAGCCCCCGCGGACCTTCGATGGCCCCCGCCCCAAAGGGCTTGGGCCCACGTTCCCACTCCTCAGCGCCCTCAGCTCGGCCTGCCCCTCCGCTCGCTGCACATCCAGCAGATCGGGCTTGCCGGACTCCTGGGGGCTAACCCGACCTCTAGGTGGGCTCCTGAGGGGCCCCATCCAAGGGGCCTGGCGCCCTAACGCCGGGGATTGGGAAGCTCCAAACCCCAGCACTGGACTCACCCTGCAGCCCACCGCCACCTGGGCCGTAGGGGCGCCACCGGTCATTCAGGGCGGGAGAACGGGTAGGGCCCTCCGAGTCCCCGGCGAGCTTCGAAGGCCCCGTGCGCCAAAACACTTGGGCCCTCGCTCCATCTCTCCAGCGCCCTCCCCTCCGCCCCACCCCCCGCTCGCCACACCGCCGGTGGATCCTGCCTGCCGGCGTCCTGAGGGCTAATCCTAAACCTAGGTGGGCCCCCGAAGAGCCCATCCCAAGGGGCCTGGCACCGCAACTCCAGGCATTGGGGACCCCCAGCCCCAGGGCAAGACTAACACTGCTGCCCCTCCACCACCTGGGCACTAGGGGCGCTGCCGCTCATTCAGGGCTGGAGGAGGGGCAGGGCCCTCTGAGCCCCCGCCGACCTTTGATGGCCCCCCGCCCCAAAGCGCTTGGGCCCACGTTCCCACCAGTCAGCGCCCTCACCTCAAGCGGCCCCTCCGCTCGAAAGACAGCAGGCGGATCGGACCTGCCGGCCACCTGGGGGTAACCTTAACCCTAGGGCGGTCCCCGAGGGACCCCTCCAAGGGGCCTTGCGCAGCCACGCCGGGGATCCTGGACGTCTTAGCCCCAGGGCCGTACTCACCCTGCAGCCCCCTGGCACCCGGGCTGCTAGGGGCACCGCCGGTCATTCAGGCGGGAGAAGGGGCAGGGCCCTCCTATCCCCGACCTCCTTCGAAGGCCCCCGCGCCAAAACCTGTGGGCCCACGGTCCCGCTCTCCAGCTCCCTCCCCTCGGCCCGCCCCACCGCGAGCCACACAGCCAGGGGATTGGGCCTGAAGGCCTCCTGGGGGCTAACCCAAACCCCAGGTGGGTCCCCGAGGGGCCCATCCCAAGGGGCTTGGCGCCCCAACGCCGGCGATTGGGAACCTCCAAACCCCAGCGCTGGACTCACCCTGCAGCCCCCCGCCACCCGGGCCGCTAGGGGCGCCCCCCAGTCATTCAGGCGGGAGAAGGGGCAGGGCCCTCCGAGCCCCCGCCGACCTTCGACGGCCCCCCCGCCCCAAAGGGCTTGGGCCCACGTTCCCACTAGTCAGCGCCCTCACCTCAACCCGCCCCTCCGCTCGAAACACAGCAGGCGGATTGGACCTGCCGGACTCCTGGGGGCTAACCCGAACCCTAGGTGGGTCCCCGAGGGGCCCCTCCCAAGGGGCTTGGCGACCCAACGCCGGGGATTGGGAACCACCGAACCCCAGCGGTGGAATCACCCTGCAGCCCCCCACCACTCCGGCCGCTAGGGACGCCGCCGGTCATTCAGGCGGGAGAAGGAGCAGGGCCCTCCTAGCCCCTGATGACCTTCGAAGGCCCCCGCGCCAAAACGGTTGGGCCCACGCTCCCACTCCTCAGCACCCTCAGCTCGGCCTACCCCTCTGCTCGCCGCACATCCAGCAGGTCGGGCTTGCCGGCCTCCCGGGGGCTAACACTAACTCTAGGTGGGCTCCTCAGGGGCCCCACCCAAGGGGCCTGGCGCCTCAGCGCCGGAGATTGGGGACCCGAGACCCAGCGCCGGACTCACCCTGCAGCCCCCCGCCACCTGGGCCGCTAGGGGGCCCGCCGGTCATTCAGGGCGTGAGAACGGGCAGGGCCCTCTGTGCCGCAGGCAACCTTCGAAGGCCCCCCCGCTCCAAAATGTTTGGGCCAAGGCTCCAGCTCGCCAGTGCCCTCACTCCGCTCGCCCCTCCACTCGCTGCAAAGCGGGCATTTCGGGCCTGCCGGCATCCTTCTTGCTAACCCTAACCCTAGGTCAGTCCCCGAGAGGCCCCTGACAAGGGGCCTGGGGCTGCAACGCTGGGGATTGGGGACCCCGGAGCCCCAGGGCCAGACTACCACTGCTGCCGTCCACCACCTGGGCCACTAGGGGCGCTGTCTCTCATTGAGGGCTGGAGAAGGGGCAGGGCCCTCCGAGCCCCCGCGGACCTTCGATGGCCCCCGCCCCAAAGCGCTTGGGCCCACGTTCCCACTCCTCAGCGCCCTCAGCTCGGCCTGCCCCTCCGCTCGCTGCACATCCAGCAGATCGGGCTTGCCGGACTCCTGGGGGCTAACCCGACCTCTAGGTGGGCTCCTGAGGGGCCCCATCCAAGGGGCCTGGCGCCCTAACGCCGGGGATTGGGAAGCTCCAAACCCCAGCACTGGACTCACCCTGCAGCCCACCGCCACCTGGGCCGTAGGGGCGCCACCGGTCATTCAGGGCGGGAGAACGGGTAGGGCCCTCCGAGTCCCCGGCGAGCTTCGAAGGCCCCGTGCGCCAAAACACTTGGGCCCTCGCTCCATCTCTCCAGCGCCCTCCCCTCCGCCCCACCCCCCGCTCGCCACACCGCCGGTGGATCCTGCCTGCCGGCGTCCTGAGGGCTAATCCTAAACCTAGGTGGGCCCCCGAAGAGCCCATCCCAAGGGGCCTGGCACCGCAACTCCAGGCATTGGGGACCCCCAGCCCCAGGGCAAGACTAACACTGCTGCCCCTCCACCACCTGGGCACTAGGGGCGCTGCCGCTCATTCAGGGCTGGAGGAGGGGCAGGGCCCTCTGAGCCCCCGCCGACCTTTGATGGCCCCCCGCCCCAAAGCGCTTGGGCCCACGTTCCCACCAGTCAGCGCCCTCACCTCAAGCGGCCCCTCCGCTCGAAAGACAGCAGGCGGATCGGACCTGCCAGCCACCTGGGGGTAACCTTAACCCTAGGGCGGTCCCCGAGGGACCCCTCCAAGGGGCCTTGCGCAGCCACGCCGGGGATCCTGGACGTCTTAGCCCCAGGGCCGTACTCACCCTGCAGCCCCCTGGCACCCGGGCTGCTAGGGGCACCGCCGGTCATTCAGGCGGGAGAAGGGGCAGGGCCCTCCTATCCCCGACCTCCTTCGAAGGCCCCCGCGCCAAAACCTGTGGGCCCACGGTCCCGCTCTCCAGCTCCCTCCCCTCGGCCCGCCCCACCGCGAGCCACACAGCCAGGGGATTGGGCCTGAAGGCCTCCTGGGGGCTAACCCAAACCCCAGGTGGGTCCCCGAGGGGCCCATCCCAAGGGGCTTGGCGCCCCAACGCCGGCGATTGGGAACCTCCAAACCCCAGCGCTGGACTCACCCTGCAGCCCCCCGCCACCCGGGCCGCTAGGGGCGCCCCCCAGTCATTCAGGCGGGAGAAGGGGCAGGGCCCTCCGAGCCCCCGCCGACCTTCGACGGCCCCCCCGCCCCAAAGGGCTTGGGCCCACGTTCCCACTAGTCAGCGCCCTCACCTCAACCCGCCCCTCCGCTCGAAACACAGCAGGCGGATTGGACCTGCCGGACTCCTGGGGGCTAACCCGAACCCTAGGTGGGTCCCCGAGGGGCCCCTCCCAAGGGGCTTGGCGACCCAACGCCGGGGATTGGGAACCACCGAACCCCAGCGGTGGAATCACCCTGCAGCCCCCCACCACTCCGGCCGCTAGGGACGCCGCCGGTCATTCAGGCGGGAGAAGGAGCAGGGCCCTCCTAGCCCCTGATGACCTTCGAAGGCCCCCGCGCCAGAACGGTTGGGCCCACGCTCCCACTCCTCAGCACCCTCAGCTCGGCCTACCCCTCTGCTCGCCGCACATCCAGCAGGTCGGGCTTGCCGGCCTCCCGGGGGCTAACACTAACTCTAGGTGGGCTCCTGAGGGGCCCCACCCAAGGGGCCTGGCGCCTCAACGCCGGAGATTGGGGACCCGAGACCCAGCGCCGGACTCACCCTGCAGCCCCCCGCCACCTGGGCCGCTAGGGGGCCCGCCGGTCATTCAGGGCGTGAGAACGGGCAGGGCCCTCTGTGCCGCAGGCAACCTTCGAAGGCCCCCCCGCTCCAAAATGTTTGGGCCAAGGCTCCAGCTCGCCAGCGCCCTCACTCCGCTCGCCCCTCCACTCGCTGCAAAGCGGGCATTTCGGGCCTGCCGGCATCCTTCTTGCTAACCCTAACCCTAGGTCAGTCCCCGAGAGGCCCCTGACAAGGGGCCTGGGGCTGCAACGCTGGGGATTGGGGACCCCGGAGCCCCAGGGCCAGACTACCACTGCTGCCGTCCACCACCTGGGCCACTAGGGGCGCTGTCTCTCATTGAGGGCTGGAGAAGGGGCAGGGCCCTCCGAGCCCCCGCGGACCTTCGATGGCCCCCGCCCCAAAGCGCTTGGGCCCACGTTCCCACTCCTCAGCGCCCTCAGCTCGGCCTGCCCCTCCGCTCGCTGCACATCCAGCAGATCGGGCTTGCCGGACTCCTGGGGGCTAACCCGACCTCTAGGTGGGCTCCTGAGGGGCCCCATCCAAGGGGCCTGGCGCCCTAACGCCGGGGATTGGGAAGCTCCAAACCCCAGCACTGGACTCACCCTGCAGCCCACCGCCACCTGGGCCGTAGGGGCGCCACCGGTCATTCAGGGCGGGAGAACGGGTAGGGCCCTCCGAGTCCCCGGCGAGCTTCGAAGGCCCCGTGCGCCAAAACACTTGGGCCCTCGCTCCATCTCTCCAGCGCCCTCCCCTCCGCCCCACCCCCCGCTCGCCACACCGCCGGTGGATCCTGCCTGCCGGCGTCCTGAGGGCTAATCCTAAACCTAGGTGGGCCCCCGAAGAGCCCATCCCAAGGGGCCTGGCACCGCAACTCCAGGCATTGGGGACCCCCAGCCCCAGGGCAAGACTAACACTGCTGCCCCTCCACCACCTGGGCACTAGGGGCGCTGCCGCTCATTCAGGGCTGGAGGAGGGGCAGGGCCCTCTGAGCCCCCGCCGACCTTTGATGGCCCCCCGCCCCAAAGCGCTTGGGCCCACGTTCCCACCAGTCAGCGCCCTCACCTCAAGCGGCCCCTCCGCTCGAAAGACAGCAGGCGGATCGGACCTGCCGGCCACCTGGGGGTAACCTTAACCCTAGGGCGGTCCCCGAGGGACCCCTCCAAGGGGCCTTGCGCAGCCACGCCGGGGATCCTGGACGTCTTAGCCCCAGGGCCGTACTCACCCTGCAGCCCCCTGGCACCCGGGCTGCTAGGGGCACCGCCGGTCATTCAGGCGGGAGAAGGGGCAGGGCCCTCCTATCCCCGACCTCCTTCGAAGGCCCCCGCGCCAAAACCTGTGGGCCCACGGTCCCGCTCTCCAGCTCCCTCCCCTCGGCCCGCCCCACCGCGAGCCACACAGCCAGGGGATTGGGCCTGAAGGCCTCCTGGGGGCTAACCCAAACCCCAGGTGGGTCCCCGAGGGGCCCATCCCAAGGGGCTTGGCGCCCCAACGCCGGCGATTGGGAACCTCCAAACCCCAGCGCTGGACTCACCCTGCAGCCCCCCGCCACCCGGGCCGCTAGGGGCGCCCCCCAGTCATTCAGGCGGGAGAAGGGGCAGGGCCCTCCGAGCCCCCGCCGACCTTCGACGGCCCCCCCGCCCCAAAGGGCTTGGGCCCACGTTCCCACTAGTCAGCGCCCTCACCTCAACCCGCCCCTCCGCTCGAAACACAGCAGGCGGATTGGACCTGCCGGACTCCTGGGGGCTAACCCGAACCCTAGGTGGGTCCCCGAGGGGCCCCTCCCAAGGGGCTTGGCGACCCAACGCCGGGGATTGGGAACCACCGAACCCCAGCGGCGGAATCACCCTGCAGCCCCCCACCACTCCGGCCGCTAGGGACGCCGCCGGTCATTCAGGCGGGAGAAGGAGCAGGGCCCTCCTAGCCCCTGATGACCTTCGAAGGCCCCCGCGCCAAAACGGTTGGGCCCACGCTCCCACTCCTCAGCACCCTCAGCTCGGCCTACCCCTCTGCTCGCCGCACATCCAGCAGGTCGGGCTTGCCGGCCTCCCGGGGGCTAACACTAACTCTAGGTGGGCTCCTGAGGGGCCCCACCCAAGGGGCCTGGCGCCTCAACGCCGGAGATTGGGGACCCGAGACCCAGCGCCGGACTCACCCTGCAGCCCCCCGCCACCTGGGCCGCTAGGGGGCCCGCCGGTCATTCAGGGCGTGAGAACGGGCAGGGCCCTCTGTGCCGCAGGCAACCTTCGAAGGCCCCCCCCCCGCTCCAAAATGTTTGGGCCAAGGCTCCAGCTCGCCAGCGCCCTCACTCCGCTCGCCCCTCCACTCGCTGCAAAGCGGGCATTTCGGGCCTGCCGGCATCCTTCTTGCTAACCCTAACCCTAGGTCAGTCCCCGAGAGGCCCCTGACAAGGGGCCTGGGGCTGCAACGCTGGGGATTGGGGACCCCCGAGCCCCAGGGCCAGACTACCACTGCTGCCGTCCACCACCTGGGCCACTAGGGGCGCTGTCTCTCATTGAGGGCTGGAGAAGGGGCAGGGCCCTCCGAGCCCCCGCGGACCTTCGATGGCCCCCGCCCCAAAGGGCTTGGGCCCACGTTCCCACTCCTCAGCGCCCTCAGCTCGGCCTGCCCCTCCGCTCGCTGCACATCCAGCAGATCGGGCTTGCCGGACTCCTGGGGGCTAACCCGACCTCTAGGTGGGCTCCTGAGGGGCCCCATCCAAGGGGCCTGGCGCCCTAACGCCGGGGATTGGGAAGCTCCAAACCCCAGCACTGGACTCACCCTGCAGCCCACCGCCACCTGGGCCGTAGGGGCGCCACCGGTCATTCAGGGCGGGAGAACGGGTAGGGCCCTCCGAGTCCCCGGCGAGCTTCGAAGGCCCCGTGCGCCAAAACACTTGGGCCCTCGCTCCATCTCTCCAGCGCCCTCCCCTCCGCCCCACCCCCCGCTCGCCACACCGCCGGTGGATCCTGCCTGCCGGCGTCCTGAGGGCTAATCCTAAACCTAGGTGGGCCCCCGAAGAGCCCATCCCAAGGGGCCTGGCACCGCAACTCCAGGCATTGGGGACCCCCAGCCCCAGGGCAAGACTAACACTGCTGCCCCTCCACCACCTGGGCACTAGGGGCGCTGCCGCTCATTCAGGGCTGGAGGAGGGGCAGGGCCCTCTGAGCCCCCGCCGACCTTTGATGGCCCCCCGCCCCAAAGCGCTTGGGCCCACGTTCCCACCAGTCAGCGCCCTCACCTCAAGCGGCCCCTCCGCTCGAAAGACAGCAGGCGGATCGGACCTGCCGGCCACCTGGGGGTAACCTTAACCCTAGGGCGGTCCCCGAGGGACCCCTCCAAGGGGCCTTGCGCAGCCACGCCGGGGATCCTGGACGTCTTAGCCCCAGGGCCGTACTCACCCTGCAGCCCCCTGGCACCCGGGCTGCTAGGGGCACCGCCGGTCATTCAGGCGGGAGAAGGGGCAGGGCCCTCCTATCCCCGACCTCCTTCGAAGGCCCCCGCGCCAAAACCTGTGGGCCCACGGTCCCGCTCTCCAGCTCCCTCCCCTCGGCCCGCCCCACCGCGAGCCACACAGCCAGGGGATTGGGCCTGAAGGCCTCCTGGGGGCTAACCCAAACCCCAGGTGGGTCCCCGAGGGGCCCATCCCAAGGGGCTTGGCGCCCCAACGCCGGCGATTGGGAACCTCCAAACCCCAGCGCTGGACTCACCCTGCAGCCCCCCGCCACCCGGGCCGCTAGGGGCGCCCCCCAGTCATTCAGGCGGGAGAAGGGGCAGGGCCCTCCGAGCCCCCGCCGACCTTCGACGGCCCCCCCGCCCCAAAGGGCTTGGGCCCACGTTCCCACTAGTCAGCGCCCTCACCTCAACCCGCCCCTCCGCTCGAAACACAGCAGGCGGATTGGACCTGCCGGACTCCTGGGGGCTAACCCGAACCCTAGGTGGGTCCCCGAGGGGCCCCTCCCAAGGGGCTTGGCGACCCAACGCCGGGGATTGGGAACCACCGAACCCCAGCGGCGGAATCACCCTGCAGCCCCCCACCACTCCGGCCGCTAGGGACGCCGCCGGTCATTCAGGCGGGAGAAGGAGCAGGGCCCTCCTAGCCCCTGATGACCTTCGAAGGCCCCCGCGCCAAAACGGTTGGGCCCACGCTCCCACTCCTCAGCACCCTCAGCTCGGCCTACCCCTCTGCTCGCCGCACATCCAGCAGGTCGGGCTTGCCGGCCTCCCGGGGGCTAACACTAACTCTAGGTGGGCTCCTGAGGGGCCCCACCCAAGGGGCCTGGCGCCTCAACGCCGGAGATTGGGGACCCGAGACCCAGCGCCGGACTCACCCTGCAGCCCCCCGCCACCTGGGCCGCTAGGGGGCCCGCCGGTCATTCAGGGCGTGAGAACGGGCAGGGCCCTCTGTGCCGCAGGCAACCTTCGAAGGCCCCCCCCCCCCGCTCCAAAATGTTTGGGCCAAGGCTCCAGCTCGCCAGCGCCCTCACTCCGCTCGCCCCTCCACTCGCTGCAAAGCGGGCATTTCGGGCCTGCCGGCATCCTTCTTGCTAACCCTAACCCTAGGTCAGTCCCCGAGAGGCCCCTGACAAGGGGCCTGGGGCTGCAACGCTGGGGATTGGGGACCCCCGAGCCCCAGGGCCAGACTACCACTGCTGCCGTCCACCACCTGGGCCACTAGGGGCGCTGTCTCTCATTGAGGGCTGGAGAAGGGGCAGGGCCCTCCGAGCCCCCGCGGACCTTCGATGGCCCCCGCCCCAAAGGGCTTGGGCCCACGTTCCCACTCCTCAGCGCCCTCAGCTCGGCCTGCCCCTCCGCTCGCTGCACATCCAGCAGATCGGGCTTGCCGGACTCCTGGGGGCTAACCCGACCTCTAGGTGGGCTCCTGAGGGGCCCCATCCAAGGGGCCTGGCGCCCTAACGCCGGGGATTGGGAAGCTCCAAACCCCAGCACTGGACTCACCCTGCAGCCCACCGCCACCTGGGCCGTAGGGGCGCCACCGGTCATTCAGGGCGGGAGAACGGGTAGGGCCCTCCGAGTCCCCGGCGAGCTTCGAAGGCCCCGTGCGCCAAAACACTTGGGCCCTCGCACCATCTCTCCAGCGCCCTCCCCTCCGCCCCACCCCCCGCTCGCCACACCGCCGGTGGATCCTGCCTGCCGGCGTCCTGAGGGCTAATCCTAAACCTAGGTGGGCCCCCGAAGAGCCCATCCCAAGGGGCCTGGCACCGCAACTCCAGGCATTGGGGACCCCCAGCCCCAGGGCAAGACTAACACTGCTGCCCCTCCACCACCTGGGCACTAGGGGCGCTGCCGCTCATTCAGGGCTGGAGGAGGGGCAGGGCCCTCTGAGCCCCCGCCGACCTTTGATGGCCCCCCGCCCCAAAGCGCTTGGGCCCACGTTCCCACCAGTCAGCGCCCTCACCTCAAGCGGCCCCTCCGCTCGAAAGACAGCAGGCGGATCGGACCTGCCAGCCACCTGGGGGTAACCTTAACCCTAGGGCGGTCCCCGAGGGACCCCTCCAAGGGGCCTTGCGCAGCCACGCCGGGGATCCTGGACGTCTTAGCCCCAGGGCCGTACTCACCCTGCAGCCCCCTGGCACCCGGGCTGCTAGGGGCACCGCCGGTCATTCAGGCGGGAGAAGGGGCAGGGCCCTCCTATCCCCGACCTCCTTCGAAGGCCCCCGCGCCAAAACCTGTGGGCCCACGGTCCCGCTCTCCAGCTCCCTCCCCTCGGCCCGCCCCACCGCGAGCCACACAGCCAGGGGATTGGGCCTGAAGGCCTCCTGGGGGCTAACCCAAACCCCAGGTGGGTCCCCGAGGGGCCCATCCCAAGGGGCTTGGCGCCCCAACGCCGGCGATTGGGAACCTCCAAACCCCAGCGCTGGACTCACCCTGCAGCCCCCCGCCACCCGGGCCGCTAGGGGCGCCCCCCAGTCATTCAGGCGGGAGAAGGGGCAGGGCCCTCCGAGCCCCCGCCGACCTTCGACGGCCCCCCCGCCCCAAAGGGCTTGGGCCCACGTTCCCACTAGTCAGCGCCCTCACCTCAACCCGCCCCTCCGCTCGAAACACAGCAGGCGGATTGGACCTGCCGGACTCCTGGGGGCTAACCCGAACCCTAGGTGGGTCCCCGAGGGGCCCCTCCCAAGGGGCTTGGCGACCCAACGCCGGGGATTGGGAACCACCGAACCCCAGCGGTGGAATCACCCTGCAGCCCCCCACCACTCCGGCCGCTAGGGACGCCGCCGGTCATTCAGGCGGGAGAAGGAGCAGGGCCCTCCTAGCCCCTGATGACCTTCGAAGGCCCCCGCGCCAAAACGGTTGGGCCCACGCTCCCACTCCTCAGCACCCTCAGCTCGGCCTACCCCTCTGCTCGCCGCACATCCAGCAGGTCGGGCTTGCCGGCCTCCCGGGGGCTAACACTAACTCTAGGTGGGCTCCTCAGGGGCCCCACCCAAGGGGCCTGGCGCCTCAGCGCCGGAGATTGGGGACCCGAGACCCAGCGCCGGACTCACCCTGCAGCCCCCCGCCACCTGGGCCGCTAGGGGGCCCGCCGGTCATTCAGGGCGTGAGAACGGGCAGGGCCCTCTGTGCCGCAGGCAACCTTCGAAGGCCCCCCCGCTCCAAAATGTTTGGGCCAAGGCTCCAGCTCGCCAGCGCCCTCACTCCGCTCGCCCCTCCACTCGCTGCAAAGCGGGCATTTCGGGCCTGCCGGCATCCTTCTTGCTAACCCTAACCCTAGGTCAGTCCCCGAGAGGCCCCTGACAAGGGGCCTGGGGCTGCAACGCTGGGGATTGGGGACCCCCGAGCCCCAGGGCCAGACTACCACTGCTGCCGTCCACCACCTGGGCCACTAGGGGCGCTGTCTCTCATTGAGGGCTGGAGAAGGGGCAGGGCCCTCCGAGCCCCCGCGGACCTTCGATGGCCCCCGCCCCAAAGCGCTTGGGCCCACGTTCCCACTCCTCAGCGCCCTCAGCTCGGCCTGCCCCTCCGCTCGCTGCACATCCAGCAGATCGGGCTTGCCGGACTCCTGGGGGCTAACCCGACCTCTAGGTGGGCTCCTGAGGGGCCCCATCCAAGGGGCCTGGCGCCCTAACGCCGGGGATTGGGAAGCTCCAAACCCCAGCACTGGACTCACCCTGCAGCCCACCGCCACCTGGGCCGTAGGGGCGCCACCGGTCATTCAGGGCGGGAGAACGGGTAGGGCCCTCCAAGTCCCCGGCGAGCTTCGAAGGCCCCGTGCGCCAAAACACTTGGGCCCTGGCTCCATCTCTCCAGCGCCCTCCCCTCCGCCCCACCCCCCGCTCGCCACACCGCCGGTGGATCCTGCCTGCCGGCGTCCTGAGGGCTAATCCTAAACCTAGGTGGGCCCCCGAAGAGCCCATCCCAAGGGGCCTGGCACCGCAACTCCAGGCATTGGGGACCCCCAGCCCCAGGGCAAGACTAACACTGCTGCCCCTCCACCACCTGGGCACTAGGGGCGCTGCCGCTCATTCAGGGCTGGAGGAGGGGCAGGGCCCTCTGAGCCCCCGCCGACCTTTGATGGCCCCCCGCCCCAAAGCGCTTGGGCCCACGTTCCCACCAGTCAGCGCCCTCACCTCAAGCGGCCCCTCCGCTCGAAAGACAGCAGGCGGATCGGACCTGCCAGCCACCTGGGGGTAACCTTAACCCTAGGGCGGTCCCCGAGGGACCCCTCCAAGGGGCCTTGCGCAGCCACGCCGGGGATCCTGGACGTCTTAGCCCCAGGGCCGTACTCACCCTGCAGCCCCCTGGCACCCGGGCTGCTAGGGGCACCGCCGGTCATTCAGGCGGGAGAAGGGGCAGGGCCCTCCTATCCCCGACCTCCTTCGAAGGCCCCCGCGCCAAAACCTGTGGGCCCACGGTCCCGCTCTCCAGCTCCCTCCCCTCGGCCCGCCCCACCGCGAGCCACACAGCCAGGGGATTGGGCCTGAAGGCCTCCTGGGGGCTAACCCAAACCCCAGGTGGGTCCCCGAGGGGCCCATCCCAAGGGGCTTGGCGCCCCAACGCCGGCGATTGGGAACCTCCAAACCCCAGCGCTGGACTCACCCTGCAGCCCCCCGCCACCCGGGCCGCTAGGGGCGCCCCCCAGTCATTCAGGCGGGAGAAGGGGCAGGGCCCTCCGAGCCCCCGCCGACCTTCGACGGCCCCCCCGCCCCAAAGGGCTTGGGCCCACGTTCCCACTAGTCAGCGCCCTCACCTCAACCCGCCCCTCCGCTCGAAACACAGCAGGCGGATTGGACCTGCCGGACTCCTGGGGGCTAACCCGAACCCTAGGTGGGTCCCCGAGGGGCCCCTCCCAAGGGGCTTGGCGACCCAACGCCGGGGATTGGGAACCACCGAACCCCAGCGGTGGAATCACCCTGCAGCCCCCCACCACTCCGGCCGCTAGGGACGCCGCCGGTCATTCAGGCGGGAGAAGGAGCAGGGCCCTCCTAGCCCCTGATGACCTTCGAAGGCCCCCGCGCCAGAACGGTTGGGCCCACGCTCCCACTCCTCAGCACCCTCAGCTCGGCCTACCCCTCTGCTCGCCGCACATCCAGCAGGTCGGGCTTGCCGGCCTCCCGGGGGCTAACACTAACTCTAGGTGGGCTCCTGAGGGGCCCCACCCAAGGGGCCTGGCGCCTCAACGCCGGAGATTGGGGACCCGAGACCCAGCGCCGGACTCACCCTGCAGCCCCCCGCCACCTGGGCCGCTAGGGGGCCCGCCGGTCATTCAGGGCGTGAGAACGGGCAGGGCCCTCTGTGCCGCAGGCAACCTTCGAAGGCCCCCCCGCTCCAAAATGTTTGGGCCAAGGCTCCAGCTCGCCAGCGCCCTCACTCCGCTCGCCCCTCCACTCGCTGCAAAGCGGGCATTTCGGGCCTGCCGGCATCCTTCTTGCTAACCCTAACCCTAGGTCAGTCCCCGAGAGGCCCCTGACAAGGGGCCTGGGGCTGCAACGCTGGGGATTGGGGACCCCGGAGCCCCAGGGCCAGACTACCACTGCTGCCGTCCACCACCTGGGCCACTAGGGGCGCTGTCTCTCATTGAGGGCTGGAGAAGGGGCAGGGCCCTCCGAGCCCCCGCGGACCTTCGATGGCCCCCGCCCCAAAGCGCTTGGGCCCACGTTCCCACTCCTCAGCGCCCTCAGCTCGGCCTGCCCCTCCGCTCGCTGCACATCCAGCAGATCGGGCTTGCCGGACTCCTGGGGGCTAACCCGACCTCTAGGTGGGCTCCTGAGGGGCCCCATCCAAGGGGCCTGGCGCCCTAACGCCGGGGATTGGGAAGCTCCAAACCCCAGCACTGGACTCACCCTGCAGCCCACCGCCACCTGGGCCGTAGGGGCGCCACCGGTCATTCAGGGCGGGAGAACGGGTAGGGCCCTCCGAGTCCCCGGCGAGCTTCGAAGGCCCCGTGCGCCAAAACACTTGGGCCCTCGCTCCATCTCTCCAGCGCCCTCCCCTCCGCCCCACCCCCCGCTCGCCACACCGCCGGTGGATCCTGCCTGCCGGCGTCCTGAGGGCTAATCCTAAACCTAGGTGGGCCCCCGAAGAGCCCATCCCAAGGGGCCTGGCACCGCAACTCCAGGCATTGGGGACCCCCAGCCCCAGGGCAAGACTAACACTGCTGCCCCTCCACCACCTGGGCACTAGGGGCGCTGCCGCTCATTCAGGGCTGGAGGAGGGGCAGGGCCCTCTGAGCCCCCGCCGACCTTTGATGGCCCCCCGCCCCAAAGCGCTTGGGCCCACGTTCCCACCAGTCAGCGCCCTCACCTCAAGCGGCCCCTCCGCTCGAAAGACAGCAGGCGGATCAGACCTGCCGGCCACCTGGGGGTAACCTTAACCCTAGGGCGGTCCCCGAGGGACCCCTCCAAGGGGCCTTGCGCAGCCACGCCGGGGATCCTGGACGTCTTAGCCCCAGGGCCGTACTCACCCTGCAGCCCCCTGGCACCCGGGCTGCTAGGGGCACCGCCGGTCATTCAGGCGGGAGAAGGGGCAGGGCCCTCCTATCCCCGACCTCCTTCGAAGGCCCCCGCGCCAAAACCTGTGGGCCCACGGTCCCGCTCTCCAGCTCCCTCCCCTCGGCCCGCCCCACCGCGAGCCACACAGCCAGGGGATTGGGCCTGAAGGCCTCCTGGGGGCTAACCCAAACCCCAGGTGGGTCCCCGAGGGGCCCATCCCAAGGGGCTTGGCGCCCCAACGCCGGCGATTGGGAACCTCCAAACCCCAGCGCTGGACTCACCCTGCAGCCCCCCGCCACCCGGGCCGCTAGGGGCGCCCCCCAGTCATTCAGGCGGGAGAAGGGGCAGGGCCCTCCGAGCCCCCGCCGACCTTCGACGGCCCCCCCGCCCCAAAGGGCTTGGGCCCACGTTCCCACTAGTCAGCGCCCTCACCTCAACCCGCCCCTCCGCTCGAAACACAGCAGGCGGATTGGACCTGCCGGACTCCTGGGGGCTAACCCGAACCCTAGGTGGGTCCCCGAGGGGCCCCTCCCAAGGGGCTTGGCGACCCAACGCCGGGGATTGGGAACCACCGAACCCCAGCGGCGGAATCACCCTGCAGCCCCCCACCACTCCGGCCGCTAGGGACGCCGCCGGTCATTCAGGCGGGAGAAGGAGCAGGGCCCTCCTAGCCCCTGATGACCTTCGAAGGCCCCCGCGCCAAAACGGTTGGGCCCACGCTCCCACTCCTCAGCACCCTCAGCTCGGCCTACCCCTCTGCTCGCCGCACATCCAGCAGGTCGGGCTTGCCGGCCTCCCGGGGGCTAACACTAACTCTAGGTGGGCTCCTCAGGGGCCCCACCCAAGGGGCCTGGCGCCTCAGCGCCGGAGATTGGGGACCCGAGACCCAGCGCCGGACTCACCCTGCAGCCCCCCGCCACCTGGGCCGCTAGGGGGCCCGCCGGTCATTCAGGGCGTGAGAACGGGCAGGGCCCTCTGTGCCGCAGGCAACCTTCGAAGGCCCCCCCCCCCCCCGCTCCAAAATGTTTGGGCCAAGGCTCCAGCTCGCCAGCGCCCTCACTCCGCTCGCCCCTCCACTCGCTGCAAAGCGGGCATTTCGGGCCTGCCGGCATCCTTCTTGCTAACCCTAACCCTAGGTCAGTCCCCGAGAGGCCCCTGACAAGGGGCCTGGGGCTGCAACGCTGGGGATTGGGGACCCCCGAGCCCCAGGGCCAGACTACCACTGCTGCCGTCCACCACCTGGGCCACTAGGGGCGCTGTCTCTCATTGAGGGCTGGAGAAGGGGCAGGGCCCTCCGAGCCCCCGCGGACCTTCGATGGCCCCCGCCCCAAAGCGCTTGGGCCCACGTTCCCACTCCTCAGCGCCCTCAGCTCGGCCTGCCCCTCCGCTCGCTGCACATCCAGCAGATCGGGCTTGCCGGACTCCTGGGGGCTAACCCGACCTCTAGGTGGGCTCCTGAGGGGCCCCATCCAAGGGGCCTGGCGCCCTAACGCCGGGGATTGGGAAGCTCCAAACCCCAGCACTGGACTCACCCTGCAGCCCACCGCCACCTGGGCCGTAGGGGCGCCACCGGTCATTCAGGGCGGGAGAACGGGTAGGGCCCTCCGAGTCCCCGGCGAGCTTCGAAGGCCCCGTGCGCCAAAACACTTGGGCCCTCGCTCCATCTCTCCAGCGCCCTCCCCTCCGCCCCACCCCCCGCTCGCCACACCGCCGGTGGATCCTGCCTGCCGGCGTCCTGAGGGCTAATCCTAAACCTAGGTGGGCCCCCGAAGAGCCCATCCCAAGGGGCCTGGCACCGCAACTCCAGGCATTGGGGACCCCCAGCCCCAGGGCAAGACTAACACTGCTGCCCCTCCACCACCTGGGCACTAGGGGCGCTGCCGCTCATTCAGGGCTGGAGGAGGGGCAGGGCCCTCTGAGCCCCCGCCGACCTTTGATGGCCCCCCGCCCCAAAGCGCTTGGGCCCACGTTCCCACCAGTCAGCGCCCTCACCTCAAGCGGCCCCTCCGCTCGAAAGACAGCAGGCGGATCGGACCTGCCGGCCACCTGGGGGTAACCTTAACCCTAGGGCGGTCCCCGAGGGACCCCTCCAAGGGGCCTTGCGCAGCCACGCCGGGGATCCTGGACGTCTTAGCCCCAGGGCCGTACTCACCCTGCAGCCCCCTGGCACCCGGGCTGCTAGGGGCACCGCCGGTCATTCAGGCGGGAGAAGGGGCAGGGCCCTCCTATCCCCGACCTCCTTCGAAGGCCCCCGCGCCAAAACCTGTGGGCCCACGGTCCCGCTCTCCAGCTCCCTCCCCTCGGCCCGCCCCACCGCGAGCCACACAGCCAGGGGATTGGGCCTGAAGGCCTCCTGGGGGCTAACCCAAACCCCAGGTGGGTCCCCGAGGGGCCCATCCCAAGGGGCTTGGCGCCCCAACGCCGGCGATTGGGAACCTCCAAACCCCAGCGCTGGACTCACCCTGCAGCCCCCCGCCACCCGGGCCGCTAGGGGCGCCCCCCAGTCATTCAGGCGGGAGAAGGGGCAGGGCCCTCCGAGCCCCCGCCGACCTTCGACGGCCCCCCCGCCCCAAAGGGCTTGGGCCCACGTTCCCACTAGTCAGCGCCCTCACCTCAACCCGCCCCTCCGCTCGAAACACAGCAGGCGGATTGGACCTGCCGGACTCCTGGGGGCTAACCCGAACCCTAGGTGGGTCCCCGAGGGGCCCCTCCCAAGGGGCTTGGCGACCCAACGCCGGGGATTGGGAACCACCGAACCCCAGCGGCGGAATCACCCTGCAGCCCCCCACCACTCCGGCCGCTAGGGACGCCGCCGGTCATTCAGGCGGGAGAAGGAGCAGGGCCCTCCTAGCCCCTGATGACCTTCGAAGGCCCCCGCGCCAAAACGGTTGGGCCCACGCTCCCACTCCTCAGCACCCTCAGCTCGGCCTACCCCTCTGCTCGCCGCACATCCAGCAGGTCGGGCTTGCCGGCCTCCCGGGGGCTAACACTAACTCTAGGTGGGCTCCTCAGGGGCCCCACCCAAGGGGCCTGGCGCCTCAGCGCCGGAGATTGGGGACCCGAGACCCAG
Source organism: Ursus arctos (assembly GCF_023065955.2). Classification (NCBI taxonomy): domain Eukaryota; kingdom Metazoa; phylum Chordata; class Mammalia; order Carnivora; family Ursidae; genus Ursus; species Ursus arctos. Next base: position 34,686,102 of record NW_026622997.1, on the reverse strand, counting down.
CGCCGGACTCACCCTGCAGCCCCCCGCCACCTGGGCCGCTAGGGGGCCCGCCGGTCATTCAGGGCGTGAGAACGGGCAGGGCCCTCTGTGCCGCAGGCAACCTTCGAAGGCCCCCCCCCCCCCCGCTCCAAAATGTTTGGGCCAAGGCTCCAGCTCGCCAGCGCCCTCACTCCGCTCGCCCCTCCACTCGCTGCAAAGCGGGCATTTCGGGCCTGCCGGCATCCTTCTTGCTAACCCTAACCCTAGGTCAGTCCCCGAGAGGCCCCTGACAAGGGGCCTGGGGCTGCAACGCTGGGGATTGGGGACCCCCGAGCCCCAGGGCCAGACTACCACTGCTGCCGTCCACCACCTGGGCCACTAGGGGCGCTGTCTCTCATTGAGGGCTGGAGAAGGGGCAGGGCCCTCCGAGCCCCCGCGGACCTTCGATGGCCCCTGCCCCAAAGCGCTTGGGCCCACGTTCCCACTCCTCAGCGCCCTCAGCTCGGCCTGCCCCTCCGCTCGCTGCACATCCAGCAGATCGGGCTTGCCGGACTCCTGGGGGCTAACCCGACCTCTAGGTGGGCTCCTGAGGGGCCCCATCCAAGGGGCCTGGCGCCCTAACGCCGGGGATTGGGAAGCTCCAAACCCCAGCACTGGACTCACCCTGCAGCCCACCGCCACCTGGGCCGTAGGGGCGCCACCGGTCATTCAGGGCGGGAGAACGGGTAGGGCCCTCCGAGTCCCCGGCGAGCTTCGAAGGCCCCGTGCGCCAAAACACTTGGGCCCTCGCTCCATCTCTCCAGCGCCCTCCCCTCCGCCCCACCCCCCGCTCGCCACACCGCCGGTGGATCCTGCCTGCCGGCGTCCTGAGGGCTAATCCTAAACCTAGGTGGGCCCCCGAAGAGCCCATCCCAAGGGGCCTGGCACCGCAACTCCAGGCATTGGGGACCCCCAGCCCCAGGGCAAGACTAACACTGCTGCCCCTCCACCACCTGGGCACTAGGGGCGCTGCCGCTCATTCAGGGCTGGAGGAGGGGCAGGGCCCTCTGAGCCCCCGCCGACCTTTGATGGCCCCCCGCCCCAAAGCGCTTGGGCCCACGTTCCCACCAGTCAGCGCCCTCACCTCAAGCGGCCCCTCCGCTCGAAAGACAGCAGGCGGATCGGACCTGCCGGCCACCTGGGGGTAACCTTAACCCTAGGGCGGTCCCCGAGGGACCCCTCCAAGGGGCCTTGCGCAGCCACGCCGGGGATCCTGGACGTCTTAGCCCCAGGGCCGTACTCACCCTGCAGCCCCCTGGCACCCGGGCTGCTAGGGGCACCGCCGGTCATTCAGGCGGGAGAAGGGGCAGGGCCCTCCTATCCCCGACCTCCTTCGAAGGCCCCCGCGCCAAAACCTGTGGGCCCACGGTCCCGCTCTCCAGCTCCCTCCCCTCGGCCCGCCCCACCGCGAGCCACACAGCCAGGGGATTGGGCCTGAAGGCCTCCTGGGGGCTAACCCAAACCCCAGGTGGGTCCCCGAGGGGCCCATCCCAAGGGGCTTGGCGCCCCAACGCCGGCGATTGGGAACCTCCAAACCCCAGCGCTGGACTCACCCTGCAGCCCCCCGCCACCCGGGCCGCTAGGGGCGCCCCCCAGTCATTCAGGCGGGAGAAGGGGCAGGGCCCTCCGAGCCCCCGCCGACCTTCGACGGCCCCCCCGCCCCAAAGGGCTTGGGCCCACGTTCCCACTAGTCAGCGCCCTCACCTCAACCCGCCCCTCCGCTCGAAACACAGCAGGCGGATTGGACCTGCCGGACTCCTGGGGGCTAACCCGAACCCTAGGTGGGTCCCCGAGGGGCCCCTCCCAAGGGGCTTGGCGACCCAACGCCGGGGATTGGGAACCACCGAACCCCAGCGGCGGAATCACCCTGCAGCCCCCCACCACTCCGGCCGCTAGGGACGCCGCCGGTCATTCAGGCGGGAGAAGGAGCAGGGCCCTCCTAGCCCCTGATGACCTTCGAAGGCCCCCGCGCCAAAACGGTTGGGCCCACGCTCCCACTCCTCAGCACCCTCAGCTCGGCCTACCCCTCTGCTCGCCGCACATCCAGCAGGTCGGGCTTGCCGGCCTCCCGGGGGCTAACACTAACTCTAGGTGGGCTTCTCAGGGGCCCCACCCAAGGGGCCTGGCGCCTCAGCGCCGGAGATTGGGGACCCGAGACCCAGCGCCGGACTCACCCTGCAGCCCCCCGCCACCTGGGCCGCTAGGGGGCCCGCCGGTCATTCAGGGCGAGAGAACGGGCAGGGCCCTCTGTGCCGCAGGCAACCTTCGAAGGCCCCCCCCCCCCGCTCCAAAATGTTTGGGCCAAGGCTCCAGCTCGCCAGCGCCCTCACTCCGCTCGCCCCTCCACTCGCTGCAAAGCGGGCATTTCGGGCCTGCCGGCATCCTTCTTGCTAACCCTAACCCTAGGTCAGTCCCCGAGAGGCCCCTGACAAGGGGCCTGGGGCTGCAACGCTGGGGATTGGGGACCCCCGAGCCCCAGGGCCAGACTACCACTGCTGCCGTCCACCACCTGGGCCACTAGGGGCGCTGTCTCTCATTGAGGGCTGGAGAAGGGGCAGGGCCCTCTGAGCCCCCGCGGACCTTCGATGGCCCCCGCCCCAAAGCGCTTGGGCCCACGTTCCCACTCCTCAGCGCCCTCAGCTCGGCCTGCCCCTCCGCTCGCTGCACATCCAGCAGATCGGGCTTGCCGGACTCCTGGGGGCTAACCCGACCTCTAGGTGGGCTCCTGAGGGGCCCCATCCAAGGGGCCTGGCGCCCTAACGCCGGGGATTGGGAAGCTCCAAACCCCAGCACTGGACTCACCCTGCAGCCCACCGCCACCTGGGCCGTAGGGGCGCCACCGGTCATTCAGGGCGGGAGAACGGGTAGGGCCCTCCGAGTCCCCGGCGAGCTTCGAAGGCCCCGTGCGCCAAAACACTTGGGCCCTCGCTCCATCTCTCCAGCGCCCTCCCCTCCGCCCCACCCCCCGCTCGCCACACCGCCGGTGGATCCTGCCTGCCGGCGTCCTGAGGGCTAATCCTAAACCTAGGTGGGCCCCCGAAGAGCCCATCCCAAGGGGCCTGGCACCGCAACTCCAGGCATTGGGGACCCCCAGCCCCAGGGCAAGACTAACACTGCTGCCCCTCCACCACCTGGGCACTAGGGGCGCTGCCGCTCATTCAGGGCTGGAGGAGGGGCAGGGCCCTCTGAGCCCCCGCCGACCTTTGATGGCCCCCCGCCCCAAAGCGCTTGGGCCCACGTTCCCACCAGTCAGCGCCCTCACCTCAAGCGGCCCCTCCGCTCGAAAGACAGCAGGCGGATCGGACCTGCCGGCCACCTGGGGGTAACCTTAACCCTAGGGCGGTCCCCGAGGGACCCCTCCAAGGGGCCTTGCGCAGCCACGCCGGGGATCCTGGACGTCTTAGCCCCAGGGCCGTACTCACCCTGCAGCCCCCTGGCACCCGGGCTGCTAGGGGCACCGCCGGTCATTCAGGCGGGAGAAGGGGCAGGGCCCTCCTATCCCCGACCTCCTTCGAAGGCCCCCGCGCCAAAACCTGTGGGCCCACGGTCCCGCTCTCCAGCTCCCTCCCCTCGGCCCGCCCCACCGCGAGCCACACAGCCAGGGGATTGGGCCTGAAGGCCTCCTGGGGGCTAACCCAAACCCCAGGTGGGTCCCCGAGGGGCCCATCCCAAGGGGCTTGGCGCCCCAACGCCGGCGATTGGGAACCTCCAAACCCCAGCGCTGGACTCACCCTGCAGCCCCCCGCCACCCGGGCCGCTAGGGGCGCCCCCCAGTCATTCAGGCGGGAGAAGGGGCAGGGCCCTCCGAGCCCCCGCCGACCTTCGACGGCCCCCCCGCCCCAAAGGGCTTGGGCCCACGTTCCCACTAGTCAGCGCCCTCACCTCAACCCGCCCCTCCGCTCGAAACACAGCAGGCGGATTGGACCTGCCGGACTCCTGGGGGCTAACCCGAACCCTAGGTGGGTCCCCGAGGGGCCCCTCCCAAGGGGCTTGGCGACCCAACGCCGGGGATTGGGAACCACCGAACCCCAGCGGCGGAATCACCCTGCAGCCCCCCACCACTCCGGCCGCTAGGGACGCCGCCGGTCATTCAGGCGGGAGAAGGAGCAGGGCCCTCCTAGCCCCTGATGACCTTCGAAGGCCCCCGCGCCAAAACGGTTGGGCCCACGCTCCCACTCCTCAGCACCCTCAGCTCGGCCTACCCCTCTGCTCGCCGCACATCCAGCAGGTCGGGCTTGCCGGCCTCCCGGGGGCTAACACTAACTCTAGGTGGGCTCCTCAGGGGCCCCACCCAAGGGGCCTGGCGCCTCAGCGCCGGAGATTGGGGACCCGAGACCCAGCGCCGGACTCACCCTGCAGCCCCCCGCCACCTGGGCCGCTAGGGGGCCCGCCGGTCATTCAGGGCGTGAGAACGGGCAGGGCCCTCTGTGCCGCAGGCAACCTTCGAAGGCCCCCCCCCCCCGCTCCAAAATGTTTGGGCCAAGGCTCCAGCTCGCCAGCGCCCTCACTCCGCTCGCCCCTCCACTCGCTGCAAAGCGGGCATTTCGGGCCTGCCGGCATCCTTCTTGCTAACCCTAACCCTAGGTCAGTCCCCGAGAGGCCCCTGACAAGGGGCCTGGGGCTGCAACGCTGGGGATTGGGGACCCCCGAGCCCCAGGGCCAGACTACCACTGCTGCCGTCCACCACCTGGGCCACTAGGGGCGCTGTCTCTCATTGAGGGCTGGAGAAGGGGCAGGGCCCTCCGAGCCCCCGCGGACCTTCGATGGCCCCCGCCCCAAAGGGCTTGGGCCCACGTTCCCACTCCTCAGCGCCCTCAGCTCGGCCTGCCCCTCCGCTCGCTGCACATCCAGCAGATCGGGCTTGCCGGACTCCTGGGGGCTAACCCGACCTCTAGGTGGGCTCCTGAGGGGCCCCATCCAAGGGGCCTGGCGCCCTAACGCCGGGGATTGGGAAGCTCCAAACCCCAGCACTGGACTCACCCTGCAGCCCACCGCCACCTGGGCCGTAGGGGCGCCACCGGTCATTCAGGGCGGGAGAACGGGTAGGGCCCTCCGAGTCCCCGGCGAGCTTCGAAGGCCCCGTGCGCCAAAACACTTGGGCCCTCGCTCCATCTCTCCAGCGCCCTCCCCTCCGCCCCACCCCCCGCTCGCCACACCGCCGGTGGATCCTGCCTGCCGGCGTCCTGAGGGCTAATCCTAAACCTAGGTGGGCCCCCGAAGAGCCCATCCCAAGGGGCCTGGCACCGCAACTCCAGGCATTGGGGACCCCCAGCCCCAGGGCAAGACTAACACTGCTGCCCCTCCACCACCTGGGCACTAGGGGCGCTGCCGCTCATTCAGGGCTGGAGGAGGGGCAGGGCCCTCTGAGCCCCCGCCGACCTTTGATGGCCCCCCGCCCCAAAGCGCTTGGGCCCACGTTCCCACCAGTCAGCGCCCTCACCTCAAGCGGCCCCTCCGCTCGAAAGACAGCAGGCGGATCGGACCTGCCGGCCACCTGGGGGTAACCTTAACCCTAGGGCGGTCCCCGAGGGACCCCTCCAAGGGGCCTTGCGCAGCCACGCCGGGGATCCTGGACGTCTTAGCCCCAGGGCCGTACTCACCCTGCAGCCCCCTGGCACCCGGGCTGCTAGGGGCACCGCCGGTCATTCAGGCGGGAGAAGGGGCAGGGCCCTCCTATCCCCGACCTCCTTCGAAGGCCCCCGCGCCAAAACCTGTGGGCCCACGGTCCCGCTCTCCAGCTCCCTCCCCTCGGCCCGCCCCACCGCGAGCCACACAGCCAGGGGATTGGGCCTGAAGGCCTCCTGGGGGCTAACCCAAACCCCAGGTGGGTCCCCGAGGGGCCCATCCCAAGGGGCTTGGCGCCCCAACGCCGGCGATTGGGAACCTCCAAACCCCAGCGCTGGACTCACCCTGCAGCCCCCCGCCACCCGGGCCGCTAGGGGCGCCCCCGTCATTCAGGCGGGAGAAGGGGCAGGGCCCTCCGAGCCCCCGCCGACCTTCGACGGCCCCCCCGCCCCAAAGGGCTTGGGCCCACGTTCCCACTAGTCAGCGCCCTCACCTCAACCCGCCCCTCCGCTCGAAACACAGCAGGCGGATTGGACCTGCCGGACTCCTGGGGGCTAACCCGAACCCTAGGTGGGTCCCCGAGGGGCCCCTCCCAAGGGGCTTGGCGACCCAACGCCGGGGATTGGGAACCACCGAACCCCAGCGGTGGAATCACCCTGCAGCCCCCCACCACTCCGGCCGCTAGGGACGCCGCCGGTCATTCAGGCGGGAGAAGGAGCAGGGCCCTCCTAGCCCCTGATGACCTTCGAAGGCCCCCGCGCCAAAACGGTTGGGCCCACGCTCCCACTCCTCAGCACCCTCAGCTCGGCCTACCCCTCTGCTCGCCGCACATCCAGCAGGTCGGGCTTGCCGGCCTCCCGGGGGCTAACACTAACTCTAGGTGGGCTCCTCAGGGGCCCCACCCAAGGGGCCTGGCGCCTCAGCGCCGGAGATTGGGGACCCGAGACCCAGCGCCGGACTCACCCTGCAGCCCCCCGCCACCTGGGCCGCTAGGGGGCCCGCCGGTCATTCAGGGCGTGAGAACGGGCAGGGCCCTCTGTGCCGCAGGCAACCTTCGAAGGCCCCCCCGCTCCAAAATGTTTGGGCCAAGGCTCCAGCTCGCCAGCGCCCTCACTCCGCTCGCCCCTCCACTCGCTGCAAAGCGGGCATTTCGGGCCTGCCGGCATCCTTCTTGCTAACCCTAACCCTAGGTCAGTCCCCGAGAGGCCCCTGACAAGGGGCCTGGGGCTGCAACGCTGGGGATTGGGGACCCCGGAGCCCCAGGGCCAGACTACCACTGCTGCCGTCCACCACCTGGGCCACTAGGGGCGCTGTCTCTCATTGAGGGCTGGAGAAGGGGCAGGGCCCTCCGAGCCCCCGCGGACCTTCGATGGCCCCCGCCCCAAAGCGCTTGGGCCCACGTTCCCACTCCTCAGCGCCCTCAGCTCGGCCTGCCCCTCCGCTCGCTGCACATCCAGCAGATCGGGCTTGCCGGACTCCTGGGGGCTAACCCGACCTCTAGGTGGGCTCCTGAGGGGCCCCATCCAAGGGGCCTGGCGCCCTAACGCCGGGGATTGGGAAGCTCCAAACCCCAGCACTGGACTCACCCTGCAGCCCACCGCCACCTGGGCCGTAGGGGCGCCACCGGTCATTCAGGGCGGGAGAACGGGTAGGGCCCTCCGAGTCCCCGGCGAGCTTCGAAGGCCCCGTGCGCCAAAACACTTGGGCCCTCGCTCCATCTCTCCAGCGCCCTCCCCTCCGCCCCACCCCCCGCTCGCCACACCGCCGGTGGATCCTGCCTGCCGGCGTCCTGAGGGCTAATCCTAAACCTAGGTGGGCCCCCGAAGAGCCCATCCCAAGGGGCCTGGCACCGCAACTCCAGGCATTGGGGACCCCCAGCCCCAGGGCAAGACTAACACTGCTGCCCCTCCACCACCTGGGCACTAGGGGCGCTGCCGCTCATTCAGGGCTGGAGGAGGGGCAGGGCCCTCTGAGCCCCCGCCGACCTTTGATGGCCCCCCGCCCCAAAGCGCTTGGGCCCACGTTCCCACCAGTCAGCGCCCTCACCTCAAGCGGCCCCTCCGCTCGAAAGACAGCAGGCGGATCGGACCTGCCAGCCACCTGGGGGTAACCTTAACCCTAGGGCGGTCCCCGAGGGACCCCTCCAAGGGGCCTTGCGCAGCCACGCCGGGGATCCTGGACGTCTTAGCCCCAGGGCCGTACTCACCCTGCAGCCCCCTGGCACCCGGGCTGCTAGGGGCACCGCCGGTCATTCAGGCGGGAGAAGGGGCAGGGCCCTCCTATCCCCGACCTCCTTCGAAGGCCCCCGCGCCAAAACCTGTGGGCCCACGGTCCCGCTCTCCAGCTCCCTCCCCTCGGCCCGCCCCACCGCGAGCCACACAGCCAGGGGATTGGGCCTGAAGGCCTCCTGGGGGCTAACCCAAACCCCAGGTGGGTCCCCGAGGGGCCCATCCCAAGGGGCTTGGCGCCCCAACGCCGGCGATTGGGAACCTCCAAACCCCAGCGCTGGACTCACCCTGCAGCCCCCCGCCACCCGGGCCGCTAGGGGCGCCCCCCAGTCATTCAGGCGGGAGAAGGGGCAGGGCCCTCCGAGCCCCCGCCGACCTTCGACGGCCCCCCCGCCCCAAAGGGCTTGGGCCCACGTTCCCACTAGTCAGCGCCCTCACCTCAACCCGCCCCTCCGCTCGAAACACAGCAGGCGGATTGGACCTGCCGGACTCCTGGGGGCTAACCCGAACCCTAGGTGGGTCCCCGAGGGGCCCCTCCCAAGGGGCTTGGCGACCCAACGCCGGGGATTGGGAACCACCGAACCCCAGCGGTGGAATCACCCTGCAGCCCCCCACCACTCCGGCCGCTAGGGACGCCGCCGGTCATTCAGGCGGGAGAAGGAGCAGGGCCCTCCTAGCCCCTGATGACCTTCGAAGGCCCCCGCGCCAGAACGGTTGGGCCCACGCTCCCACTCCTCAGCACCCTCAGCTCGGCCTACCCCTCTGCTCGCCGCACATCCAGCAGGTCGGGCTTGCCGGCCTCCCGGGGGCTAACACTAACTCTAGGTGGGCTCCTGAGGGGCCCCACCCAAGGGGCCTGGCGCCTCAACGCCGGAGATTGGGGACCCGAGACCCAGCGCCGGACTCACCCTGCAGCCCCCCGCCACCTGGGCCGCTAGGGGGCCCGCCGGTCATTCAGGGCGTGAGAACGGGCAGGGCCCTCTGTGCCGCAGGCAACCTTCGAAGGCCCCCCCGCTCCAAAATGTTTGGGCCAAGGCTCCAGCTCGCCAGCGCCCTCACTCCGCTCGCCCCTCCACTCGCTGCAAAGCGGGCATTTCGGGCCTGCCGGCATCCTTCTTGCTAACCCTAACCCTAGGTCAGTCCCCGAGAGGCCCCTGACAAGGGGCCTGGGGCTGCAACGCTGGGGATTGGGGACCCCCGAGCCCCAGGGCCAGACTACCACTGCTGCCGTCCACCACCTGGGCCACTAGGGGCGCTGTCTCTCATTGAGGGCTGGAGAAGGGGCAGGGCCCTCCGAGCCCCCGCGGACCTTCGATGGCCCCCGCCCCAAAGCGCTTGGGCCCACGTTCCCACTCCTCAGCGCCCTCAGCTCGGCCTGCCCCTCCGCTCGCTGCACATCCAGCAGATCGGGCTTGCCGGACTCCTGGGGGCTAACCCGACCTCTAGGTGGGCTCCTGAGGGGCCCCATCCAAGGGGCCTGGCGCCCTAACGCCGGGGATTGGGAAGCTCCAAACCCCAGCACTGGACTCACCCTGCAGCCCACCGCCACCTGGGCCGTAGGGGCGCCACCGGTCATTCAGGGCGGGAGAACGGGTAGGGCCCTCCGAGTCCCCGGCGAGCTTCGAAGGCCCCGTGCGCCAAAACACTTGGGCCCTCGCTCCATCTCTCCAGCGCCCTCCCCTCCGCCCCACCCCCCGCTCGCCACACCGCCGGTGGATCCTGCCTGCCGGCGTCCTGAGGGCTAATCCTAAACCTAGGTGGGCCCCCGAAGAGCCCATCCCAAGGGGCCTGGCACCGCAACTCCAGGCATTGGGGACCCCCAGCCCCAGGGCAAGACTAACACTGCTGCCCCTCCACCACCTGGGCACTAGGGGCGCTGCCGCTCATTCAGGGCTGGAGGAGGGGCAGGGCCCTCTGAGCCCCCGCCGACCTTTGATGGCCCCCCGCCCCAAAGCGCTTGGGCCCACGTTCCCACCAGTCAGCGCCCTCACCTCAAGCGGCCCCTCCGCTCGAAAGACAGCAGGCGGATCGGACCTGCCGGCCACCTGGGGGTAACCTTAACCCTAGGGCGGTCCCCGAGGGACCCCTCCAAGGGGCCTTGCGCAGCCACGCTGGGGATCCTGGACGTCTTAGCCCCAGGGCCGTACTCACCCTGCAGCCCCCTGGCACCCGGGCTGCTAGGGGCACCGCCGGTCATTCAGGCGGGAGAAGGGGCAGGGCCCTCCTATCCCCGACCTCCTTCGAAGGCCCCCGCGCCAAAACCTGTGGGCCCACGGTCCCGCTCTCCAGCTCCCTCCCCTCGGCCCGCCCCACCGCGAGCCACACAGCCAGGGGATTGGGCCTGAAGGCCTCCTGGGGGCTAACCCAAACCCCAGGTGGGTCCCCGAGGGGCCCATCCCAAGGGGCTTGGCGCCCCAACGCCGGCGATTGGGAACCTCCAAACCCCAGCGCTGGACTCACCCTGCAGCCCCCCGCCACCCGGGCCGCTAGGGGCGCCCCCCAGTCATTCAGGCGGGAGAAGGGGCAGGGCCCTCCGAGCCCCCGCCGACCTTCGACGGCCCCCCCGCCCCAAAGGGCTTGGGCCCACGTTCCCACTAGTCAGCGCCCTCACCTCAACCCGCCCCTCCGCTCGAAACACAGCAGGCGGATTGGACCTGCCGGACTCCTGGGGGCTAACCCGAACCCTAGGTGGGTCCCCGAGGGGCCCCTCCCAAGGGGCTTGGCGACCCAACGCCGGGGATTGGGAACCACCGAACCCCAGCGGCGGAATCACCCTGCAGCCCCCCACCACTCCGGCCGCTAGGGACGCCGCCGGTCATTCAGGCGGGAGAAGGAGCAGGGCCCTCCTAGCCCCTGATGACCTTCGAAGGCCCCCGCGCCAAAACGGTTGGGCCCACGCTCCCACTCCTCAGCACCCTCAGCTCGGCCTACCCCTCTGCTCGCCGCACATCCAGCAGGTCGGGCTTGCCGGCCTCCCGGGGGCTAACACTAACTCTAGGTGGGCTCCTCAGGGGCCCCACCCAAGGGGCCTGGCGCCTCAACGCCGGAGATTGGGGACCCGAGACCCAGCGCCGGACTCACCCTGCAGCCCCCCGCCACCTGGGCCGCTAGGGGGCCCGCCGGTCATTCAGGGCGTGAGAACGGGCAGGGCCCTCTGTGCCGCAGGCAACCTTCGAAGGCCCCCCCCCCCCGCTCCAAAATGTTTGGGCCAAGGCTCCAGCTCGCCAGCGCCCTCACTCCGCTCGCCCCTCCACTCGCTGCAAAGCGGGCATTTCGGGCCTGCCGGCATCCTTCTTGCTAACCCTAACCCTAGGTCAGTCCCCGAGAGGCCCCTGACAAGGGGCCTGGGGCTGCAACGCTGGGGATTGGGGACCCCCGAGCCCCAGGGCCAGACTACCACTGCTGCCGTCCACCACCTGGGCCACTAGGGGCGCTGTCTCTCATTGAGGGCTGGAGAAGGGGCAGGGCCCTCCGAGCCCCCGCGGACCTTCGATGGCCCCCGCCCCAAAGGGCTTGGGCCCACGTTCCCACTCCTCAGCGCCCTCAGCTCGGCCTGCCCCTCCGCTCGCTGCACATCCAGCAGATCGGGCTTGCCGGACTCCTGGGGGCTAACCCGACCTCTAGGTGGGCTCCTGAGGGGCCCCATCCAAGGGGCCTGGCGCCCTAACGCCGGGGATTGGGAAGCTCCAAACCCCAGCACTGGACTCACCCTGCAGCCCACCGCCACCTGGGCCGTAGGGGCGCCACCGGTCATTCAGGGCGGGAGAACGGGTAGGGCCCTCCGAGTCCCCGGCGAGCTTCGAAGGCCCCGTGCGCCAAAACACTTGGGCCCTCGCTCCATCTCTCCAGCGCCCTCCCCTCCGCCCCACCCCCCGCTCGCCACACCGCCGGTGGATCCTGCCTGCCGGCGTCCTGAGGGCTAATCCTAAACCTAGGTGGGCCCCCGAAGAGCCCATCCCAAGGGGCCTGGCACCGCAACTCCAGGCATTGGGGACCCCCAGCCCCAGGGCAAGACTAACACTGCTGCCCCTCCACCACCTGGGCACTAGGGGCGCTGCCGCTCATTCAGGGCTGGAGGAGGGGCAGGGCCCTCTGAGCCCCCGCCGACCTTTGATGGCCCCCCGCCCCAAAGCGCTTGGGCCCACGTTCCCACCAGTCAGCGCCCTCACCTCAAGCGGCCCCTCCGCTCGAAAGACAGCAGGCGGATCGGACCTGCCAGCCACCTGGGGGTAACCTTAACCCTAGGGCGGTCCCCGAGGGACCCCTCCAAGGGGCCTTGCGCAGCCACGCCGGGGATCCTGGACGTCTTAGCCCCAGGGCCGTACTCACCCTGCAGCCCCCTGGCACCCGGGCTGCTAGGGGCACCGCCGGTCATTCAGGCGGGAGAAGGGGCAGGGCCCTCCTATCCCCGACCTCCTTCGAAGGCCCCCGCGCCAAAACCTGTGGGCCCACGGTCCCGCTCTCCAGCTCCCTCCCCTCGGCCCGCCCCACCGCGAGCCACACAGCCAGGGGATTGGGCCTGAAGGCCTCCTGGGGGCTAACCCAAACCCCAGGTGGGTCCCCGAGGGGCCCATCCCAAGGGGCTTGGCGCCCCAACGCCGGCGATTGGGAACCTCCAAACCCCAGCGCTGGACTCACCCTGCAGCCCCCCGCCACCCGGGCCGCTAGGGGCGCCCCCCAGTCATTCAGGCGGGAGAAGGGGCAGGGCCCTCCGAGCCCCCGCCGACCTTCGACGGCCCCCCCGCCCCAAAGGGCTTGGGCCCACGTTCCCACTAGTCAGCGCCCTCACCTCAACCCGCCCCTCCGCTCGAAACACAGCAGGCGGATTGGACCTGCCGGACTCCTGGGGGCTAACCCGAACCCTAGGTGGGTCCCCGAGGGGCCCCTCCCAAGGGGCTTGGCGACCCAACGCTGGGGATTGGGAACCACCGAACCCCAGCGGTGGAATCACCCTGCAGCCCCCCACCACTCCGGCCGCTAGGGACGCCGCCGGTCATTCAGGCGGGAGAAGGAGCAGGGCCCTCCTAGCCCCTGATGACCTTCGAAGGCCCCCGCGCCAGAACGGTTGGGCCCACGCTCCCACTCCTCAGCACCCTCAGCTCGGCCTACCCCTCTGCTCGCCGCACATCCAGCAGGTCGGGCTTGCCGGCCTCCCGGGTGCTAACACTAACTCTAGGTGGGCTCCTGAGGGGCCCCACCCAAGGGGCCTGGCGCCTCAACGCCGGAGATTGGGGACCCGAGACCCAGCGCCGGACTCACCCTGCAGCCCCCCGCCACCTGGGCCGCTAGGGGGCCCGCCGGTCATTCAGGGCGTGAGAACGGGCAGGGCCCTCTGTGCCGCAGGCAACCTTCGAAGGCCCCCCCGCTCCAAAATGTTTGGGCCAAGGCTCCAGCTCGCCAGCGCCCTCACTCCGCTCGCCCCTCCACTCGCTGCAAAGCGGGCATTTCGGGCCTGCCGGCATCCTTCTTGCTAACCCTAACCCTAGGTCAGTCCCCGAGAGGCCCCTGACAAGGGGCCTGGGGCTGCAACGCTGGGGATTGGGGACCCCGGAGCCCCAGGGCCAGACTACCACTGCTGCCGTCCACCACCTGGGCCACTAGGGGCGCTGTCTCTCATTGAGGGCTGGAGAAGGGGCAGGGCCCTCCGAGCCCCCGCGGACCTTCGATGGCCCCCGCCCCAAAGCGCTTGGGCCCACGTTCCCACTCCTCAGCGCCCTCAGCTCGGCCTGCCCCTCCGCTCGCTGCACATCCAGCAGATCGGGCTTGCCGGACTCCTGGGGGCTAACCCGACCTCTAGGTGGGCTCCTGAGGGGCCCCATCCAAGGGGCCTGGCGCCCTAACGCCGGGGATTGGGAAGCTCCAAACCCCAGCACTGGACTCACCCTGCAGCCCACCGCCACCTGGGCCGTAGGGGCGCCACCGGTCATTCAGGGCGGGAGAACGGGTAGGGCCCTCCGAGTCCCCGGCGAGCTTCGAAGGCCCCGTGCGCCAAAACACTTGGGCCCTCGCTCCATCTCTCCAGCGCCCTCCCCTCCGCCCCACCCCCCGCTCGCCACACCGCCGGTGGATCCTGCCTGCCGGCGTCCTGAGGGCTAATCCTAAACCTAGGTGGGCCCCCGAAGAGCCCATCCCAAGGGGCCTGGCACCGCAACTCCAGGCATTGGGGACCCCCAGCCCCAGGGCAAGACTAACACTGCTGCCCCTCCACCACCTGGGCACTAGGGGCGCTGCCGCTCATTCAGGGCTGGAGGAGGGGCAGGGCCCTCTGAGCCCCCGCCGACCTTTGATGGCCCCCCGCCCCAAAGCGCTTGGGCCCACGTTCCCACCAGTCAGCGCCCTCACCTCAAGCGGCCCCTCCGCTCGAAAGACAGCAGGCGGATCGGACCTGCCGGCCACCTGGGGGTAACCTTAACCCTAGGGCGGTCCCCGAGGGACCCCTCCAAGGGGCCTTGCGCAGCCACGCCGGGGATCCTGGACGTCTTAGCCCCAGGGCCGTACTCACCCTGCAGCCCCCTGGCACCCGGGCTGCTAGGGGCACCGCCGGTCATTCAGGCGGGAGAAGGGGCAGGGCCCTCCTATCCCCGACCTCCTTCGAAGGCCCCCGCGCCAAAACCTGTGGGCCCACGGTCCCGCTCTCCAGCTCCCTCCCCTCGGCCCGCCCCACCGCGAGCCACACAGCCAGGGGATTGGGCCTGAAGGCCTCCTGGGGGCTAACCCAAACCCCAGGTGGGTCCCCGAGGGGCCCATCCCAAGGGGCTTGGCGCCCCAACGCCGGCGATTGGGAACCTCCAAACCCCAGCGCTGGACTCACCCTGCAGCCCCCCGCCACCCGGGCCGCTAGGGGCGCCCCCCAGTCATTCAGGCGGGAGAAGGGGCAGGGCCCTCCGAGCCCCCGCCGACCTTCGACGGCCCCCCCCGCCCCAAAGGGCTTGGGCCCACGTTCCCACTAGTCAGCGCCCTCACCTCAACCCGCCCCTCCGCTCGAAACACAGCAGGCGGATTGGACCTGCCGGACTCCTGGGGGCTAACCCGAACCCTAGGTGGGTCCCCGAGGGGCCCCTCCCAAGGGGCTTGGCGACCCAACGCCGGGGATTGGGAACCACCGAACCCCAGCGGCGGAATCACCCTGCAGCCCCCCACCACTCCGGCCGCTAGGGACGCCGCCGGTCATTCAGGCGGGAGAAGGAGCAGGGCCCTCCTAGCCCCTGATGACCTTCGAAGGCCCCCGCGCCAAAACGGTTGGGCCCACGCTCCCACTCCTCAGCACCCTCAGCTCGGCCTACCCCTCTGCTCGCCGCACATCCAGCAGGTCGGGCTTGCCGGCCTCCCGGGGGCTAACACTAACTCTAGGTGGGCTCCTGAGGGGCCCCACCCAAGGGGCCTGGCGCCTCAACGCCGGAGATTGGGGACCCGAGACCCAGCGCCGGACTCACCCTGCAGCCCCCCGCCACCTGGGCCGCTAGGGGGCCCGCCGGTCATTCAGGGCGTGAGAACGGGCAGGGCCCTCTGTGCCGCAGGCAACCTTCGAAGGCCCCCCCCCCGCTCCAAAATGTTTGGGCCAAGGCTCCAGCTCGCCAGCGCCCTCACTCCGCTCGCCCCTCCACTCGCTGCAAAGCGGGCATTTCGGGCCTGCCGGCATCCTTCTTGCTAACCCTAACCCTAGGTCAGTCCCCGAGAGGCCCCTGACAAGGGGCCTGGGGCTGCAACGCTGGGGATTGGGGACCCCCGAGCCCCAGGGCCAGACTACCACTGCTGCCGTCCACCACCTGGGCCACTAGGGGCGCTGTCTCTCATTGAGGGCTGGAGAAGGGGCAGGGCCCTCCGAGCCCCCGCGGACCTTCGATGGCCCCCGCCCCAAAGGGCTTGGGCCCACGTTCCCACTCCTCAGCGCCCTCAGCTCGGCCTGCCCCTCCGCTCGCTGCACATCCAGCAGATCGGGCTTGCCGGACTCCTGGGGGCTAACCCGACCTCTAGGTGGGCTCCTGAGGGGCCCCATCCAAGGGGCCTGGCGCCCTAACGCCGGGGATTGGGAAGCTCCAAACCCCAGCACTGGACTCACCCTGCAGCCCACCGCCACCTGGGCCGTAGGGGCGCCACCGGTCATTCAGGGCGGGAGAACGGGTAGGGCCCTCCGAGTCCCCGGCGAGCTTCGAAGGCCCCGTGCGCCAAAACACTTGGGCCCTCGCTCCATCTCTCCAGCACCCTCCCCTCCGCCCCACCCCCCGCTCGCCACACCGCCGGTGGATCCTGCCTGCCGGCGTCCTGAGGGCTAATCCTAAACCTAGGTGGGCCCCCGAAGAGCCCATCCCAAGGGGCCTGGCACCGCAACTCCAGGCATTGGGGACCCCCAGCCCCAGGGCAAGACTAACACTGCTGCCCCTCCACCACCTGGGCACTAGGGGCGCTGCCGCTCATTCAGGGCTGGAGGAGGGGCAGGGCCCTCTGAGCCCCCGCCGACCTTTGATGGCCCCCCGCCCCAAAGCGCTTGGGCCCACGTTCCCACCAGTCAGCGCCCTCACCTCAAGCGGCCCCTCCGCTCGAAAGACAGCAGGCGGATCGGACCTGCCAGCCACCTGGGGGTAACCTTAACCCTAGGGCGGTCCCCGAGGGACCCCTCCAAGGGGCCTTGCGCAGCCACGCCGGGGATCCTGGACGTCTTAGCCCCAGGGCCGTACTCACCCTGCAGCCCCCTGGCACCCGGGCTGCTAGGGGCACCGCCGGTCATTCAGGCGGGAGAAGGGGCAGGGCCCTCCTATCCCCGACCTCCTTCGAAGGCCCCCGCGCCAAAACCTGTGGGCCCACGGTCCCGCTCTCCAGCTCCCTCCCCTCGGCCCGCCCCACCGCGAGCCACACAGCCAGGGGATTGGGCCTGAAGGCCTCCTGGGGGCTAACCCAAACCCCAGGTGGGTCCCCGAGGGGCCCATCCCAAGGGGCTTGGCGCCCCAACGCCGGCGATTGGGAACCTCCAAACCCCAGCGCTGGACTCACCCTGCAGCCCCCCGCCACCCGGGCCGCTAGGGGCGCCCCCCAGTCATTCAGGCGGGAGAAGGGGCAGGGCCCTCCGAGCCCCCGCCGACCTTCGACGGCCCCCCCGCCCCAAAGGGCTTGGGCCCACGTTCCCACTAGTCAGCGCCCTCACCTCAACCCGCCCCTCCGCTCGAAACACAGCAGGCGGATTGGACCTGCCGGACTCCTGGGGGCTAACCCGAACCCTAGGTGGGTCCCCGAGGGGCCCCTCCCAAGGGGCTTGGCGACCCAACGCCGGGGATTGGGAACCACCGAACCCCAGCGGTGGAATCACCCTGCAGCCCCCCACCACTCCGGCCGCTAGGGACGCCGCCGGTCATTCAGGCGGGAGAAGGAGCAGGGCCCTCCTAGCCCCTGATGACCTTCGAAGGCCCCCGCGCCAAAACGGTTGGGCCCACGCTCCCACTCCTCAGCACCCTCAGCTCGGCCTACCCCTCTGCTCGCCGCACATCCAGCAGGTCGGGCTTGCCGGCCTCCCGGGGGCTAACACTAACTCTAGGTGGGCTCCTCAGGGGCCCCACCCAAGGGGCCTGGCGCCTCAGCGCCGGAGATTGGGGACCCGAGACCCAGCGCCGGACTCACCCTGCAGCCCCCCGCCACCTGGGCCGCTAGGGGGCCCGCCGGTCATTCAGGGCGTGAGAACGGGCAGGGCCCTCTGTGCCGCAGGCAACCTTCGAAGGCCCCCCCGCTCCAAAATGTTTGGGCCAAGGCTCCAGCTCGCCAGCGCCCTCACTCCGCTCGCCCCTCCACTCGCTGCAAAGCGGGCATTTCGGGCCTGCCGGCATCCTTCTTGCTAACCCTAACCCTAGGTCAGTCCCCGAGAGGCCCCTGACAAGGGGCCTGGGGCTGCAACGCTGGGGATTGGGGACCCCCGAGCCCCAGGGCCAGACTACCACTGCTGCCGTCCACCACCTGGGCCACTAGGGGCGCTGTCTCTCATTGAGGGCTGGAGAAGGGGCAGGGCCCTCCGAGCCCCCGCGGACCTTCGATGGCCCCCGCCCCAAAGCGCTTGGGCCCACGTTCCCACTCCTCAGCGCCCTCAGCTCGGCCTGCCCCTCCGCTCGCTGCACATCCAGCAGATCGGGCTTGCCGGACTCCTGGGGGCTAACCCGACCTCTAGGTGGGCTCCTGAGGGGCCCCATCCAAGGGGCCTGGCGCCCTAACGCCGGGGATTGGGAAGCTCCAAACCCCAGCACTGGACTCACCCTGCAGCCCACCGCCACCTGGGCCGTAGGGGCGCCACCGGTCATTCAGGGCGGGAGAACGGGTAGGGCCCTCCAAGTCCCCGGCGAGCTTCGAAGGCCCCGTGCGCCAAAACACTTGGGCCCTCGCTCCATCTCTCCAGCGCCCTCCCCTCCGCCCCACCCCCCGCTCGCCACACCGCCGGTGGATCCTGCCTGCCGGCGTCCTGAGGGCTAATCCTAAACCTAGGTGGGCCCCCGAAGAGCCCATCCCAAGGGGCCTGGCACCGCAACTCCAGGCATTGGGGACCCCCAGCCCCAGGGCAAGACTAACACTGCTGCCCCTCCACCACCTGGGCACTAGGGGCGCTGCCGCTCATTCAGGGCTGGAGGAGGGGCAGGGCCCTCTGAGCCCCCGCCGACCTTTGATGGCCCCCCGCCCCAAAGCGCTTGGGCCCACGTTCCCACCAGTCAGCGCCCTCACCTCAAGCGGCCCCTCCGCTCGAAAGACAGCAGGCGGATCGGACCTGCCAGCCACCTGGGGGTAACCTTAACCCTAGGGCGGTCCCCGAGGGACCCCTCCAAGGGGCCTTGCGCAGCCACGCCGGGGATCCTGGACGTCTTAGCCCCAGGGCCGTACTCACCCTGCAGCCCCCTGGCACCCGGGCTGCTAGGGGCACCGCCGGTCATTCAGGCGGGAGAAGGGGCAGGGCCCTCCTATCCCCGACCTCCTTCGAAGGCCCCCGCGCCAAAACCTGTGGGCCCACGGTCCCGCTCTCCAGCTCCCTCCCCTCGGCCCGCCCCACCGCGAGCCACACAGCCAGGGGATTGGGCCTGAAGGCCTCCTGGGGGCTAACCCAAACCCCAGGTGGGTCCCCGAGGGGCCCATCCCAAGGGGCTTGGCGCCCCAACGCCGGCGATTGGGAACCTCCAAACCCCAGCGCTGGACTCACCCTGCAGCCCCCCGCCACCCGGGCCGCTAGGGGCGCCCCCCAGTCATTCAGGCGGGAGAAGGGGCAGGGCCCTCCGAGCCCCCGCCGACCTTCGACGGCCCCCCCGCCCCAAAGGGCTTGGGCCCACGTTCCCACTAGTCAGCGCCCTCACCTCAACCCGCCCCTCCGCTCGAAACACAGCAGGCGGATTGGACCTGCCGGACTCCTGGGGGCTAACCCGAACCCTAGGTGGGTCCCCGAGGGGCCCCTCCCAAGGGGCTTGGCGACCCAACGCCGGGGATTGGGAACCACCGAACCCCAGCGGTGGAATCACCCTGCAGCCCCCCACCACTCCGGCCGCTAGGGACGCCGCCGGTCATTCAGGCGGGAGAAGGAGCAGGGCCCTCCTAGCCCCTGATGACCTTCGAAGGCCCCCGCGCCAGAACGGTTGGGCCCACGCTCCCACTCCTCAGCACCCTCAGCTCGGCCTACCCCTCTGCTCGCCGCACATCCAGCAGGTCGGGCTTGCCGGCCTCCCGGGGGCTAACACTAACTCTAGGTGGGCTCCTGAGGGGCCCCACCCAAGGGGCCTGGCGCCTCAACGCCGGAGATTGGGGACCCGAGACCCAGCGCCGGACTCACCCTGCAGCCCCCCGCCACCTGGGCCGCTAGGGGGCCCGCCGGTCATTCAGGGCGTGAGAACGGGCAGGGCCCTCTGTGCCGCAGGCAACCTTCGAAGGCCCCCCCGCTCCAAAATGTTTGGGCCAAGGCTCCAGCTCGCCAGCGCCCTCACTCCGCTCGCCCCTCCACTCGCTGCAAAGCGGGCATTTCGGGCCTGCCGGCATCCTTCTTGCTAACCCTAACCCTAGGTCAGTCCCCGAGAGGCCCCTGACAAGGGGCCTGGGGCTGCAACGCTGGGGATTGGGGACCCCGGAGCCCCAGGGCCAGACTACCACTGCTGCCGTCCACCACCTGGGCCACTAGGGGCGCTGTCTCTCATTGAGGGCTGGAGAAGGGGCAGGGCCCTCCGAGCCCCCGCGGACCTTCGATGGCCCCCGCCCCAAAGCGCTTGGGCCCACGTTCCCACTCCTCAGCGCCCTCAGCTCGGCCTGCCCCTCCGCTCGCTGCACATCCAGCAGATCGGGCTTGCCGGACTCCTGGGGGCTAACCCGACCTCTAGGTGGGCTCCTGAGGGGCCCCATCCAAGGGGCCTGGCGCCCTAACGCCGGGGATTGGGAAGCTCCAAACCCCAGCACTGGACTCACCCTGCAGCCCACCGCCACCTGGGCCGTAGGGGCGCCACCGGTCATTCAGGGCGGGAGAACGGGTAGGGCCCTCCGAGTCCCCGGCGAGCTTCGAAGGCCCCGTGCGCCAAAACACTTGGGCCCTCGCTCCATCTCTCCAGCGCCCTCCCCTCCGCCCCACCCCCCGCTCGACACACCGCCGGTGGATCCTGCCTGCCGGCGTCCTGAGGGCTAATCCTAAACCTAGGTGGGCCCCCGAAGAGCCCATCCCAAGGGGCCTGGCACCGCAACTCCAGGCATTGGGGACCCCCAGCCCCAGGGCAAGACTAACACTGCTGCCCCTCCACCACCTGGGCACTAGGGGCGCTGCCGCTCATTCAGGGCTGGAGGAGGGGCAGGGCCCTCTGAGCCCCCGCCGACCTTTGATGGCCCCCCGCCCCAAAGCGCTTGGGCCCACGTTCCCACCAGTCAGCGCCCTCACCTCAAGCGGCCCCTCCGCTCGAAAGACAGCAGGCGGATCAGACCTGCCGGCCACCTGGGGGTAACCTTAACCCTAGGGCGGTCCCCGAGGGACCCCTCCAAGGGGCCTTGCGCAGCCACGCCGGGGATCCTGGACGTCTTAGCCCCAGGGCCGTACTCACCCTGCAGCCCCCTGGCACCCGGGCTGCTAGGGGCACCGCCGGTCATTCAGGCGGGAGAAGGGGCAGGGCCCTCCTATCCCCGACCTCCTTCGAAGGCCCCCGCGCCAAAACCTGTGGGCCCACGGTCCCGCTCTCCAGCTCCCTCCCCTCGGCCCGCCCCACCGCGAGCCACACAGCCAGGGGATTGGGCCTGAAGGCCTCCTGGGGGCTAACCCAAACCCCAGGTGGGTCCCCGAGGGGCCCATCCCAAGGGGCTTGGCGCCCCAACGCCGGCGATTGGGAACCTCCAAACCCCAGCGCTGGACTCACCCTGCAGCCCCCCGCCACCCGGGCCGCTAGGGGCGCCCCCCAGTCATTCAGGCGGGAGAAGGGGCAGGGCCCTCCGAGCCCCCGCCGACCTTCGACGGCCCCCCCGCCCCAAAGGGCTTGGGCCCACGTTCCCACTAGTCAGCGCCCTCACCTCAACCCGCCCCTCCGCTCGAAACACAGCAGGCGGATTGGACCTGCCGGACTCCTGGGGGCTAACCCGAACCCTAGGTGGGTCCCCGAGGGGCCCCTCCCAAGGGGCTTGGCGACCCAACGCCGGGGATTGGGAACCACCGAACCCCAGCGGCGGAATCACCCTGCAGCCCCCCACCACTCCGGCCGCTAGGGACGCCGCCGGTCATTCAGGCGGGAGAAGGAGCAGGGCCCTCCTAGCCCCTGATGACCTTCGAAGGCCCCCGCGCCAAAACGGTTGGGCCCACGCTCCCACTCCTCAGCACCCTCAGCTCGGCCTACCCCTCTGCTCGCCGCACATCCAGCAGGTCGGGCTTGCCGGCCTCCCGGGGGCTAACACTAACTCTAGGTGGGCTCCTCAGGGGCCCCACCCAAGGGGCCTGGCGCCTCAACGCCGGAGATTGGGGACCCGAGACCCAGCGCCGGACTCACCCTGCAGCCCCCCGCCAC
The DNA here is from genome assembly GCF_023065955.2 of Ursus arctos. NCBI lineage: Eukaryota > Metazoa > Chordata > Mammalia > Carnivora > Ursidae > Ursus > Ursus arctos. Next base: position 34,664,318 of record NW_026622997.1, on the reverse strand, counting down.
CTGGGCCGCTAGGGGGCCCGCCGGTCATTCAGGGCGTGAGAACGGGCAGGGCCCTCTGTGCCGCAGGCAACCTTCGAAGGCCCCCCCCCCCCCCCCCGCTCCAAAATGTTTGGGCCAAGGCTCCAGCTCGCCAGCGCCCTCACTCCGCTCGCCCCTCCACTCGCTGCAAAGCGGGCATTTCGGGCCTGCCGGCATCCTTCTTGCTAACCCTAACCCTAGGTCAGTCCCCGAGAGGCCCCTGACAAGGGGCCTGGGGCTGCAACGCTGGGGATTGGGGACCCCCGAGCCCCAGGGCCAGACTACCACTGCTGCCGTCCACCACCTGGGCCACTAGGGGCGCTGTCTCTCATTGAGGGCTGGAGAAGGGGCAGGGCCCTCCGAGCCCCCGCGGACCTTCGATGGCCCCCGCCCCAAAGCGCTTGGGCCCACGTTCCCACTCCTCAGCGCCCTCAGCTCGGCCTGCCCCTCCGCTCGCTGCACATCCAGCAGATCGGGCTTGCCGGACTCCTGGGGGCTAACCCGACCTCTAGGTGGGCTCCTGAGGGGCCCCATCCAAGGGGCCTGGCGCCCTAACGCCGGGGATTGGGAAGCTCCAAACCCCAGCACTGGACTCACCCTGCAGCCCACCGCCACCTGGGCCGTAGGGGCGCCACCGGTCATTCAGGGCGGGAGAACGGGTAGGGCCCTCCGAGTCCCCGGCGAGCTTCGAAGGCCCCGTGCGCCAAAACACTTGGGCCCTCGCTCCATCTCTCCAGCGCCCTCCCCTCCGCCCCACCCCCCGCTCGCCACACCGCCGGTGGATCCTGCCTGCCGGCGTCCTGAGGGCTAATCCTAAACCTAGGTGGGCCCCCGAAGAGCCCATCCCAAGGGGCCTGGCACCGCAACTCCAGGCATTGGGGACCCCCAGCCCCAGGGCAAGACTAACACTGCTGCCCCTCCACCACCTGGGCACTAGGGGCGCTGCCGCTCATTCAGGGCTGGAGGAGGGGCAGGGCCCTCTGAGCCCCCGCCGACCTTTGATGGCCCCCCGCCCCAAAGCGCTTGGGCCCACGTTCCCACCAGTCAGCGCCCTCACCTCAAGCGGCCCCTCCGCTCGAAAGACAGCAGGCGGATCGGACCTGCCGGCCACCTGGGGGTAACCTTAACCCTAGGGCGGTCCCCGAGGGACCCCTCCAAGGGGCCTTGCGCAGCCACGCCGGGGATCCTGGACGTCTTAGCCCCAGGGCCGTACTCACCCTGCAGCCCCCTGGCACCCGGGCTGCTAGGGGCACCGCCGGTCATTCAGGCGGGAGAAGGGGCAGGGCCCTCCTATCCCCGACCTCCTTCGAAGGCCCCCGCGCCAAAACCTGTGGGCCCACGGTCCCGCTCTCCAGCTCCCTCCCCTCGGCCCGCCCCACCGCGAGCCACACAGCCAGGGGATTGGGCCTGAAGGCCTCCTGGGGGCTAACCCAAACCCCAGGTGGGTCCCCGAGGGGCCCATCCCAAGGGGCTTGGCGCCCCAACGCCGGCGATTGGGAACCTCCAAACCCCAGCGCTGGACTCACCCTGCAGCCCCCCGCCACCCGGGCCGCTAGGGGCGCCCCCCAGTCATTCAGGCGGGAGAAGGGGCAGGGCCCTCCGAGCCCCCGCCGACCTTCGACGGCCCCCCCGCCCCAAAGGGCTTGGGCCCACGTTCCCACTAGTCAGCGCCCTCACCTCAACCCGCCCCTCCGCTCGAAACACAGCAGGCGGATTGGACCTGCCGGACTCCTGGGGGCTAACCCGAACCCTAGGTGGGTCCCCGAGGGGCCCCTCCCAAGGGGCTTGGCGACCCAACGCCGGGGATTGGGAACCACCGAACCCCAGCGGCGGAATCACCCTGCAGCCCCCCACCACTCCGGCCGCTAGGGACGCCGCCGGTCATTCAGGCGGGAGAAGGAGCAGGGCCCTCCTAGCCCCTGATGACCTTCGAAGGCCCCCGCGCCAAAACGGTTGGGCCCACGCTCCCACTCCTCAGCACCCTCAGCTCGGCCTACCCCTCTGCTCGCCGCACATCCAGCAGGTCGGGCTTGCCGGCCTCCCGGGGGCTAACACTAACTCTAGGTGGGCTCCTGAGGGGCCCCACCCAAGGGGCCTGGCGCCTCAACGCCGGAGATTGGGGACCCGAGACCCAGCGCCGGACTCACCCTGCAGCCCCCCGCCACCTGGGCCGCTAGGGGGCCCGCCGGTCATTCAGGGCGTGAGAACGGGCAGGGCCCTCTGTGCCGCAGGCAACCTTCGAAGGCCCCCCCCCCGCTCCAAAATGTTTGGGCCAAGGCTCCAGCTCGCCAGCGCCCTCACTCCGCTCGCCCCTCCACTCGCTGCAAAGCGGGCATTTCGGGCCTGCCGGCATCCTTCTTGCTAACCCTAACCCTAGGTCAGTCCCCGAGAGGCCCCTGACAAGGGGCCTGGGGCTGCAACGCTGGGGATTGGGGACCCCCGAGCCCCAGGGCCAGACTACCACTGCTGCCGTCCACCACCTGGGCCACTAGGGGCGCTGTCTCTCATTGAGGGCTGGAGAAGGGGCAGGGCCCTCCGAGCCCCCGCGGACCTTCGATGGCCCCCGCCCCAAAGCGCTTGGGCCCACGTTCCCACTCCTCAGCGCCCTCAGCTCGGCCTGCCCCTCCGCTCGCTGCACATCCAGCAGATCGGGCTTGCCGGACTCCTGGGGGCTAACCCGACCTCTAGGTGGGCTCCTGAGGGGCCCCATCCAAGGGGCCTGGCGCCCTAACGCCGGGGATTGGGAAGCTCCAAACCCCAGCACTGGACTCACCCTGCAGCCCACCGCCACCTGGGCCGTAGGGGCGCCACCGGTCATTCAGGGCGGGAGAACTGGTAGGGCCCTCCGAGTCCCCGGCGAGCTTCGAAGGCCCCGTGCGCCAAAACACTTGGGCCCTCGCTCCATCTCTCCAGCGCCCTCCCCTCCGCCCCACCCCCCGCTCGCCACACCGCCGGTGGATCCTGCCTGCCGGCGTCCTGAGGGCTAATCCTAAACCTAGGTGGGCCCCCGAAGAGCCCATCCCAAGGGGCCTGGCACCGCAACTCCAGGCATTGGGGACCCCCAGCCCCAGGGCAAGACTAACACTGCTGCCCCTCCACCACCTGGGCACTAGGGGCGCTGCCGCTCATTCAGGGCTGGAGGAGGGGCAGGGCCCTCTGAGCCCCCGCCGACCTTTGATGGCCCCCCGCCCCAAAGCGCTTGGGCCCACGTTCCCACCAGTCAGCGCCCTCACCTCAAGCGGCCCCTCCGCTCGAAAGACAGCAGGCGGATCGGACCTGCCGGCCACCTGGGGGTAACCTTAACCCTAGGGCGGTCCCCGAGGGACCCCTCCAAGGGGCCTTGCGCAGCCACGCCGGGGATCCTGGACGTCTTAGCCCCAGGGCCGTACTCACCCTGCAGCCCCCTGGCACCCGGGCTGCTAGGGGCACCGCCGGTCATTCAGGCGGGAGAAGGGGCAGGGCCCTCCTATCCCCGACCTCCTTCGAAGGCCCCCGCGCCAAAACCTGTGGGCCCACGGTCCCGCTCTCCAGCTCCCTCCCCTCGGCCCGCCCCACCGCGAGCCACACAGCCAGGGGATTGGGCCTGAAGGCCTCCTGGGGGCTAACCCAAACCCCAGGTGGGTCCCCGAGGGGCCCATCCCAAGGGGCTTGGCGCCCCAACGCCGGCGATTGGGAACCTCCAAACCCCAGCGCTGGACTCACCCTGCAGCCCCCCGCCACCCGGGCCGCTAGGGGCGCCCCCCAGTCATTCAGGCGGGAGAAGGGGCAGGGCCCTCCGAGCCCCCGCCGACCTTCGACGGCCCCCCCGCCCCAAAGGGCTTGGGCCCACGTTCCCACTAGTCAGCGCCCTCACCTCAACCCGCCCCTCCGCTCGAAACACAGCAGGCGGATTGGACCTGCCGGACTCCTGGGGGCTAACCCGAACCCTAGGTGGGTCCCCGAGGGGCCCCTCCCAAGGGGCTTGGCGACCCAACGCCGGGGATTGGGAACCACCGAACCCCAGCGGCGGAATCACCCTGCAGCCCCCCACCACTCCGGCCGCTAGGGACGCCGCCGGTCATTCAGGCGGGAGAAGGAGCAGGGCCCTCCTAGCCCCTGATGACCTTCGAAGGCCCCCGCGCCAAAACGGTTGGGCCCACGCTCCCACTCCTCAGCACCCTCAGCTCGGCCTACCCCTCTGCTCGCCGCACATCCAGCAGGTCGGGCTTGCCGGCCTCCCGGGGGCTAACACTAACTCTAGGTGGGCTTCTCAGGGGCCCCACCCAAGGGGCCTGGCGCCTCAGCGCCGGAGATTGGGGACCCGAGACCCAGCGCCGGACTCACCCTGCAGCCCCCCGCCACCTGGGCCGCTAGGGGGCCCGCCGGTCATTCAGGGCGAGAGAACGGGCAGGGCCCTCTGTGCCGCAGGCAACCTTCGAAGGCCCCCCCCCCCCCCCGCTCCAAAATGTTTGGGCCAAGGCTCCAGCTCGCCAGCGCCCTCACTCCGCTCGCCCCTCCACTCGCTGCAAAGCGGGCATTTCGGGCCTGCCGGCATCCTTCTTGCTAACCCTAACCCTAGGTCAGTCCCCGAGAGGCCCCTGACAAGGGGCCTGGGGCTGCAACGCTGGGGATTGGGGACCCCCGAGCCCCAGGGCCAGACTACCACTGCTGCCGTCCACCACCTGGGCCACTAGGGGCGCTGTCTCTCATTGAGGGCTGGAGAAGGGGCAGGGCCCTCTGAGCCCCCGCGGACCTTCGATGGCCCCCGCCCCAAAGCGCTTGGGCCCACGTTCCCACTCCTCAGCGCCCTCAGCTCGGCCTGCCCCTCCGCTCGCTGCACATCCAGCAGATCGGGCTTGCCGGACTCCTGGGGGCTAACCCGACCTCTAGGTGGGCTCCTGAGGGGCCCCATCCAAGGGGCCTGGCGCCCTAACGCCGGGGATTGGGAAGCTCCAAACCCCAGCACTGGACTCACCCTGCAGCCCACCGCCACCTGGGCCGTAGGGGCGCCACCGGTCATTCAGGGCGGGAGAACGGGTAGGGCCCTCCGAGTCCCCGGCGAGCTTCGAAGGCCCCGTGCGCCAAAACACTTGGGCCCTCGCTCCATCTCTCCAGCGCCCTCCCCTCCGCCCCACCCCCCGCTCGCCACACCGCCGGTGGATCCTGCCTGCCGGCGTCCTGAGGGCTAATCCTAAACCTAGGTGGGCCCCCGAAGAGCCCATCCCAAGGGGCCTGGCACCGCAACTCCAGGCATTGGGGACCCCCAGCCCCAGGGCAAGACTAACACTGCTGCCCCTCCACCACCTGGGCACTAGGGGCGCTGCCGCTCATTCAGGGCTGGAGGAGGGGCAGGGCCCTCTGAGCCCCCGCCGACCTTTGATGGCCCCCCGCCCCAAAGCGCTTGGGCCCACGTTCCCACCAGTCAGCGCCCTCACCTCAAGCGGCCCCTCCGCTCGAAAGACAGCAGGCGGATCGGACCTGCCGGCCACCTGGGGGTAACCTTAACCCTAGGGCGGTCCCCGAGGGACCCCTCCAAGGGGCCTTGCGCAGCCACGCCGGGGATCCTGGACGTCTTAGCCCCAGGGCCGTACTCACCCTGCAGCCCCCTGGCACCCGGGCTGCTAGGGGCACCGCCGGTCATTCAGGCGGGAGAAGGGGCAGGGCCCTCCTATCCCCGACCTCCTTCGAAGGCCCCCGCGCCAAAACCTGTGGGCCCACGGTCCCGCTCTCCAGCTCCCTCCCCTCGGCCCGCCCCACCGCGAGCCACACAGCCAGGGGATTGGGCCTGAAGGCCTCCTGGGGGCTAACCCAAACCCCAGGTGGGTCCCCGAGGGGCCCATCCCAAGGGGCTTGGCGCCCCAACGCCGGCGATTGGGAACCTCCAAACCCCAGCGCTGGACTCACCCTGCAGCCCCCCGCCACCCGGGCCGCTAGGGGCGCCCCCCAGTCATTCAGGCGGGAGAAGGGGCAGGGCCCTCCGAGCCCCCGCCGACCTTCGACGGCCCCCCCGCCCCAAAGGGCTTGGGCCCACGTTCCCACTAGTCAGCGCCCTCACCTCAACCCGCCCCTCCGCTCGAAACACAGCAGGCGGATTGGACCTGCCGGACTCCTGGGGGCTAACCCGAACCCTAGGTGGGTCCCCGAGGGGCCCCTCCCAAGGGGCTTGGCGACCCAACGCCGGGGATTGGGAACCACCGAACCCCAGCGGTGGAATCACCCTGCAGCCCCCCACCACTCCGGCCGCTAGGGACGCCGCTGGTCATTCAGGCGGGAGAAGGAGCAGGGCCCTCCTAGCCCCTGATGACCTTCGAAGGCCCCCGCGCCAAAACGGTTGGGCCCACGCTCCCACTCCTCAGCACCCTCAGCTCGGCCTACCCCTCTGCTCGCCGCACATCCAGCAGGTCGGGCTTGCCGGCCTCCCGGGGGCTAACACTAACTCTAGGTGGGCTCCTGAGGGGCCCCACCCAAGGGGCCTGGCGCCTCAACGCCGGAGATTGGGGACCCGAGACCCAGCGCCGGACTCACCCTGCAGCCCCCCGCCACCTGGGCCGCTAGGGGGCCCGCCGGTCATTCAGGGCGTGAGAACGGGCAGGGCCCTCTGTGCCGCAGGCAACCTTCGAAGGCCCCCCCGCTCCAAAATGTTTGGGCCAAGGCTCCAGCTCGCCAGCGCCCTCACTCCGCTCGCCCCTCCACTCGCTGCAAAGCGGGCATTTCGGGCCTGCCGGCATCCTTCTTGCTAACCCTAACCCTAGGTCAGTCCCCGAGAGGCCCCTGACAAGGGGCCTGGGGCTGCAACGCTGGGGATTGGGGACCCCCGAGCCCCAGGGCCAGACTACCACTGCTGCCGTCCACCACCTGGGCCACTAGGGGCGCTGTCTCTCATTGAGGGCTGGAGAAGGGGCAGGGCCCTCCGAGCCCCCGCGGACCTTCGATGGCCCCCGCCCCAAAGCGCTTGGGCCCACGTTCCCACTCCTCAGCGCCCTCAGCTCGGCCTGCCCCTCCGCTCGCTGCACATCCAGCAGATCGGGCTTGCCGGACTCCTGGGGGCTAACCCGACCTCTAGGTGGGCTCCTGAGGGGCCCCATCCAAGGGGCCTGGCGCCCTAACGCCGGGGATTGGGAAGCTCCAAACCCCAGCACTGGACTCACCCTGCAGCCCACCGCCACCTGGGCCGTAGGGGCGCCTCCGGTCATTCAGGGCGGGAGAACGGGTAGGGCCCTCCGAGTCCCCGGCGAGCTTCGAAGGCCCCGTGCGCCAAAACACTTGGGCCCTCGCTCCATCTCTCCAGCGCCCTCCCCTCCGCCCCACCCCCCGCTCGCCACACCGCCGGTGGATCCTGCCTGCCGGCGTCCTGAGGGCTAATCCTAAACCTAGGTGGGCCCCCGAAGAGCCCATCCCAAGGGGCCTGGCACCGCAACTCCAGGCATTGGGGACCCCCAGCCCCAGGGCAAGACTAACACTGCTGCCCCTCCACCACCTGGGCACTAGGGGCGCTGCCGCTCATTCAGGGCTGGAGGAGGGGCAGGGCCCTCTGAGCCCCCGCCGACCTTTGATGGCCCCCCGCCCCAAAGCGCTTGGGCCCACGTTCCCACCAGTCAGCGCCCTCACCTCAAGCGGCCCCTCCGCTCGAAAGACAGCAGGCGGATCGGACCTGCCGGCCACCTGGGGGTAACCTTAACCCTAGGGCGGTCCCCGAGGGACCCCTCCAAGGGGCCTTGCGCAGCCACGCCGGGGATCCTGGACGTCTTAGCCCCAGGGCCGTACTCACCCTGCAGCCCCCTGGCACCCGGGCTGCTAGGGGCACCGCCGGTCATTCAGGCGGGAGAAGGGGCAGGGCCCTCCTATCCCCGACCTCCTTCGAAGGCCCCCGCGCCAAAACCTGTGGGCCCACGGTCCCGCTCTCCAGCTCCCTCCCCTCGGCCCGCCCCACCGCGAGCCACACAGCCAGGGGATTGGGCCTGAAGGCCTCCTGGGGGCTAACCCAAACCCCAGGTGGGTCCCCGAGGGGCCCATCCCAAGGGGCTTGGCGCCCCAACGCCGGCGATTGGGAACCTCCAAACCCCAGCGCTGGACTCACCCTGCAGCCCCCCGCCACCCGGGCCGCTAGGGGCGCCCCCCAGTCATTCAGGCGGGAGAAGGGGCAGGGCCCTCCGAGCCCCTGCCGACCTTCGACGGCCCCCCCGCCCCAAAGGGCTTGGGCCCACGTTCCCACTAGTCAGCGCCCTCACCTCAACCCGCCCCTCCGCTCGAAACACAGCAGGCGGATTGGACCTGCCGGACTCCTGGGGGCTAACCCGAACCCTAGGTGGGTCCCCGAGGGGCCCCTCCCAAGGGGCTTGGCAACCCAACGCCGGGGATTGGGAACCACCGAACCCCAGCGGCGGAATCACCCTGCAGCCCCCCACCACTCCGGCCGCTAGGGACGCCGCCGGTCATTCAGGCGGGAGAAGGAGCAGGGCCCTCCTAGCCCCTGATGACCTTAGAAGGCCCCCGCGCCAAAACGGTTGGGCCCACGCTCCCACTCCTCAGCACCCTCAGCTCGGCCTACCCCTCTGCTCGCCGCACATCCAGCAGGTCGGGCTTGCCGGCCTCCCGGGGGCTAACACTAACTCTAGGTGGGCTCCTGAGGGGCCCCACCCAAGGGGCCTGGCGCCTCAACGCCGGAGATTGGGGACCCGAGACCCAGCGCCGGACTCACCCTGCAGCCCCCCGCCACCTGGGCCGCTAGGGGGCCTGCCGGTCATTCAGGGCGTGAGAACGGGCAGGGCCCTCTGTGCCGCAGGCAACCTTCGAAGGCCCCCCCGCTCCAAAATGTTTGGGCCAAGGCTCCAGCTCGCCAGCGCCCTCACTCCGCTCGCCCCTCCACTCGCTGCAAAGCGGGCATTTCGGGCCTGCCGGCATCCTTCTTGCTAACCCTAACCCTAGGTCAGTCCCCGAGAGGCCCCTGACAAGGGGCCTGGGGCTGCAACGCTGGGGATTGGGGACCCCCGAGCCCCAGGGCCAGACTACCACTGCTGCCGTCCACCACCTGGGCCACTAGGGGCGCTGTCTCTCATTGAGGGCTGGAGAAGGGGCAGGGCCCTCCGAGCCCCCGCGGACCTTCGATGGCCCCCGCCCCAAAGCGCTTGGGCCCACGTTCCCACTCCTCAGCGCCCTCAGCTCGGCCTGCCCCTCCGCTCGCTGCACATCCAGCAGATCGGGCTTGCCGGACTCCTGGGGGCTAACCCGACCTCTAGGTGGGCTCCTGAGGGGCCCCATCCAAGGGGCCTGGCGCCCTAACGCCGGGGATTGGGAAGCTCCAAACCCCAGCACTGGACTCACCCTGCAGCCCACCGCCACCTGGGCCGTAGGGGCGCCACCGGTCATTCAGGGCGGGAGAACGGGTAGGGCCCTCCGAGTCCCCGGCGAGCTTCGAAGGCCCCGTGCGCCAAAACACTTGGGCCCTCGCTCCATCTCTCCAGCGCCCTCCCCTCCGCCCCACCCCCCGCTCGCCACACCGCCGGTGGATCCTGCCTGCCGGCGTCCTGAGGGCTAATCCTAAACCTAGGTGGGCCCCCGAAGAGCCCATCCCAAGGGGCCTGGCACCGCAACTCCAGGCATTGGGGACCCCCAGCCCCAGGGCAAGACTAACACTGCTGCCCCTCCACCACCTGGGCACTAGGGGCGCTGCCGCTCATTCAGGGCTGGAGGAGGGGCAGGGCCCTCTGAGCCCCCGCCGACCTTTGATGGCCCCCCGCCCCAAAGCGCTTGGGCCCACGTTCCCACCAGTCAGCGCCCTCACCTCAAGCGGCCCCTCCGCTCGAAAGACAGCAGGCGGATAGGACCTGCCGGCCACCTGGGGGTAACCTTAACCCTAGGGCGGTCCCCGAGGGACCCCTCCAAGGGGCCTTGCGCAGCCACGCCGGGGATCCTGGACGTCTTAGCCCCAGGGCCGTACTCACCCTGCAGCCCCCTGGCACCCGGGCTGCTAGGGGCACCGCCGGTCATTCAGGCGGGAGAAGGGGCAGGGCCCTCCTATCCCCGACCTCCTTCGAAGGCCCCCGCGCCAAAACCTGTGGGCCCACGGTCCCGCTCTCCAGCTCCCTCCCCTCGGCCCGCCCCACCGCGAGCCACACAGCCAGGGGATTGGGCCTGAAGGCCTCCTGGGGGCTAACCCAAACCCCAGGTGGGTCCCCGAGGGGCCCATCCCAAGGGGCTTGGCGCCCCAACGCCGGCGATTGGGAACCTCCAAACCCCAGCGCTGGACTCACCCTGCAGCCCCCCGCCACCCGGGCCGCTAGGGGCGCCCCCCAGTCATTCAGGCGGGAGAAGGGGCAGGGCCCTCCGAGCCCCTGCCGACCTTCGACGGCCCCCCCGCCCCAAAGGGCTTGGGCCCACGTTCCCACTAGTCAGCGCCCTCACCTCAACCCGCCCCTCCGCTCGAAACACAGCAGGCGGATTGGACCTGCCGGACTCCTGGGGGCTAACCCGAACCCTAGGTGGGTCCCCGAGGGGCCCCTCCCAAGGGGCTTGGCGACCCAACGCCGGGGATTGGGAACCACCGAACCCCAGCGGCGGAATCACCCTGCAGCCCCCCACCACTCCGGCCGCTAGGGACGCCGCCGGTCATTCAGGCGGGAGAAGGAGCAGGGCCCTCCTAGCCCCTGATGACCTTAGAAGGCCCCCGCGCCAAAACGGTTGGGCCCACGCTCCCACTCCTCAGCACCCTCAGCTCGGCCTACCCCTCTGCTCGCCGCACATCCAGCAGGTCGGGCTTGCCGGCCTCCCGGGGGCTAACACTAACTCTAGGTGGGCTCCTGAGGGGCCCCACCCAAGGGGCCTGGCGCCTCAACGCCGGAGATTGGGGACCCGAGACCCAGCGCCGGACTCACCCTGCAGCCCCCCGCCACCTGGGCCGCTAGGGGGCCCGCCGGTCATTCAGGGCGTGAGAACGGGCAGGGCCCTCTGTGCCGCAGGCAACCTTCGAAGGCCCCCCCGCTCCAAAATGTTTGGGCCAAGGCTCCAGCTCGCCAGCGCCCTCACTCCGCTCGCCCCTCCACTCGCTGCAAAGCGGGCATTTCGGGCCTGCCGGCATCCTTCTTGCTAACCCTAACCCTAGGTCAGTCCCCGAGAGGCCCCTGACAAGGGGCCTGGGGCTGCAACGCTGGGGATTGGGGACCCCGGAGCCCCAGGGCCAGACTACCACTGCTGCCGTCCACCACCTGGGCCACTAGGGGCGCTGTCTCTCATTGAGGGCTGGAGAAGGGGCAGGGCCCTCCGAGCCCCCGCGGACCTTCGATGGCCCCCGCCCCAAAGCGCTTGGGCCCACGTTCCCACTCCTCAGCGCCCTCAGCTCGGCCTGCCCCTCCGCTCGCTGCACATCCAGCAGATCGGGCTTGCCGGACTCCTGGGGGCTAACCCGACCTCTAGGTGGGCTCCTGAGGGGCCCCATCCAAGGGGCCTGGCGCCCTAACGCCGGGGATTGGGAAGCTCCAAACCCCAGCACTGGACTCACCCTGCAGCCCACCGCCACCTGGGCCGTAGGGGCGCCACCGGTCATTCAGGGCGGGAGAACGGGTAGGGCCCTCCGAGTCCCCGGCGAGCTTCGAAGGCCCCGTGCGCCAAAACACTTGGGCCCTCGCTCCATCTCTCCAGCGCCCTCCCCTCCGCCCCACCCCCCGCTCGCCACACCGCCGGTGGATCCTGCCTGCCGGCGTCCTGAGGGCTAATCCTAAACCTAGGTGGGCCCCCGAAGAGCCCATCCCAAGGGGCCTGGCACCGCAACTCCAGGCATTGGGGACCCCCAGCCCCAGGGCAAGACTAACACTGCTGCCCCTCCACCACCTGGGCACTAGGGGCGCTGCCGCTCATTCAGGGCTGGAGGAGGGGCAGGGCCCTCTGAGCCCCCGCCGACCTTTGATGGCCCCCCGCCCCAAAGCGCTTGGGCCCACGTTCCCACCAGTCAGCGCCCTCACCTCAAGCGGCCCCTCCGCTCGAAAGACAGCAGGCGGATCGGACCTGCCGGCCACCTGGGGGTAACCTTAACCCTAGGGCGGTCCCCGAGGGACCCCTCCAAGGGGCCTTGCGCAGCCACGCCGGGGATCCTGGACGTCTTAGCCCCACGGCCGTACTCACCCTGCAGCCCCCTGGCACCCGGGCTGCTAGGGGCACCGCCGGTCATTCAGGCGGGAGAAGGGGCAGGGCCCTCCTATCCCCGACCTCCTTCGAAGGCCCCCGCGCCAAAACCTGTGGGCCCACGGTCCCGCTCTCCAGCTCCCTCCCCTCGGCCCGCCCCACCGCGAGCCACACAGCCAGGGGATTGGGCCTGAAGGCCTCCTGGGGGCTAACCCAAACCCCAGGTGGGTCCCCGAGGGGCCCATCCCAAGGGGCTTGGCGCCCCAACGCCGGCGATTGGGAACCTCCAAACCCCAGCGCTGGACTCACCCTGCAGCCCCCCGCCACCCGGGCCGCTAGGGGCGCCCCCCAGTCATTCAGGCGGGAGAAGGGGCAGGGCCCTCCGAGCCCCCGCCGACCTTCGACGGCCCCCCCGCCCCAAAGGGCTTGGGCCCACGTTCCCACTAGTCAGCGCCCTCACCTCAACCCACCCCTCCGCTCGAAACACAGCAGGCGGATTGGACCTGCCGGACTCCTGGGGGCTAACCCGAACCCTAGGTGGGTCCCCGAGGGGCCCCTCCCAAGGGGCTTGGCGACCCAACGCCGGGGATTGGGAACCACCGAACCCCAGCGGTGGAATCACCCTGCAGCCCCCCACCACTCCGGCCGCTAGGGACGCCGCCGGTCATTCAGGCGGGAGAAGGAGCAGGGCCCTCCTAGCCCCTGATGACCTTCGAAGGCCCCCGCGCCAAAACGGTTGGGCCCACGCTCCCACTCCTCAGCACCCTCAGCTCGGCCTACCCCTCTGCTCGCCGCACATCCAGCAGGTCGGGCTTGCCGGCCTCCCGGGGGCTAACACTAACTCTAGGTGGGCTCCTCAGGGGCCCCACCCAAGGGGCCTGGCGCCTCAGCGCCGGAGATTGGGGACCCGAGACCCAGCGCCGGACTCACCCTGCAGCCCCCCGCCACCTGGGCCGCTAGGGGGCCCGCCGGTCATTCAGGGCGTGAGAACGGGCAGGGCCCTCTGTGCCGCAGGCAACCTTCGAAGGCCCCCCCGCTCCAAAATGTTTGGGCCAAGGCTCCAGCTCGCCAGCGCCCTCACTCCGCTCGCCCCTCCACTCGCTGCAAAGCGGGCATTTCGGGCCTGCCGGCATCCTTCTTGCTAACCCTAACCCTAGGTCAGTCCCCGAGAGGCCCCTGAGAAGGGGCCTGGGGCTGCAACGCTGGGGATTGGGGACCCCCGAGCCCCAGGGCCAGACTACCACTGCTGCCGTCCACCACCTGGGCCACTAGGGGCGCTGTCTATCATTGAGGGCTGGAGAAGGGGCAGGGCCCTCCGAGCCCCCGCGGACCTTCGATGGCCCCCGCCCCAAAGCGCTTGGGCCCACGTTCCCACTCCTCAGCGCCCTCAGCTCGGCCTGCCCCTCCGCTCGCTGCACATCCAGCAGATCGGGCTTGCCGGACTCCTGGGGGCTAACCCGACCTCTAGGTGGGCTCCTGAGGGGCCCCATCCAAGGGGCCTGGCGCCCTAACGCCGGGGATTGGGAAGCTCCAAACCCCAGCACTGGACTCACCCTGCAGCCCACCGCCACCTGGGCCGTAGGGGCGCCACCGGTCATTCAGGGCGGGAGAACGGGTAGGGCCCTCCGAGTCCCCGGCGAGCTTCGAAGGCCCCGTGCGCCAAAACACTTGGGCCCTCGCTCCATCTCTCCAGCGCCCTCCCCTCCGCCCCACCCCCCGCTCGCCACACCGCCGGTGGATCCTGCCTGCCGGCGTCCTGAGGGCTAATCCTAAACCTAGGTGGGCCCCCGAAGAGCCCATCCCAAGGGGCCTGGCACCGCAACTCCAGGCATTGGGGACCCCCAGCCCCAGGGCAAGACTAACACTGCTGCCCCTCCACCACCTGGGCACTAGGGGCGCTGCCGCTCATTCAGGGCTGGAGGAGGGGCAGGGCCCTCTGAGCCCCCGCCGACCTTTGATGGCCCCCCGCCCCAAAGCGCTTGGGCCCACGTTCCCACCAGTCAGCGCCCTCACCTCAAGCGGCCCCTCCGCTCGAAAGACAGCAGGCGGATCGGACCTGCCGGCCACCTGGGGGTAACCTTAACCCTAGGGCGGTCCCCGAGGGACCCCTCCAAGGGGCCTTGCGCAGCCACGCCGGGGATCCTGGACGTCTTAGCCCCAGGGCCGTACTCACCCTGCAGCCCCCTGGCACCCGGGCTGCTAGGGGCACCGCCGGTCATTCAGGCGGGAGAAGGGGCAGGGCCCTCCTATCCCCGACCTCCTTCGAAGGCCCCCGCGCCAAAACCTGTGGGCCCACGGTCCCGCTCTCCAGCTCCCTCCCCTCGGCCCGCCCCACCGCGAGCCACACAGCCAGGGGATTGGGCCTGAAGGCCTCCTGGGGGCTAACCCAAACCCCAGGTGGGTCCCCGAGGGGCCCATCCCAAGGGGCTTGGCGCCCCAACGCCGGCGATTGGGAACCTCCAAACCCCAGCGCTGGACTCACCCTGCAGCCCCCCGCCACCCGGGCCGCTAGGGGCGCCCCCCAGTCATTCAGGCGGGAGAAGGGGCAGGGCCCTCCGAGCCCCCGCCGACCTTCGACGGCCCCCCCGCCCCAAAGGGCTTGGGCCCACGTTCCCACTAGTCAGCGCCCTCACCTCAACCCGCCCCTCCGCTCGAAACACAGCAGGCGGATTGGACCTGCCGGACTCCTGGGGGCTAACCCGAACCCTAGGTGGGTCCCCGAGGGGCCCCTCCCAAGGGGCTTGGCGACCCAACGCCGGGGATTGGGAACCACCGAACCCCAGCGGCGGAATCACCCTGCAGCCCCCCACCACTCCGGCCGCTAGGGACGCCGCCGGTCATTCAGGCGGGAGAAGGAGCAGGGCCCTCCTAGCCCCTGATGACCTTCGAAGGCCCCCGCGCCAAAACGGTTGGGCCCACGCTCCCACTCCTCAGCACCCTCAGCTCGGCCTACCCCTCTGCTCGCCGCACATCCAGCAGGTCGGGCTTGCCGGCCTCCCGGGGGCTAACACTAACTCTAGGTGGGCTCCTGAGGGGCCCCACCCAAGGGGCCTGGCGCCTCAACGCCGGAGGTTGGGGACCCGAGACCCAGCGCCAGACTCACCCTGCAGCCCCCCGCCACCTGGGCCGCTAGGGGGCCCGCCGGTCATTCAGGGCGTGAGAACGGGCAGGGCCCTCTGTGCCACAGGCAACCTTCGAAGGCCCCCCCGCTCCAAAATGTTTGGGCCAAGGCTCCAGCTCGCCAGCGCCCTCACTCCGCTCGCCCCTCCACTCGCTGCAAAGCGGGCATTTCGGGCCTGCCGGCATCCTTCTTGCTAACCCTAACCCTAGGTCAGTCCCCGAGAGGCCCCTGACAAGGGGCCTGGGGCTGCAACGCTGGGGATTGGGGACCCCCGAGCCCCAGGGCCAGACTACCACTGCTGCCGTCCACCACCTGGGCCACTAGGGGCGCTGTCTCTCATTGAGGGCTGGAGAAGGGGCAGGGCCCTCCGAGCCCCCGCGGACCTTCGATGGCCCCCGCCCCAAAGCGCTTGGGCCCACGTTCCCACTCCTCAGCGCCCTCAGCTCGGCCTGCCCCTCCGCTCGCTGCACATCCAGCAGATCGGGCTTGCCGGACTCCTGGGGGCTAACCCGACCTCTAGGTGGGCTCCTGAGGGGCCCCATCCAAGGGGCCTGGCGCCCTAACGCCGGGGATTGGGAAGCTCCAAACCCCAGCACTGGACTCACCCTGCAGCCCACCGCCACCTGGGCCGTAGGGGCGCCACCGGTCATTCAGGGCGGGAGAACGGGTAGGGCCCTCCGAGTCCCCGGCGAGCTTCGAAGGCCCCGTGCGCCAAAACACTTGGGCCCTCGCTCCATCTCTCCAGCGCCCTCCCCTCCGCCCCACCCCCCCGCTCGCCACACCGCCGGTGGATCCTGCCTGCCGGCGTCCTGAGGGCTAATCCTAAACCTAGGTGGGCCCCCGAAGAGCCCATCCCAAGGGGCCTGGCACCGCAACTCCAGGCATTGGGGACCCCCAGCCCCAGGGCAAGACTAACACTGCTGCCCCTCCACCACCTGGGCACTAGGGGCGCTGCCGCTCATTCAGGGCTGGAGGAGGGGCAGGGCCCTCTGAGCCCCCGCCGACCTTTGATGGCCCCCCGCCCCAAAGCGCTTGGGCCCACGTTCCCACCAGTCAGCGCCCTCACCTCAAGCGGCCCCTCCGCTCGAAAGACAGCAGGCGGATCGGACCTGCCGGCCACCTGGGGGTAACCTTAACCCTAGGGCGGTCCCCGAGGGACCCCTCCAAGGGGCCTTGCGCAGCCACGCCAGGGATCCTGGACGTCTTAGCCCCAGGGCCGTACTCACCCTGCAGCCCCCTGGCACCCGGGCTGCTAGGGGCACCGCCGGTCATTCAGGCGGGAGAAGGGGCAGGGCCCTCCTATCCCCGACCTCCTTCGAAGGCCCCCGCGCCAAAACCTGTGGGCCCACGGTCCCGCTCTCCAGCTCCCTCCCCTCGGCCCGCCCCACCGCGAGCCACACAGCCAGGGGATTGGGCCTGAAGGCCTCCTGGGGGCTAACCCAAACCCCAGGTGGGTCCCCGAGGGGCCCATCCGAAGGGGCTTGGCGCCCCAACGCCGGCGATTGGGAACCTCCAAACCCCAGCGCTGGACTCACCCTGCAGCCCCCCGCCACCCGGGCCGCTAGGGGCGCCCCCCAGTCATTCAGGCGGGAGAAGGGGCAGGGCCCTCCGAGCCCCCGCCGACCTTCGACGGCCCCCCCGCCCCAAAGGGCTTGGGCCCACGTTCCCACTAGTCAGCGCCCTCACCTCAACCCGCCCCTCCGCTCGAAACACAGCAGGCGGATTGGACCTGCCGGACTCCTGGGGGCTAACCCGAACCCTAGGTGGGTCCCCGAGGGGCCCCTCCCAAGGGGCTTGGCGACCCAACGCCGGGGATTGGGAACCACCGAACCCCAGCGGTGGAATCACCCTGCAGCCCCCCACCACTCCGGCCGCTAGGGACGCCGCCGGTCATTCAGGCGGGAGAAGGAGCAGGGCCCTCCTAGCCCCTGATGACCTTCGAAGGCCCCCGCGCCAAAACGGTTGGGCCCACGCTCCCACTCCTCAGCACCCTCAGCTCGGCCTACCCCTCTGCTCGCCGCACATCCAGCAGGTCGGGCTTGCCGGCCTCCCGGGGGCTAACACTAACTCTAGGTGGGCTCCTCAGGGGCCCCACCCAAGGGGCCTGGCGCCTCAGCGCCGGAGATTGGGGACCCGAGACCCAGCGCCGGACTCACCCTGCAGCCCCCCGCCACCTGGGCCGCTAGGGGGCCCGCCGGTCATTCAGGGCGTGAGAACGGGCAGGGCCCTCTGTGCCGCAGGCAACCTTCGAAGGCCCCCCCGCTCCAAAATGTTTGGGCCAAGGCTCCAGCTCGCCAGCGCCCTCACTCCGCTCGCCCCTCCACTCGCTGCAAAGCGGGCATTTCGGGCCTGCCGGCATCCTTCTTGCTAACCCTAACCCTAGGTCAGTCCCCGAGAGGCCCCTGAGAAGGGGCCTGGGGCTGCAACGCTGGGGATTGGGGACCCCCGAGCCCCAGGGCCAGACTACCACTGCTGCCGTCCACCACCTGGGCCACTAGGGGCGCTGTCTATCATTGAGGGCTGGAGAAGGGGCAGGGCCCTCCGAGCCCCCGCGGACCTTCGATGGCCCCCGCCCCAAAGCGCTTGGGCCCACGTTCCCACTCCTCAGCGCCCTCAGCTCGGCCTGCCCCTCCGCTCGCTGCACATCCAGCAGATCGGGCTTGCCGGACTCCTGGGGGCTAACCCGACCTCTAGGTGGGCTCCTGAGGGGCCCCATCCAAGGGGCCTGGCGCCCTAACGCCGGGGATTGGGAAGCTCCAAACCCCAGCACTGGACTCACCCTGCAGCCCACCGCCACCTGGGCCGTAGGGGCGCCACCGGTCATTCAGGGCGGGAGAACGGGTAGGGCCCTCCGAGTCCCCGGCGAGCTTCGAAGGCCCCGTGCGCCAAAACACTTGGGCCCTCGCTCCATCTCTCCAGCGCCCTCCCCTCCGCCCCACCCCCCGCTCGCCACACCGCCGGTGGATCCTGCCTGCCGGCGTCCTGAGGGCTAATCCTAAACCTAGGTGGGCCCCCGAAGAGCCCATCCCAAGGGGCCTGGCACCGCAACTCCAGGCATTGGGGACCCCCAGCCCCAGGGCAAGACTAACACTGCTGCCCCTCCACCACCTGGGCACTAGGGGCGCTGCCGCTCATTCAGGGCTGGAGGAGGGGCAGGGCCCTCTGAGCCCCCGCCGACCTTTGATGGCCCCCCGCCCCAAAGCGCTTGGGCCCACGTTCCCACCAGTCAGCGCCCTCACCTCAAGCGGCCCCTCCGCTCGAAAGACAGCAGGCGGATAGGACCTGCCGGCCACCTGGGGGTAACCTTAACCCTAGGGCGGTCCCCGAGGGACCCCTCCAAGGGGCCTTGCGCAGCCACGCCGGGGATCCTGGACGTCTTAGCCCCAGGGCCGTACTCACCCTGCAGCCCCCTGGCACCCGGGCTGCTAGGGGCACCGCCGGTCATTCAGGCGGGAGAAGGGGCAGGGCCCTCCTATCCCCGACCTCCTTCGAAGGCCCCCGCGCCAAAACCTGTGGGCCCACGGTCCCGCTCTCCAGCTCCCTCCCCTCGGCCCGCCCCACCGCGAGCCACACAGCCAGGGGATTGGGCCTGAAGGCCTCCTGGGGGCTAACCCAAACCCCAGGTGGGTCCCCGAGGGGCCCATCCCAAGGGGCTTGGCGCCCCAACGCCGGCGATTGGGAACCTCCAAACCCCAGCGCTGGACTCACCCTGCAGCCCCCCGCCACCCGGGCCGCTAGGGGCGCCCCCCAGTCATTCAGGCGGGAGAAGGGGCAGGGCCCTCCGAGCCCCTGCCGACCTTCGACGGCCCCCCCGCCCCAAAGGGCTTGGGCCCACGTTCCCACTAGTCAGCGCCCTCACCTCAACCCGCCCCTCCGCTCGAAACACAGCAGGCGGATTGGACCTGCCGGACTCCTGGGGGCTAACCCGAACCCTAGGTGGGTCCCCGAGGGGCCCCTCCCAAGGGGCTTGGCGACCCAACGCCGGGGATTGGGAACCACCGAACCCCAGCGGCGGAATCACCCTGCAGCCCCCCCACCACTCCGGCCGCTAGGGACGCCGCCGGTCATTCAGGCGGGAGAAGGAGCAGGGCCCTCCTAGCCCCTGATGACCTTAGAAGGCCCCCGCGCCAAAACGGTTGGGCCCACGCTCCCACTCCTCAGCACCCTCAGCTCGGCCTACCCCTCTGCTCGCCGCACATCCAGCAGGTCGGGCTTGCCGGCCTCCCGGGGGCTAACACTAACTCTAGGTGGGCTCCTGAGGGGCCCCACCCAAGGGGCCTGGCGCCTCAACGCCGGAGATTGGGGACCCGAGACCCAGCGCCGGACTCACCCTGCAGCCCCCCGCCACCTGGGCCGCTAGGGGGCCCGCCGGTCATTCAGGGCGTGAGAACGGGCAGGGCCCTCTGTGCCGCAGGCAACCTTCGAAGGCCCCCCCGCTCCAAAATGTTTGGGCCAAGGCTCCAGCTCGCCAGCGCCCTCACTCCGCTCGCCCCTCCACTCGCTGCAAAGCGGGCATTTCGGGCCTGCCGGCATCCTTCTTGCTAACCCTAACCCTAGGTCAGTCCCCGAGAGGCCCCTGACAAGGGGCCTGGGGCTGCAACGCTGGGGATTGGGGACCCCGGAGCCCCAGGGCCAGACTACCACTGCTGCCGTCCACCACCTGGGCCACTAGGGGCGCTGTCTCTCATTGAGGGCTGGAGAAGGGGCAGGGCCCTCCGAGCCCCCGCGGACCTTCGATGGCCCCCGCCCCAAAGCGCTTGGGCCCACGTTCCCACTCCTCAGCGCCCTCAGCTCGGCCTGCCCCTCCGCTCGCTGCACATCCAGCAGATCGGGCTTGCCGGACTCCTGGGGGCTAACCCGACCTCTAGGTGGGCTCCTGAGGGGCCCCATCCAAGGGGCCTGGCGCCCTAACGCCGGGGATTGGGAAGCTCCAAACCCCAGCACTGGACTCACCCTGCAGCCCACCGCCACCTGGGCCGTAGGGGCGCCACCGGTCATTCAGGGCGGGAGAACGGGTAGGGCCCTCCGAGTCCCCGGCGAGCTTCGAAGGCCCCGTGCGCCAAAACACTTGGGCCCTCGCTCCATCTCTCCAGCGCCCTCCCCTCCGCCCCACCCCCCGCTCGCCACACCGCCGGTGGATCCTGCCTGCCGGCGTCCTGAGGGCTAATCCTAAACCTAGGTGGGCCCCCGAAGAGCCCATCCCAAGGGGCCTGGCACCGCAACTCCAGGCATTGGGGACCCCCAGCCCCAGGGCAAGACTAACACTGCTGCCCCTCCACCACCTGGGCACTAGGGGCGCTGCCGCTCATTCAGGGCTGGAGGAGGGGCAGGGCCCTCTGAGCCCCCGCCGACCTTTGATGGCCCCCCGCCCCAAAGCGCTTGGGCCCACGTTCCCACCAGTCAGCGCCCTCACCTCAAGCGGCCCCTCCGCTCGAAAGACAGCAGGCGGATCGGACCTGCCGGCCACCTGGGGGTAACCTTAACCCTAGGGCGGTCCCCGAGGGACCCCTCCAAGGGGCCTTGCGCAGCCACGCCGGGGATCCTGGACGTCTTAGCCCCAGGGCCGTACTCACCCTGCAGCCCCCTGGCACCCGGGCTGCTAGGGGCACCGCCGGTCATTCAGGCGGGAGAAGGGGCAGGGCCCTCCTATCCCCGACCTCCTTCGAAGGCCCCCGCGCCAAAACCTGTGGGCCCACGGTCCCGCTCTCCAGCTCCCTCCCCTCGGCCCGCCCCACCGCGAGCCACACAGCCAGGGGATTGGGCCTGAAGGCCTCCTGGGGGCTAACCCAAACCCCAGGTGGGTCCCCGAGGGGCCCATCCGAAGGGGCTTGGCGCCCCAACGCCGGCGATTGGGAACCTCCAAACCCCAGCGCTGGACTCACCCTGCAGCCCCCCGCCACCCGGGCCGCTAGGGGCGCCCCCCAGTCATTCAGGCGGGAGAAGGGGCAGGGCCCTCCGAGCCCCCGCCGACCTTCGACGGCCCCCCCGCCCCAAAGGGCTTGGGCCCACGTTCCCACTAGTCAGCGCCCTCACCTCAACCCGCCCCTCCGCTCGAAACACAGCAGGCGGATTGGACCTGCCGGACTCCTGGGGGCTAACCCGAACCCTAGGTGGGTCCCCGAGGGGCCCCTCCCAAGGGGCTTGGCGACCCAACGCCGGGGATTGGGAACCACCGAACCCCAGCGGTGGAATCACCCTGCAGCCCCCCACCACTCCGGCCGCTAGGGACGCCGCCGGTCATTCAGGCGGGAGAAGGAGCAGGGCCCTCCTAGCCCCTGATGACCTTCGAAGGCCCCCGCGCCAAAACGGTTGGGCCCACGCTCCCACTCCTCAGCACCCTCAGCTCGGCCTACCCCTCTGCTCGCCGCACATCCAGCAGGTCGGGCTTGCCGGCCTCCCGGGGGCTAACACTAACTCTAGGTGGGCTCCTCAGGGGCCCCACCCAAGGGGCCTGGCGCCTCAGCGCCGGAGATTGGGGACCCGAGACCCAGCGCCGGACTCACCCTGCAGCCCCCCGCCACCTGGGCCGCTAGGGGGCCCGCCGGTCATTCAGGGCGTGAGAACGGGCAGGGCCCTCTGTGCCGCAGGCAACCTTCGAAGGCCCCCCCGCTCCAAAATGTTTGGGCCAAGGCTCCAGCTCGCCAGCGCCCTCACTCCGCTCGCCCCTCCACTCGCTGCAAAGCGGGCATTTCGGGCCTGCCGGCATCCTTCTTGCTAACCCTAACCCTAGGTCAGTCCCCGAGAGGCCCCTGAGAAGGGGCCTGGGGCTGCAACGCTGGGGATTGGGGACCCCCGAGCCCCAGGGCCAGACTACCACTGCTGCCGTCCACCACCTGGGCCACTAGGGGCGCTGTCTATCATTGAGGGCTGGAGAAGGGGCAGGGCCCTCCGAGCCCCCGCGGACCTTCGATGGCCCCCGCCCCAAAGCGCTTGGGCCCACGTTCCCACTCCTCAGCGCCCTCAGCTCGGCCTGCCCCTCCGCTCGCTGCACATCCAGCAGATCGGGCTTGCCGGACTCCTGGGGGCTAACCCGACCTCTAGGTGGGCTCCTGAGGGGCCCCATCCAAGGGGCCTGGCGCCCTAACGCCGGGGATTGGGAAGCTCCAAACCCCAGCACTGGACTCACCCTGCAGCCCACCGCCACCTGGGCCGTAGGGGCGCCACCGGTCATTCAGGGCGGGAGAACGGGTAGGGCCCTCCGAGTCCCCGGCGAGCTTCGAAGGCCCCGTGCGCCAAAACACTTGGGCCCTCGCTCCATCTCTCCAGCGCCCTCCCCTCCGCCCCACCCCCCGCTCGCCACACCGCCGGTGGATCCTGCCTGCCGGCGTCCTGAGGGCTAATCCTAAACCTAGGTGGGCCCCCGAAGAGCCCATCCCAAGGGGCCTGGCACCGCAACTCCAGGCATTGGGGACCCCCAGCCCCAGGGCAAGACTAACACTGCTGCCCCTCCACCACCTGGGCACTAGGGGCGCTGCCGCTCATTCAGGGCTGGAGGAGGGGCAGGGCCCTCTGAGCCCCCGCCGACCTTTGATGGCCCCCCGCCCCAAAGCGCTTGGGCCCACGTTCCCACCAGTCAGCGCCCTCACCTCAAGCGGCCCCTCCGCTCGAAAGACAGCAGGCGGATCGGACCTGCCGGCCACCTGGGGGTAACCTTAACCCTAGGGCGGTCCCCGAGGGACCCCTCCAAGGGGCCTTGCGCAGCCACGCCGGGGATCCTGGACGTCTTAGCCCCAGGGCCGTACTCACCCTGCAGCCCCCTGGCACCCGGGCTGCTAGGGGCACCGCCGGTCATTCAGGCGGGAGAAGGGGCAGGGCCCTCCTATCCCCGACCTCCTTCGAAGGCCCCCGCGCCAAAACCTGTGGGCCCACGGTCCCGCTCTCCAGCTCCCTCCCCTCGGCCCGCCCCACCGCGAGCCACACAGCCAGGGGATTGGGCCTGAAGGCCTCCTGGGGGCTAACCCAAACCCCAGGTGGGTCCCCGAGGGGCCCATCCCAAGGGGCTTGGCGCCCCAACGCCGGCGATTGGGAACCTCCAAACCCCAGCGCTGGACTCACCCTGCAGCCCCCCGCCACCCGGGCCGCTAGGGGCGCCCCCCAGTCATTCAGGCGGGAGAAGGGGCAGGGCCCTCCGAGCCCCCGCCGACCTTCGACGGCCCCCCCGCCCCAAAGGGCTTGGGCCCACGTTCCCACTAGTCAGCGCCCTCACCTCAACCCGCCCCTCCGCTCGAAACACAGCAGGCGGATTGGACCTGCCGGACTCCTGGGGGCTAACCCGAACCCTAGGTGGGTCCCCGAGGGGCCCCTCCCAAGGGGCTTGGCGACCCAACGCCGGGGATTGGGAACCACCGAACCCCAGCGGCGGAATCACCCTGCAGCCCCCCACCACTCCGGCCGCTAGGGACGCCGCCGGTCATTCAGGCGGGAGAAGGAGCAGGGCCCTCCTAGCCCCTGATGACCTTCGAAGGCCCCCGCGCCAAAACGGTTGGGCCCACGCTCCCACTCCTCAGCACCCTCAGCTCGGCCTACCCCTCTGCTCGCCGCACATCCAGCAGGTCGGGCTTGCCGGCCTCCCGGGGGCTAACACTAACTCTAGGTGGGCTCCTGAGGGGCCCCACCCAAGGGGCCTGGCGCCTCAACGCCGGAGGTTGGGGACCCGAGACCCAGCGCCAGACTCACCCTGCAGCCCCCCGCCACCTGGGCCGCTAGGGGGCCCGCCGGTCATTCAGGGCGTGAGAACGGGCAGGGCCCTCTGTGCCACAGGCAACCTTCGAAGGCCCCCCCGCTCCAAAATGTTTGGGCCAAGGCTCCAGCTCGCCAGCGCCCTCACTCCGCTCGCCCCTCCACTCGCTGCAAAGCGGGCATTTCGGGCCTGCCGGCATCCTTCTTGCTAACCCTAACCCTAGGTCAGTCCCCGAGAGGCCCCTGACAAGGGGCCTGGGGCTGCAACGCTGGGGATTGGGGACCCCCGAGCCCCAGGGCCAGACTACCACTGCTGCCGTCCACCACCTGGGCCACTAGGGGCGCTGTCTCTCATTGAGGGCTGGAGAAGGGGCAGGGCCCTCCGAGCCCCCGCGGACCTTCGATGGCCCCCGCCCCAAAGCGCTTGGGCCCACGTTCCCACTCCTCAGCGCCCTCAGCTCGGCCTGCCCCTCCGCTCGCTGCACATCCAGCAGATCGGGCTTGCCGGACTCCTGGGGGCTAACCCGACCTCTAGGTGGGCTCCTGAGGGGCCCCATCCAAGGGGCCTGGCGCCCTAACGCCGGGGATTGGGAAGCTCCAAACCCCAGCACTGGACTCACCCTGCAGCCCACCGCCACCTGGGCCGTAGGGGCGCCACCGGTCATTCAGGGCGGGAGAACGGGTAGGGCCCTCCGAGTCCCCGGCGAGCTTCGAAGGCCCCGTGCGCCAAAACACTTGGGCCCTCGCTCCATCTCTCCAGCGCCCTCCCCTCCGCCCCACCCCCCCGCTCGCCACACCGCCGGTGGATCCTGCCTGCCGGCGTCCTGAGGGCTAATCCTAAACCTAGGTGGGCCCCCGAAGAGCCCATCCCAAGGGGCCTGGCACCGCAACTCCAGGCATTGGGGACCCCCAGCCCCAGGGCAAGACTAACACTGCTGCCCCTCCACCACCTGGGCACTAGGGGCGCTGCCGCTCATTCAGGGCTGGAGGAGGGGCAGGGCCCTCTGAGCCCCCGCCGACCTTTGATGGCCCCCCGCCCCAAAGCGCTTGGGCCCACGTTCCCACCAGTCAGCGCCCTCACCTCAAGCGGCCCCTCCGCTCGAAAGACAGCAGGCGGATCGGACCTGCCGGCCACCTGGGGGTAACCTTAACCCTAGGGCGGTCCCCGAGGGACCCCTCCAAGGGGCCTTGCGCAGCCACGCCAGGGATCCTGGACGTCTTAGCCCCAGGGCCGTACTCACCCTGCAGCCCCCTGGCACCCGGGCTGCTAGGGGCACCGCCGGTCATTCAGGCGGGAGAAGGGGCAGGGCCCTCCTATCCCCGACCTCCTTCGAAGGCCCCCGCGCCAAAACCTGTGGGCCCACGGTCCCGCTCTCCAGCTCCCTCCCCTCGGCCCGCCCCACCGCGAGCCACACAGCCAGGGGATTGGGCCTGAAGGCCTCCTGGGGGCTAACCCAAACCCCAGGTGGGTCCCCGAGGGGCCCATCCGAAGGGGCTTGGCGCCCCAACGCCGGCGATTGGGAACCTCCAAACCCCAGCGCTGGACTCACCCTGCAGCCCCCCGCCACCCGGGCCGCTAGGGGCGCCCCCCAGTCATTCAGGCGGGAGAAGGGGCAGGGCCCTCCGAGCCCCCGCCGACCTTCGACGGCCCCCCCCGCCCCAAAGGGCTTGGGCCCACGTTCCCACTAGTCAGCGCCCTCACCTCAACCCGCCCCTCCGCTCGAAACACAGCAGGCGGATTGGACCTGCCGGACTCCTGGGGGCTAACCCGAACCCTAGGTGGGTCCCCGAGGGGCCCCTCCCAAGGGGCTTGGCGACCCAACGCCGGGGATTGGGAACCACCGAACCCCAGCGGTGGAATCACCCTGCAGCCCCCCACCACTCCGGCCGCTAGGGACGCCGCCGGTCATTCAGGCGGGAGAAGGAGCAGGGCCCTCCTAGCCCCTGATGACCTTCGAAGGCCCCCGCGCCAAAACGGTTGGGCCCACGCTCCCACTCCTCAGCACCCTCAGCTCGGCCTACCCCTCTGCTCGCCGCACATCCAGCAGGTCGGGCTTGCCGGCCTCCCGGGGGCTAACACTAACTCTAGGTGGGCTCCTCAGGGGCCCCACCCAAGGGGCCTGGCGCCTCAGCGCCGGAGATTGGGGACCCGAGACCCAGCGCCGGACTCACCCTGCAGCCCCCCGCCACCTGGGCCGCTAGGGGGCCCGCCGGTCATTCAGGGCGTGAGAACGGGCAGGGCCCTCTGTGCCGCAGGCAACCTTCGAAGGCCCCCCCGCTCCAAAATGTTTGGGCCAAGGCTCCAGCTCGCCAGCGCCCTCACTCCGCTCGCCCCTCCACTCGCTGCAAAGCGGGCATTTCGGGCCTGCCGGCATCCTTCTTGCTAACCCTAACCCTAGGTCAGTCCCCGAGAGGCCCCTGACAAGGGGCCTGGGGCTGCAACGCTGGGGATTGGGGACCCCCGAGCCCCAGGGCCAGACTACCACTGCTGCCGTCCACCACCTGGGCCACTAGGGGCGCTGTCTATCATTCAGGGCTGGAGAAGGGGCAGGGCCCTCCGAGCCCTCGCGGACCTTCGATGGCCCCCGCCCCAAAGCGCTTGGGCCCACGTTCCCACTCCTCAGCGCCCTCAGCTCGGCCTGCCCCTCCGCTCGCTGCACATCCAGCAGATCGGGCTTGCCGGACTCCTGGGGGCTAACCCGACCTCTAGGTGGGCTCCTGAGGGGCCCCATCCAAGGGGCCTGGCGCCCTAACGCCGGGGATTGGGAAGCTCCAAACCCCAGCACTGGACTCACCCTGCAGCCCACCGCCACCTGGGCCGTAGGGGCGCCACCGGTCATTCAGGGCGGGAGAACGGGTAGGGCCCTCCGAGTCCCCGGCGAGCTTCGAAGGCCCCGTGCGCCAAAACACTTGGGCCCTCGCTCCATCTCTCCAGCGCCCTCCCCTCCGCCCCACCCCCCGCTCGCCACACCGCCGGTGGATCCTGCCTGCCGGCGTCCTGAGGGCTAATCCTAAACCTAGGTGGGCCCCCGAAGAGCCCATCCCAAGGGGCCTGGCACCGCAACTCCAGGCATTGGGGACCCCCAGCCCCAGGGCAAGACTAACACTGCTGCCCCTCCACCACCTGGGCACTAGGGGCGCTGCCGCTCATTCAGGGCTGGAGGAGGGGCAGGGCCCTCTGAGCCCCCGCCGACCTTTGATGGCCCCCCGCCCCAAAGCGCTTGGGCCCACGTTCCCACCAGTCAGCGCCCTCACCTCAAGCGGCCCCTCCGCTCGAAAGACAGCAGGCGGATCGGACCTGCCGGCCACCTGGGGGTAACCTTAACCCTAGGGCGGTCCCCGAGGGACCCCTCCAAGGGGCCTTGCGCAGCCACGCCGGGGATCCTGGACGTCTTAGCCCCAGGGCCGTACTCACCCTGCAGCCCCCTGGCACCCGGGCTGCTAGGGGCACCGCCGGTCATTCAGGCGGGAGAAGGGGCAGGGCCCTCCTATCCCCGACCTCCTTCGAAGGCCCCCGCGCCAAAACCTGTGGGCCCACGGTCCCGCTCTCCAGCTCCCTCCCCTCGGCCCGCCCCACCGCGAGCCACACAGCCAGGGGATTGGGCCTGAAGGCCTCCTGGGGGCTAACCCAAACCCCAGGTGGGTCCCCGAGGGGCCCATCCCAAGGGGCTTGGCGCCCCAACGCCGGCGATTGGGAACCTCCAAACCCCAGCGCTGGACTCACCCTGCAGCCCCCCGCCACCCGGGCCGCTAGGGGCGCCCCCCAGTCATTCAGGCGGGAGAAGGGGCAGGGCCCTCCGAGCCCCCGCCGACCTTCGACGGCCCCCGCCCCAAAGGGCTTGGGCCCACGTTCCCACTAGTCAGCGCCCTCACCTCAACCCGCCCCTCCGCTCGAAACACAGCAGGCGGATTGGACCTGCCGGACTCCTGGGGGCTAACCCGAACCCTAGGTGGGTCCCCGAGGGGCCCCTCCCAAGGGGCTTGGCGACCCAACGCCGGGGATTGGGAACCACCGAACCCCAGCGGTGGAATCACCCTGCAGCCCCCCACCACTCCGGCCGCTAGGGACGCCGCCGGTCATTCAGGCGGGAGAAGGAGCAGGGCCCTCCTAGCCCCTGATGACCTTCGAAGGCCCCCGCGCCAAAACGGTTGGGCCCACGCTCCCACTCCTCAGCACCCTCAGCTCGGCCTACCCCTCTGCTCGCCGCACATCCAGCAGGTCGGGCTTGCCGGCCTCCCGGGGGCTAACACTAACTCTAGGTGGGCTCCTGAGGGGCCCCACCCAAGGGGCCTGGCGCCTCAACGCCGGAGATTGGGGACCCGAGACCCAGCGCCGGACTCACCCTGCATTCCCCCGCCACCTGGGCCGCTAGGGGGCCCGCCGGTCATTCAGGGCGTGAGAACGGGCAGGGCCCTCTGTGCCGCAGGCAACCTTCGAAGGCCCCCCCGCTCCAAAATGTTTGGGCCAAGGCTCCAGCTCGCCAGCGCCCTCACTCCGCTCGCCCCTCCACTCGCAGCACAGCGGACATTTCGGGCCTGCCGGCATCCTTCTTGCTAACCCTAACCCTAGGTCAGTCCCCGAGAGGCCCCTGACAAGGGGCCTGGGGCTGCAACGCTGGGGATTGGGGACCCCCGAGCCCCAGGGCCAGACTACCACTGCTGCCGTCCACCACCTGAGCCACTAGGGGCGCTGTCTCTCATTGAGGGCTGGAGAAGGGGCAGGGCCCTCCGAGCCCCCGCGGACCTTCGATGGCCCCCGCCCCAAAGCGCTTGGGCCCACGTTCCCACTCCTCAGCGCCCTCAGCTCGACCTGCCCCTCCGCTCGCTGCACATCTAGCAGATCGGGCTTGCCGGACTCCTGGGGGCTAACCCGACCTCTAGGTGGGCTCCTGAGGGGCCCCATCCAAGGGGCCTGGCGCCCTAACGCCGGGGATTGGGAAGCTCCAAACCCCAGCACTGGACTCACATTGCAGCCCACCGCCACCTGGGCCGTAGGGGCGCCACCGGTCATTCAGGGCGGGAGAACGGGTAGGGCCCTCCGAGTCCCCGGCGAGCTTCGAAGGCCCCGTGCGCCAAAACACTTGGGCCCTCGCTCCATCTCTCCAGCGCCCTCCCCTCCACCCCACCCCCCGTTCGGCGCACATCCAGCAGGTCGGGCTTGCCGGCCTCCCGGGGGCTAACACTAACTCTAGGTGGGCTCCTGAGGGGCCCCACCCAAGGGGCCTGGCGCCTCAACAACGGAGATTGGGGACCCGAGACCCAGCGCCGGACTCACCCTGCAGCCCCCCGCCACCTGGGCCGCTAGGGGGCCCGCCGGTCATTCAGGGCGTGAGAACGGGCAGGGCCCTCTGTGCCACAGGCAACCTTCGAAGGCCCCCCCCGCTCCAAAATGTTTGGGCCAAGGCTCCAGCTCGCCAGCGCCCTCACTCCGCTCGCCCCTCCTCTCGCTGCAAAGCGGGCATTTCGGGCCTGCCGGCATCCTTCTTGCTAACCCTAACCCTAGGTCAGTCCCCGAGAGGCCCCTGACAAGGGGCCTGGGGCTGCAACGCTGGGGATTGGGGACCCCCGAGCCCCAGGGCCAGACTACCACTGCTGCCGTCCACCACCTGGGCCACTAGGGGCGCTGTCTCTCATTGAGGGCTGGAGAAGGGGCAGGGCCCTCCGAGCCCCCGCGGACCTTCGATGGCCCCCGCCCCAAAGCGCTTGGGCCCACGTTCCCACTCCTCAGCGCCCTCAGCTCGGCCTGCCCCTCCGCTCGCTGCACATCCAGCAGATCGGGCTTGCCGGACTCCTGGGGGCTAACCCGACCTCTAGGTGGGCTCCTGAGGGGCCCCATCCAAGGGGCCTGGCGCCCTAACGCCGGGGATTGGGAAGCTCCAAACCCCAGCACTGGACTCACCCTGCAGCCCACCGCCACCTGGGCCGTAGGGGCGCCACCGGTCATTCAGGGCGGGAGAACGGGTAGGGCCCTCCGAGTCCCCGGCGAGCTTCGAAGGCCCCGTGCGCCAAAACACTTGGGCCCTCGCTCCATCTCTCCAGCGCCCTCCCCTCCGCCCCACCCCCCGCTCGCCACACCGCCGGTGGATCCTGCCTGCCGGCGTCCTGAGGGCTAATCCTAAACCTAGGTGGGCCCCCGAAGAGCCCATCCCAAGGGGCCTGGCACCGCAACTCCAGGCATTGGGGACCCCCAGCCCCAGGGCAAGACTAACACTGCTGCCCCTCCACCACCTGGGCACTAGGGGCGCTGCCGCTCATTCAGGGCTGGAGGAGGGGCAGGGCCCTCTGAGCCCCCGCCGACCTTTGATGGCCCCCCGCCCCAAAGCGCTTGGGCCCACGTTCCCACCAGTCAGCGCCCTCACCTCAAGCGGCCCCTCCGCTCGAAAGACAGCAGGCGGATCGGACCTGCCGGCCACCTGGGGGTAACCTTAACCCTAGGGCGGTCCCCGAGGGACCCCTCCAAGGGGCCTTGCGCAGCCACGCCAGGGATCCTGGACGTCTTAGCCCCAGGGCCGTACTCACCCTGCAGCCCCCTGGCACCCGGGCTGCTAGGGGCACCGCCGGTCATTCAGGCGGGAGAAGGGGCAGGGCCCTCCTATCCCCGACCTCCTTCGAAGGCCCCCGCGCCAAAACCTGTGGGCCCACGGTCCCGCTCTCCAGCTCCCTCCCCTCGGCCCGCCCCACCGCGAGCCACACAGCCAGGGGATTGGGCCTGAAGGCCTCCTGGGGGCTAACCCAAACCCCAGGTGGGTCCCCGAGGGGCCCATCCCAAGGGGCTTGGCGCCCCAACGCCGGCGATTGGGAACCTCCAAACCCCAGCGCTGGACTCACCCTGCAGCCCCCCGCCACCCGGGCCGCTAGGGGCGCCCCCCAGTCATTCAGGCGGGAGAAGGGGCAGGGCCCTCCGAGCCCCCGCCGACCTTCGACGGCCCCCCGCCCCAAAGGGCTTGGGCCCACGTTCCCACTAGTCAGCGCCCTCACCTCAACCCGCCCCTCCGCTCGAAACACAGCAGGCGGATTGGACCTGCCGGACTCCTGGGGGCTAACCCGAACCCTAGGTGGGTCCCCGAGGGGCCCCTCCCAAGGGGCTTGGCGACCCAACGCCGGGGATTGGGAACCACCGAACCCCAGCGGTGGAATCACCCTGCAGCCCCCCACCACTCCGGCCGCTAGGGACGCCGCCGGTCATTCAGGCGGGAGAAGGAGCAGGGCCCTCCTAGCCCCTGATGACCTTCGAAGGCCCCCGCGCCAAAACGGTTGGGCCCACGCTCCCACTCCTCAGCACCCTCAGCTCGGCCTACCCCTCTGCTCGCCGCACATCCAGCAGGTCGGGCTTGCCGGCCTCCCGGGGGCTAACACTAACTCTAGGTGGGCTCCTGAGGGGCCCCACCCAAGGGGCCTGGCGCCTCAACGCCGGAGATTGGGGACCCGAGACCCAGCGCCGGACTCACCCTGCATTCCCCCGCCACCTGAGCCGCTAGGGGGCCCGCCGGTCATTCAGGGCGTGAGAACGGGCAGGGCCCTCTGTGCCGCAGGCAACCTTCGAAGGCCCCCCCGCTCCAAAATGTTTGGGCCAAGGCTCCAGCTCGCCAGCGCCCTCACTCCGCTCGCCCCTCCACTCGCAGCACAGCGGGCATTTCGGGCCTGCCGGCATCCTTCTTGCTAACCCTAACCCTAGGTCAGTCCCCGAGAGGCCCCTGACAAGGGGCCTGGGGCTGCAACGCTGGGGATTGGGGACCCCCGAGCCCCAGGGCCAGACTACCACTGCTGCCGTCCACCACCTGGGCCACTAGGGGCGCTGTCTCTCATTGAGGGCTGGAGAAGGGGCAGGGCCCTCCGAGCCCCCGCGGACCTTCGATGGCCCCCGCCCCAAAGCGCTTGGGCCCACGTTCCCACTCCTCAGCGCCCTCAGCTCGGCCTGCCCCTCCGCTCGCTGCCCATCTAGCAGATCGGGCTTGCCGGACTCCTGGGGGCTAACCCGACCTCTAGGTGGGCTCCTGAGGGGCCCCATCCAAGGGGCCTGGCGCCCTAACGCCGGGGATTGGGAAGCTCCAAACCCCAGCACTGGACTCACCCTGCAGCCCACCGCCACCTGGGCCGTAGGGGCGCCACCGGTCATTCAGGGCGGGAGAACGGGTAGGGCCCTCCGAGTCCCCGGCGAGCTTCGAAGGCCCCGTGCGCCAAAACACTTGGGCCCTCGCTCCATCTCTCCAGCGCCCTCCCCTCCACCCCACCCCCCGTTCGGCGCACATCCAGCAGGTCGGGCTTGCCGGCCTCCCGGGGGCTAACACTAACTCTAGGTGGGCTCCTGAGGGGCCCCACCCAAGGGGCCTGGCGCCTCAACAACGGAGATTGGGGACCCGAGACCCAGCGCCGGACTCACCCTGCAGCCCCCCGCCACCTGGGCCGCTAGGGGGCCCGCCGGTCATTCAGGGCGTGAGAACGGGCAGGGCCCTCTGTGCCGCAGGCAACCTTCGAAGGCCCCCCCGCTCCAAAATGTTTGGGCCAAGGCTCCAGCTCGCCAGCGCCCTCACTCCGCTCGCCCCTCCTCTCGCTGCAAAGCGGGCATTTCGGGCCTGCCGGCATCCTTCTTGCTAACCCTAACCCTAGGTCAGTCCCCGAGAGGCCCCTGAGAAGGGGCCTGGGGCTGCAACGCTGGGGATTGGGGACCCCCGAGCCCCAGGGCCAGACTACCACTGCTGCCGTCCACCACCTGGGCCACTAGGGGCGCTGTCTATCATTCAGGGCTGGAGAAGGGGCAGGGCCCTCCGAGCCCCCGCGGACCTTCGATGGCCCCCGCCCCAAAGGGCTTGGGCCCACGTTCCCACTCCTCAGCGCCCTCAGCTCGGCCTGCCCCTCCGCTCGCTGCACATCCAGCAGATCGGGCTTGCCGGACTCCTGGGGGCTAACCCGACCTCTAGGTGGGCTCCTGAGGGGCCCCATCCAAGGGGCCTGGCGCCCTAACGCCGGGGATTGGGAAGCTCCAAACCCCAGCACTGGACTCACCCTGCAGCCCACCGCCACCTGGGCCGTAGGGGCGCCACCGGTCATTCAGGGCGGGAGAACGGGTAGGGCCCTCCGAGTCCCCGGCGAGCTTCGAAGGCCCCGTGCGCCAAAACACTTGGGCCCTCGCTCCATCTCTCCAGCGCCCTCCCCTCCGCCCCACCCCCCGCTCGCCACACCGCCGGTGGATCCTGCCTGCCGGCGTCCTGAGGGCTAATCCTAAACCTAGGTGGGCCCCCGAAGAGCCCATCCCAAGGGGCCTGGCACCGCAACTCCAGGCATTGGGGACCCCCAGCCCCAGGGCAAGACTAACACTGCTGCCCCTCCACCACCTGGGCACTAGGGGCGCTGCCGCTCATTCAGGGCTGGAGGAGGGGCAGGGCCCTCTGAGCCCCCGCCGACCTTTGATGGCCCCCCGCCCCAAAGCGCTTGGGCCCACGTTCCCACCAGTCAGCGCCCTCACCTCAAGCGGCCCCTCCGCTCGAAAGACAGCAGGCGGATCGGACCTGCCGGCCACCTGGGGGTAACCTTAACCCTAGGGCGGTCCCCGAGGGACCCCTCCAAGGGGCCTTGCGCAGCCACGCCGGGGATCCTGGACGTCTTAGCCCCAGGGCCGTACTCACCCTGCAGCCCCCTGGCACCCGGGCTGCTAGGGGCACCGCCGGTCATTCAGGCGGGAGAAGGGGCAGGGCCCTCCTATCCCCGACCTCCTTCGAAGGCCCCCGCGCCAAAACCTGTGGGCCCACGGTCCCGCTCTCCAGCTCCCTCCCCTCGGCCCGCCCCACCGCGAGCCACACAGCCAGGGGATTGGGCCTGAAGGCCTCCTGGGGGCTAACCCAAACCCCAGGTGGGTCCCCGAGGGGCCCATCCCAAGGGGCTTGGCGCCCCAACGCCGGCGATTGGGAACCTCCAAACCCCAGCGCTGGACTCACCCTGCAGCCCCCCGCCACCCGGGCCGCTAGGGGCGCCCCCCAGTCATTCAGGCGGGAGAAGGGGCAGGGCCCTCCGAGCCCCCGCCGACCTTCGACGGCCCCCCCGCCCCAAAGGGCTTGGGCCCACGTTCCCACTAGTCAGCGCCCTCACCTCAACCCGCCCCTCCGCTCGAAACACAGCAGGCGGATTGGACCTGCCGGACTCCTGGGGGCTAACCCGAACCCTAGGTGGGTCCCCGAGGGGCCCCTCCCAAGGGGCTTGGCGACCCAACGCCGGGGATTGGGAACCACCGAACCCCAGCGGCGGAATCACCCTGCAGCCCCCCACCACTCCGGCCGCTAGGGACGCTGCCGGTCATTCAGGCGGGAGAAGGAGCAGGGCCCTCCTAGCCCCTGATGACCTTCGAAGGCCCCCGCGCCAGAACGGTTGGGCCCACGCTCCCACTCCTCAGCACCCTCAGCTCGGCCTACCCCTCTGCTCGCCGCACATCCAGCAGGTCGGGCTTGCCGGCCTCCCGGGGGCTAACACTAACTCTAGGTGGGCTCCTGAGGGGCCCCACCCAAGGGGCCTGGCGCCTCAACGCCGGAGGTTGGGGACCCGAGACCCAGCGCCAGACTCACCCTGCAGCCCCCCGCCACCTGGGCCGCTAGGGGGCCCGCCGGTCATTCAGGGCGTGAGAACGGGCAGGGCCCTCTGTGCCACAGGCAACCTTCGAAGGCCCCCCCGCTCCAAAATGTTTGGGCCAAGGCTCCAGCTCGCCAGCGCCCTCACTCCGCTCGCCCCTCCACTCGCTGCAAAGCGGGCATTTCGGGCCTGCCGGCATCCTTCTTGCTAACCCTAACCCTAGGTCAGTCCCCGAGAGGCCCCTGACAAGGGGCCTGGGGCTGCAACGCTGGGGATTGGGGACCCCCGAGCCCCAGGGCCAGACTACCACTGCTGCCGTCCACCACCTGGGCCACTAGGGGCGCTGTCTCTCATTGAGGGCTGGAGAAGGGGCAGGGCCCTCCGAGCCCCCGCGGACCTTCGATGGCCCCCGCCCCAAAGCGCTTGGGCCCACGTTCCCACTCCTCAGCGCCCTCAGCTCGGCCTGCCCCTCCGCTCGCTGCACATCCAGCAGATCGGGCTTGCCGGACTCCTGGGGGCTAACCCGACCTCTAGGTGGGCTCCTGAGGGGCCCCATCCAAGGGGCCTGGCGCCCTAACGCCGGGGATTGGGAAGCTCCAAACCCCAGCACTGGACTCACCCTGCAGCCCACCGCCACCTGGGCCGTAGGGGCGCCACCGGTCATTCAGGGCGGGAGAACGGGTAGGGCCCTCCGAGTCCCCGGCGAGCTTCGAAGGCCCCGTGCGCCAAAACACTTGGGCCCTCGCTCCATCTCTCCAGCGCCCTCCCCTCCGCCCCACCCCCCGCTCGCCACACCGCCGGTGGATCCTGCCTGCCGGCGTCCTGAGGGCTAATCCTAAACCTAGGTGGGCCCCCGAAGAGCCCATCCCAAGGGGCCTGGCACCGCAACTCCAGGCATTGGGGACCCCCAGCCCCAGGGCAAGACTAACACTGCTGCCCCTCCACCACCTGGGCACTAGGGGCGCTGCCGCTCATTCAGGGCTGGAGGAGGGGCAGGGCCCTCTGAGCCCCCGCCGACCTTTGATGGCCCCCCGCCCCAAAGCGCTTGGGCCCACGTTCCCGCCAGTCAGCGCCCTCACCTCAAGCGGCCCCTCCGCTCGAAAGACAGCAGGCGGATCGGACCTGCCGGCCACCTGGGGGTAACCTTAACCCTAGGGCGGTCCCCGAGGGACCCCTCCAAGGGGCCTTGCGCAGCCACGCCAGGGATCCTGGACGTCTTAGCCCCAGGGCCGTACTCACCCTGCAGCCCCCTGGCACCCGGGCTGCTAGGGGCACCGCCGGTCATTCAGGCGGGAGAAGGGGCAGGGCCCTCCTATCCCCGACCTCCTTCGAAGGCCCCCGCGCCAAAACCTGTGGGCCCACGGTCCCGCTCTCCAGCTCCCTCCCCTCGGCCCGCCCCACTGCGAGCCACACAGCCAGGGGATTGGGCCTGAAGGCCTCCTGGGGGCTAACCCAAACCCCAGGTGGGTCCCCGAGGGGCCCATCCCAAGGGGCTTGGCGCCCCAACGCCGGCGATTGGGAACCTCCAAACCCCAGCGCTGGACTCACCCTGCAGCCCCCCGCCACCCGGGCCGCTAGGGGCGCCCCCCAGTCATTCAGGCGGGAGAAGGGGCAGGGCCCTCCGAGCCCCCGCCGACCTTCGACGGCCCCCCGCCCCAAAGGGCTTGGGCCCACGTTCCCACTAGTCAGCGCCCTCACCTCAACCCGCCCCTCCGCTCGAAACACAGCAGGCGGATTGGACCTGCCGGACTCCTGGGGGCTAACCCGAACCCTAGGTGGGTCCCCG
Organism: Ursus arctos; assembly: GCF_023065955.2. Taxonomy (NCBI): domain Eukaryota; kingdom Metazoa; phylum Chordata; class Mammalia; order Carnivora; family Ursidae; genus Ursus; species Ursus arctos. Next base: position 34,628,064 of record NW_026622997.1, on the reverse strand, counting down.
AGGGGCCCCTCCCAAGGGGCTTGGCGACCCAACGCCGGGGATTGGGAACCACCGAACCCCAGCGGTGGAATCACCCTGCAGCCCCCCACCACTCCGGCCGCTAGGGACGCCGCCGGTCATTCAGGCGGGAGAAGGAGCAGGGCCCTCCTAGCCCCTGATGACCTTCGAAGGCCCCCGCGCCAAAACGGTTGGGCCCACGCTCCCACTCCTCAGCACCCTCAGCTCGGCCTACCCCTCTGCTCGCCGCACATCCAGCAGGTCGGGCTTGCCGGCCTCCCGGGGGCTAACACTAACTCTAGGTGGGCTCCTGAGGGGCCCCACCCAAGGGGCCTGGCGCCTCAACGCCGGAGATTGGGGACCCGAGACCCAGCGCCGGACTCACCCTGCATTCCCCCGCCACCTGAGCCGCTAGGGGGCCCGCCGGTCATTCAGGGCGTGAGAACGGGCAGGGCCCTCTGTGCCGCAGGCAACCTTCGAAGGCCCCCCCGCTCCAAAATGTTTGGGCCAAGGCTCCAGCTCGCCAGCGCCCTCACTCCGCTCGCCCCTCCACTCGCAGCACAGCGGGCATTTCGGGCCTGCCGGCATCCTTCTTGCTAACCCTAACCCTAGGTCAGTCCCCGAGAGGCCCCTGAGAAGGGGCCTGGGGCTGCAACGCTGGGGATTGGGGACCCCCGAGCCCCAGGGCCAGACTACCACTGCTGCCGTCCACCACCTGGGCCACTAGGGGCGCTGTCTCTCATTGAGGGCTGGAGAAGGGGCAGGGCCCTCCGAGCCCCCGCGGACCTTCGATGGCCCCCGCCCCAAAGCGCTTGGGCCCACGTTCCCACTCCTCAGCGCCCTCAGCTCGGCCTGCCCCTCCGCTCGCTGCACATCCAGCAGATCGGGCTTGCCGGACTCCTGGGGGCTAACCCGACCTCTAGGTGGGCTCCTGAGGGGCCCCATCCAAGGGGCCTGGCGCCCTAACGCCGGGGATTGGGAAGCTCCAAACCCCAGCACTGGACTCACCCTGCAGCCCACCGCCACCTGGGCCGTAGGGGCGCCACCGGTCATTCAGGGCGGGAGAACGGGTAGGGCCCTCCGAGTCCCCGGCGAGCTTCGAAGGCCCCGTGCGCCAAAACACTTGGGCCCTCGCTCCATCTCTCCAGCGCCCTCCCCTCCACCCCACCCCCCGTTCGGCGCACATCCAGCAGGTCGGGCTTGCCGGCCTCCCGGGGGCTAACACTAACTCTAGGTGGGCTCCTGAGGGGCCCCACCCAAGGGGCCTGGCGCCTCAACAACGGAGATTGGGGACCCGAGACCCAGCGCCGGACTCACCCTGCAGCCCCCCGCCACCTGGGCCGCTAGGGGGCCCGCCGGTCATTCAGGGCGTGAGAACGGGCAGGGCCCTCTGTGCCGCAGGCAACCTTCGAAGGCCCCCCCCGCTCCAAAATGTTTGGGCCAAGGCTCCAGCTCGCCAGCGCCCTCACTCCGCTCGCGCCTCCTCTCGCTGCAAAGCGGGCATTTCGGGCCTGCCGGCATCCTTCTTGCTAACCCTAACCCTAGGTCAGTCCCCGAGAGGCCCCTGACAAGGGGCCTGGGGCTGCAACGCTGGGGATTGGGGACCCCCGAGCCCCAGGGCCAGACTACCACTGCTGCCGTCCACCACCTGGGCCACTAGGGGCGCTGTCTCTCATTGAGGGCTGGAGAAGGGGCAGGGCCCTCCGAGCCCCCGCGGACCTTCGATGGCCCCCGCCCCAAAGCGCTTGGGCCCACGTTCCCACTCCTCAGCGCCCTCAGCTCGGCCTGCCCCTCCGCTCGCTGCACATCCAGCAGATCGGGCTTGCCGGACTCCTGGGGGCTAACCCGACCTCTAGGTGGGCTCCTGAGGGGCCCCATCCAAGGGGCCTGGCGCCCTAACGCCGGGGATTGGGAAGCTCCAAACCCCAGCACTGGACTCACCCTGCAGCCCACCGCCACCTGGGCCGTAGGGGCGCCACCGGTCATTCAGGGCGGGAGAACGGGTAGGGCCCTCCGAGTCCCCGGCGAGCTTCGAAGGCCCCGTGCGCCAAAACACTTGGGCCCTCGCTCCATCTCTCCAGCGCCCTCCCCTCCGCCCCACCCCCCGCTCGCCACACCGCCGGTGGATCCTGCCTGCCGGCGTCCTGAGGGCTAATCCTAAACCTAGGTGGGCCCCCGAAGAGCCCATCCCAAGGGGCCTGGCACCGCAACTCCAGGCATTGGGGACCCCCAGCCCCAGGGCAAGAAAACACTGCTGCCCCTCCACCACCTGGGCACTAGGGGCGCTGCCGCTCATTCAGGGCTGGAGGAGGGGCAGGGCCCTCTGAGCCCCCGCCGACCTTTGATGGCCCCCCGCCCCAAAGCGCTTGGGCCCACGTTCCCACCAGTCAGCGCCCTCACCTCAAGCGGCCCCTCCGCTCGAAAGACAGCAGGCGGATCGGACCTGCCGGCCACCTGGGGGTAACCTTAACCCTAGGGCGGTCCCCGAGGGACCCCTCCAAGGGGCCTTGCGCAGCCACGCCGGGGATCCTGGACGTCTTAGCCCCAGGGCCGTACTCACCCTGCAGCCCCCTGGCACCCGGGCTGCTAGGGGCACCGCCGGTCATTCAGGCGGGAGAAGGGGCAGGGCCCTCCTATCCCCGACCTCCTTCGAAGGCCCCCGCGCCAAAACCTGTGGGCCCACGGTCCCGCTCTCCAGCTCCCTCCCCTCGGCCCGCCCCACCGCGAGCCACACAGCCAGGGGATTGGGCCTGAAGGCCTCCTGGGGGCTAACCCAAACCCCAGGTGGGTCCCCGAGGGGCCCATCCCAAGGGGCTTGGCGCCCCAACGCCGGCGATTGGGAACCTCCAAACCCCAGCGCTGGACTCACCCTGCAGCCCCCCGCCACCCGGGCCGCTAGGGGCGCCCCCCAGTCATTCAGGCGGGAGAAGGGGCAGGGCCCTCCGAGCCCCCGCCGACCTTCGACGGCCCCCCCGCCCCAAAGGGCTTGGGCCCACGTTCCCACTAGTCAGCGCCCTCACCTCAACCCGCCCCTCCGCTCGAAACACAGCAGGCGGATTGGACCTGCCGGACTCCTGGGGGCTAACCCGAACCCTAGGTGGGTCCCCGAGGGGCCCCTCCCAAGGGGCTTGGCGACCCAACGCCGGGGATTGGGAACCACCGAACCCCAGCGGCGGAATGACCCTGCAGCCCCCCACCACTCCGGCCGCTAGGGACGCCGCCGGTCATTCAGGCGGGAGAAGGAGCAGGGCCCTCCTAGCCCCTGATGACCTTCGAAGGCCCCCGCGCCAAAACGGTTGGGCCCACGCTCCCACTCCTCAGCACCCTCAGCTCGGCCTACCCCTCTGCTCGCCGCACATCCAGCAGGTCGGGCTTGCCGGCCTCCCGGGGGCTAACACTAACTCTAGGTGGGCTCCTGAGGGGCCCCACCCAAGGGGCCTGGCGCCTCAACGCCGGAGATTGGGGACCCGAGACCCAGCGCCGGACTCACCCTGCAGCCCCCCGCCACCTGGGCCGCTAGGGGGCCCGCCGGTCATTCAGGGCGTGAGAACGGGCAGGGCCCTCTGTGCCTCAGGCAACCTTCGAAGGCCCCCCCGCTCCAAAATGTTTGGGCCAAGGCTCCAGCTCGCCAGCGCCCTCACTCCGCTCGCCCCTCCACTCGCTGCAAAGCGGGCATTTCGGGCCTGCCGGCATCCTTCTTGCTAACCCTAACCCTAGGTCAGTCCCCGAGAGGCCCCTGAGAAGGGGCCTGGGGCTGCAACGCTGGGGATTGGGGACCCCCAAGCCCCAGGGCCAGACTACCACTGCTGCCGTCCACCACCTGGGCCACTAGGGGCGCTGTCTCTCATTGAGGGCTGGAGAAGGGGCAGGGCCCTCCGAGCCCCCGCGGACCTTCGATGGCCCCCGCCCCAAAGCGCTTGGGCCCACGTTCCCACTCCTCAGCGCCCTCAGCTCGGCCTGCCCCTCCGCTCGCTGCACATCCAGCAGATCGGGCTTGCCGGACTCCTGGGGGCTAACCCGACCTCTAGGTGGGCTCCTGAGGGGCCCCATCCAAGGGGCCTGGCGCCCTAACGCCGGGGATTGGGAAGCTCCAAACCCCAGCACTGGACTCACCCTGCAGCCCACCGCCACCTGGGCCATACGGGCGCCACCGGTCATTCAGGGCGGGAGAACGGGTAGGGCCCTCCGAGTCCCTGGCGAGCTTTGATGGCCCCCCGCCCCAAAGCGCTTGGGCCCACGTTCCCACCAGTCAGCGCCCTCACCTCAAGCGGCCCCTCCGCTCGAAAGACAGCAGGCGGATCGGACCTGCCGGCCACCTGGGGGTAACCTTAACCCTAGGGCGGTCCCCGAGGGACCCCTCCAAGGGGCCTTGCGCAGCCACGCCGGGGATCCTGGACGTCTTAGCCCCAGGGCCGTACTCACCCTGCAGCCCCCTGGCACCCGGGCTGCTAGGGGCACCGCCGGTCATTCAGGCGGGAGAAGGGGCAGGGCCCTCCTATCCCCGACCTCCTTCGAAGGCCCCCGCGCCAAAACCTGTGGGCCCACGGTCCCGCTCTCCAGCTCCCTCCCCTCGGCCCGCCCCACCGCGAGCCACACAGCCAGGGGATTGGGCCTGAAGGCCTCCTGGGGGCTAACCCAAACCCCAGGTGGGTCCCCGAGGGGCCCATCCCAAGGGGCTTGGCGCCCCAACGCCGGCGATTGGGAACCTCCAAACCCCAGCGCTGGACTCACCCTGCAGCCCCCCGCCACCCGGGCCGCTAAGGGCGCCCCCCAGTCATTCAGGCGGGAGAAGGGGCAGGGCCCTCCGAGCCCCCGCCGACCTTCGACGGCCCCCCCGCCCCAAAGGGCTTGGGCCCACGTTCCCACTAGTCAGCGCCCTCACCTCAACCCGCCCCTCCGCTCGAAACACAGCAGGCGGATTGGACCTGCCGGACTCCTGGGGGCTAACCCGAACCCTAGGTGGGTCCCCGAGGGGCCCCTCCCAAGGGGCTTGGCGACCCAACGCCGGGGATTGGGAACCACCGAACCCCAGCGGTGGAATCACCCTGCAGCCCCCCACCACTCCGGCCGCTAGGGACGCCGCCGGTCATTCAGGCGGGAGAAGGAGCAGGGCCCTCCTAGCCCCTGATGACCTTCGAAGGCCCCCGCGCCAAAACGGTTGGGCCCACGCTCCCACTCCTCAGCACCCTCAGCTCGGCCTACCCCTCTGCTCGCCGCACATCCAGCAGGTCGGGCTTGCCGGCCTCCCGGGGGCTAACACTAACTCTAGGTGGGCTCCTGAGGGGCCCCACCCAAGGGGCCTGGCGCCTCAACGCCGGAGGTTGGGGACCCGAGACCCAGCGCCGGACTCACCCTGCAGCCCCCCGCCACCTGGGCCGCTAGGGGGCCCGCCGGTCATTCAGGGCGTGAGAACGGGCAGGGCCCTCTGTGCCGCAGGCAACCTTCGAAGGCCCCCCCGCTCCAAAATGTTTGGGCCAAGGCTCCAGCTCGCCAGCGCCCTCACTCCGCTCGCCCCTCCACTCGCTGCAAAGCGGGCATTTCGGGCCTGCCGGCATCCTTCTTGCTAACCCTAACCCTAGGTCAGTCCCCGAGAGGCCCCTGACAAGGGGCCTGGGGCTGCAACGCTGGGGATTGGGGACCCCCGAGCCCCAGGGCCAGACTACCACTGCTGCCGTCCACCACCTGGGCCACTAGGGGCGCTGTCTATCATTCAGGGCTGGAGAAGGGGCAGGGCCCTCCGAGCCCTCGCGGACCTTCGATGGCCCCCGCCCCAAAGCGCTTGGGCCCACGTTCCCACTCCTCAGCGCCCTCAGCTCGGCCTGCCCCTCCGCTCGCTGCACATCCAGCAGATCGGGCTTGCCGGACTCCTGGGGGCTAACCCGACCTCTAGGTGGGCTCCTGAGGGGCCCCATCCAAGGGGCCTGGCGCCCTAACGCCGGGGATTGGGAAGCTCCAAACCCCAGCACTGGACTCACCCTGCAGCCCACCGCCACCTGGGCCGTAGGGGCGCCACCGGTCATTCAGGGCGGGAGAACGGGTAGGGCCCTCCGAGTCCCCGGCGAGCTTCGAAGGCCCCGTGCGCCAAAACACTTGGGCCCTCGCTCCATCTCTCCAGCGCCCTCCCCTCCGCCCCACCCCCCGCTCGCCACACCGCCGGTGGATCCTGCCTGCCGGCGTCCTGAGGGCTAATCCTAAACCTAGGTGGGCCCCCGAAGAGCCCATCCCAAGGGGCCTGGCACCGCAACTCCAGGCATTGGGGACCCCCAGCCCCAGGGCAAGACTAACACTGCTGCCCCTCCACCACCTGGGCACTAGGGGCGCTGCCGCTCATTCAGGGCTGGAGGAGGGGCAGGGCCCTCTGAGCCCCCGCCGACCTTTGATGGCCCCCCGCCCCAAAGCGCTTGGGCCCACGTTCCCACCAGTCAGCGCCCTCACCTCAAGCGGCCCCTCCGCTCGAAAGACAGCAGGCGGATCGGACCTGCCGGCCACCTGGGGGTAACCTTAACCCTAGGGCGGTCCCCGAGGGACCCCTCCAAGGGGCCTTGCGCAGCCACGCCGGGGATCCTGGACGTCTTAGCCCCAGGGCCGTACTCACCCTGCAGCCCCCTGGCACCCGGGCTGCTAGGGGCACCGCCGGTCATTCAGGCGGGAGAAGGGGCAGGGCCCTCCTATCCCCGACCTCCTTCGAAGGCCCCCGCGCCAAAACCTGTGGGCCCACGGTCCCGCTCTCCAGCTCCCTCCCCTCGGCCCGCCCCACCGCGAGCCACACAGCCAGGGGATTGGGCCTGAAGGCCTCCTGGGGGCTAACCCAAACCCCAGGTGGGTCCCCGAGGGGCCCATCCCAAGGGGCTTGGCGCCCCAACGCCGGCGATTGGGAACCTCCAAACCCCAGCGCTGGACTCACCCTGCAGCCCCCCGCCACCCGGGCCGCTAGGGGCGCCCCCCAGTCATTCAGGCGGGAGAAGGGGCAGGGCCCTCCGAGCCCCCGCCGACCTTCGACGGCCCCCCCGCCCCAAAGGGCTTGGGCCCACGTTCCCACTAGTCAGCGCCCTCACCTCAACCCGCCCCTCCGCTCGAAACACAGCAGGCGGATTGGACCTGCCGGACTCCTGGGGGCTAACCCGAACCCTAGGTGGGTCCCCGAGGGGCCCCTCCCAAGGGGCTTGGCGACCCAACGCCGGGGATTGGGAACCACCGAACCCCAGCGGTGGAATCACCCTGCAGCCCCCCACCACTCCGGCCGCTAGGGACGCCGCCGGTCATTCAGGCGGGAGAAGGAGCAGGGCCCTCCTAGCCCCTGATGACCTTCGAAGGCCCCCGCGCCAAAACGGTTGGGCCCACGCTCCCACTCCTCAGCACCCTCAGCTCGGCCTACCCCTCTGCTCGCCGCACATCCAGCAGGTCGGGCTTGCCGGCCTCCCGGGGGCTAACACTAACTCTAGGTGGGCTCCTGAGGGGCCCCACCCAAGGGGCCTGGCGCCTCAACGCCGGAGACTGGGGACCCGAGACCCAGCGCCGGACTCACCCTGCAGCCCCCCGCCACCTGGGCCGCTAGGGGGCCCGCCGGTCATTCAGGGCGTGAGAACGGGCAGGGCCCTCTGTGCCACAGGCAACCTTCGAAGGCCCCCCCGCTCCAAAATGTTTGGGCCAAGGCTCCAGCTCGCCAGCGCCCTCACTCCGCTCGCCCCTCCACTCGCTGCAAAGCGGGCATTTCGGGCCTGCCGGCATCCTTCTTGCTAACCCTAACCCTAGGTCAGTCCCCGAGAGGCCCCTGACAAGGGGCCTGGGGCTGCAACGCTGGGGATTGGGGACCCCCGAGCCCCAGGGCCAGACTACCACTGCTGCCGTCCACCACCTGGGCCACTAGGGGCGCTGTCTCTCATTGAGGGCTGGAGAAGGGGCAGGGCCCTCCGAGCCCCCGCGGACCTTCGATGGCCCCCGCCCCAAAGCGCTTGGGCCCACGTTCCCACTCCTCAGCGCCCTCAGCTCGGCCTGCCCCTCCGCTCGCTGCACATCCAGCAGATCGGGCTTGCCGGACTCCTGGGGGCTAACCCGACCTCTAGGTGGGCTCCTGAGGGGCCCCATCCAAGGGGCCTGGCGCCCTAACGCCGGGGATTGGGAAGCTCCAAACCCCAGCACTGGACTCACCCTGCAGCCCACCGCCACCTGGGCCGTAGGGGCGCCACCGGTCATTCAGGGCGGGAGAACGGGTAGGGCCCTCCGAGTCCCCGGCGAGCTTCGAAGGCCCCGTGCGCCAAAACACTTGGGCCCTCACTCCATCTCTCCAGCGCCCTCCCCTCCGCCCCACCCCCCCGCTCGCCACACCGCCGGTGGATCCTGCCTGCCGGCGTCCTGAGGGCTAATCCTAAACCTAGGTGGGCCCCCGAAGAGCCCATCCCAAGGGGCCTGGCACCGCAACTCCAGGCATTGGGGACCCCCAGCCCCAGGGCAAGACTAACACTGCTGCCCCTCCACCACCTGGGCACTAGGGGCGCTGCCGCTCATTCAGGGCTGGAGGAGGGGCAGGGCCCTCTGAGCCCCCGCCGACCTTTGATGGCCCCCGCCCCAAAGCGCTTGGGCCCACGTTCCCACCAGTCAGCGCCCTCACCTCAAGCGGCCCCTCCGCTCGAAAGACAGCAGGCGGATCGGACCTGCCGGCCACCTGGGGGTAACCTTAACCCTAGGGCGGTCCCCGAGGGACCCCTCCAAGGGGCCTTGCGCAGCCACGCCAGGGATCCTGGACGTCTTAGCCCCAGGGCCGTACTCACCCTGCAGCCCCCTGGCACCCGGGCTGCTAGGGGCACCGCCGGTCATTCAGGCGGGAGAAGGGGCAGGGCCCTCCTATCCCCGACCTCCTTCGAAGGCCCCCGCGCCAAAACCTGTGGGCCCACGGTCCCGCTCTCCAGCTCCCTCCCCTCGGCCCGCCCCACTGCGAGCCACACAGCCAGGGGATTGGGCCTGAAGGCCTCCTGGGGGCTAACCCAAACCCCAGGTGGGTCCCCGAGGGGCCCATCCCAAGGGGCTTGGCGCCCCAACGCCGGCGATTGGGAACCTCCAAACCCCAGCGCTGGACTCACCCTGCAGCCCCCCGCCACCCGGGCCGCTAGGGGCGCCCCCCAGTCATTCAGGCGGGAGAAGGGGCAGGGCCCTCCGAGCCCCCGCCGACCTTCGACGGCCCCCCGCCCCAAAGGGCTTGGGCCCACGTTCCCACTAGTCAGCGCCCTCACCTCAACCCGCCCCTCCGCTCGAAACACAGCAGGCGGATTGGACCTGCCGGACTCCTGGGGGCTAACCCGAACCCTAGGTGGGTCCCCGAGGGGCCCCTCCCAAGGGGCTTGGCGACCCAACGCCGGGGATTGGGAACCACCGAACCCCAGCGGTGGAATCACCCTGCAGCCCCCCACCACTCCGGCCGCTAGGGACGCCGCCGGTCATTCAGGCGGGAGAAGGAGCAGGGCCCTCCTAGCCCCTGATGACCTTCGAAGGCCCCCGCGCCAAAACGGTTGGGCCCACGCTCCCACTCCTCAGCACCCTCAGCTCGGCCTACCCCTCTGCTCGCCGCACATCCAGCAGGTCGGGCTTGCCGGCCTCCCGGGGGCTAACACTAACTCTAGGTGGGCTCCTGAGGGGCCCCACCCAAGGGGCCTGGCGCCTCAACGCCGGAGATTGGGGACCCGAGACCCAGCGCTGGACTCACCCTGCATTCCCCCGCCACCTGAGCCGCTAGGGGGCCCGCCGGTCATTCAGGGCGTGAGAACGGGCAGGGCCCTCTGTGCCGCAGGCAACCTTCGAAGGCCCCCCCCGCTCCAAAATGTTTGGGCCAAGGCTCCAGCTCGCCAGCGCCCTCACTCCGCTCGCCCCTCCACTCGCAGCACAGCGGGCATTTCGGGCCTGCCGGCATCCTTCTTGCTAACCCTAACCCTAGGTCAGTCCCCGAGAGGCCCCTGACAAGGGGCCTGGGGCTGCAACGCTGGGGATTGGGGACCCCCGAGCCCCAGGGCCAGACTACCACTGCTGCCGTCCACCACCTGGGCCACTAGGGGCGCTGTCTCTCATTGAGGGCTGGAGAAGGGGCAGGGCCCTCCGAGCCCCCGCGGACCTTCGATGGCCCCCGCCCCAAAGCGCTTGGGCCCACGTTCCCACTCCTCAGCGCCCTCAGCTCGGCCTGCCCCTCCGCTCGCTGCCCATCTAGCAGATCGGGCTTGCCGGACTCCTGGGGGCTAACCCGACCTCTAGGTGGGCTCCTGAGGGGCCCCATCCAAGGGGCCTGGCGCCCTAACGCCGGGGATTGGGAAGCTCCAAACCCCAGCACTGGACTCACCCTGCAGCCCACCGCCACCTGGGCCGTAGGGGCGCCACCGGTCATTCAGGGCGGGAGAACGGGTAGGGCACTCCGAGTCCCCGGCGAGCTTCGAAGGCCCCGTGCGCCAAAACACTTGGGCCCTCGCTCCATCTCTCCAGCGCCCTCCCCTCCACCCCACCCCCCGTTCGGCGCACATCCAGCAGGTCGGGCTTGCAGGCCTCCCGGGGGCTAACACTAACTCTAGGTGGGCTCCTGAGGGGCCCCACCCAAGGGGCCTGGCGCCTCAACAACGGAGATTGGGGACCCGAGACCCAGCGCCGGACTCACCCTGCAGCCCCCCGCCACCTGGGCCGCTAGGGGGCCCGCCGGTCATTCAGGGCGTGAGAACGGGCAGGGCCCTCTGTGCCGCAGGCAACCTTCGAAGGCCCCCCCCGCTCCAAAATGTTTGGGCCAAGGCTCCAGCTCGCCAGCGCCCTCACTCCGATCGCCCCTCCTCTCGCTGCAAAGCGGGCATTTCGGGCCTGCCGGCATCCTTCTTGCTAACCCTAACCCTAGGTCAGTCCCCGAGAGGCCCCTGACAAGGGGCCTGGGACTGCAACGCTGGGGATTGGGGACCCCCGAGCCCCAGGGCCAGACTACCACTGCTGCCGTCCACCACCTGGGCCACTAGGGGCGCTGTCTCTCATTGAGGGCTGGAGAAGGGGCAGGGCCCTCCGAGCCCCCGCGGACCTTCGATGGCCCCCGCCCCAAAGCGCTTGGGCCCACGTTCCCACTCCTCAGCGCCCTCAGCTCGGCCTGCCCCTCCGCTCGCTGCACATCCAGCAGATCGGGCTTGCCGGACTCCTGGGGGCTAACCCGACGTCTAGGTGGGCTCCTGAGGGGCCCCATCCAAGGGGCCTGGCGCCCTAACGCCGGGGATTGGGAAGCTCCAAACCCCAGCACTGGACTCACCCTGCAGCCCACCGCCACCTGGGCCGTAGGGGCGCCACCGGTCATTCAGGGCGGGAGAACGGGTAGGGCCCTCCGAGTCCCCGGCGAGCTTCGAAGGCCCCGTGCGCCAAAACACTTGGGCCCTCGCTCCATCTCTCCAGCGCCCTCCCCTCCGCCCCACCCCCCGCTCGCCACACCGCCGGTGGATCCTGCCTGCCGGCGTCCTGAGGGCTAATCCTAAACCTAGGTGGGCCCCCGAAGAGCCCATCCCAAGGGGCCTGGCACCGCAACTCCAGGCATTGGGGACCCCCAGCCCCAGGGCAAGACTAACACTGCTGCCCCTCCACCACCTGGGCACTAGGGGCGCTGCCGCTCATTCAGGGCTGGAGGAGGGGCAGGGCCCTCTGAGCCCCCGCCGACCTTTGATGGCCCCCCGCCCCAAAGCGCTTGGGCCCACGTTCCCACCAGTCAGCGCCCTCACCTCAAGCGGCCCCTCCGCTCGAAAGACAGCAGGCGGATCGGACCTGCCGGCCACCTGGGGGTAACCTTAACCCTAGGGCGGTCCCCGAGGGACCCCTCCAAGGGGCCTTGCGCAGCCACGCCGAGGATCCTGGACGTCTTAGCCCCAGGGCCGTACTCACCCTGCAGCCCCCTGGCACCCGGGCTGCTAGGGGCACCGCCGGTCATTCAGGCGGGAGAAGGGGCAGGGCCCTCCTATCCCCGACCTCCTTCGAAGGCCCCCGCGCCAAAACCTGTGGGCCCACGGTCCCGCTCTCCAGCTCCCTCCCCTCGGCCCGCCCCACCGCGAGCCACACAGCCAGGGGATTGGGCCTGAAGGCCTCCTGGGGGCTAACCCAAACCCCAGGTGGGTCCCCGAGGGGCCCATCCCAAGGGGCTTGGCGCCCCAACGCCGGCGATTGGGAACCTCCAAACCCCAGCGCTGGACTCACCCTGCAGCCCCCCGCCACCCGGGCCGCTAGGGGCGCCCCCCAGTCATTCAGGCGGGAGAAGGGGCAGGGCCCTCCGAGCCCCCGCCGACCTTCGACGGCCCCCCCGCCCCAAAGGGCTTGGGCCCACGTTCCCACTAGTCAGCGCCCTCACCTCAACCCGCCCCTCCGCTCGAAACACAGCAGGCGGATTGGACCTGCCGGACTCCTGGGGGCTAACCCGAACCCTAGGTGGGTCCCCGAGGGGCCCCTCCCAAGGGGCTTGGCGACCCAACGCCGGGGATTGGGAACCACCGAACCCCAGCGGTGGAATCACCCTGCAGCCCCCCACCACTCCGGCCGCTAGGGACGCCGCCGGTCATTCAGGCGGGAGAAGGAGCAGGGCCCTCCTAGCCCCTGATGACCTTCGAAGGCCCCCGCGCCAAAACGGTTGGGCCCACGCTCCCACTCCTCATCACCCTCAGCTCGGCCTACCCCTCTGCTCGCCGCACATCCAGCAGGTCGGGCTTGCCGGCCTCCCGGGGGCTAACACTAACTCTAGGTGGGCTCCTGAGGGGCCCCACCCAAGGGGCCTGGCGCCTCAACGCCGGAGGTTGGGGACCCGAGACCCAGCGCCAGACTCACCCTGCAGCCCCCCGCCACCTGGGCCGCTAGGGGGCCCGCCGGTCATTCAGGGCGTGAGAACGGGCAGGGCCCTCTGTGCCACAGGCAACCTTCGAAGGCCCCCCCGCTCCAAAATGTTTGGGCCAAGGCTCCAGCTCGCCAGCGCCCTCACTACGCTCGCCCCTCCACTCGCTGCAAAGCGGGCATTTCGGGCCTGCCGGCATCCTTCTTGCTAACCCTAACCCTAGGTCAGTCCCCGAGAGGCCCCTGACAAGGGGCCTGGGGCTGCAACGCTGGGGATTGGGGACCCCCGAGCCCCAGGGCCAGACTACCACTGCTGCCGTCCACCACCTGGGCCACTAGGGGCGCTGTCTCTCATTGAGGGCTGGAGAAGGGGCAGGGCCCTCCGAGCCCCCGCGGACCTTCGATGGCCCCCGCCCCAAAGCGCTTGGGCCCACGTTCCCACTCCTCAGCGCCCTCAGCTCGGCCTGCCCCTCCGCTCGCTGCACATCCAGCAGATCGGGCTTGCCGGACTCCTGGGGGCTAACCCGACCTCTAGGTGGGCTCCTGAGGGGCCCCATCCAAGGGGCCTGGCGCCCTAACGCCGGGGATTGGGAAGCTCCAAACCCCAGCACTGGACTCACCCTGCAGCCCACCGCCACCTGGGCCGTAGGGGCGCCACCGGTCATTCAGGGCGGGAGAACGGGTAGGGCCCTCCGAGTCCCCGGCGAGCTTCGAAGGCCCCGTGCGCCAAAACACTTGGGCCCTCGCTCCATCTCTCCAGCGCCCTCCCCTCCGCCCCACCCCCCCGCTCGCCACACCGCCGGTGGATCCTGCCTGCCGGCGTCCTGAGGGCTAATCCTAAACCTAGGTGGGCCCCCGAAGAGCCCATCCCAAGGGGCCTGGCACCGCAACTCCAGGCATTGGGGACCCCCAGCCCCAGGGCAAGACTAACACTGCTGCCCCTCCACCACCTGGGCACTAGGGGCGCTGCCGCTCATTCAGGGCTGGAGGAGGGGCAGGGCCCTCTGAGCCCCCGCCGACCTTTGATGGCCCCCCGCCCCAAAGCGCTTGGGCCCACGTTCCCACCAGTCAGCGCCCTCACCTCAAGCGGCCCCTCCGCTCGAAAGACAGCAGGCGGATCGGACCTGCCGGCCACCTGGGGGTAACCTTAACCCTAGGGCGGTCCCCGAGGGACCCCTCCAAGGGGCCTTGCGCAGCCACGCCGGGGATCCTGGACGTCTTAGCCCCAGGGCCGTACTCACCCTGCAGCCCCCTGGCACCCGGGCTGCTAGGGGCACCGCCGGTCATTCAGGCGGGAGAAGGGGCAGGGCCCTCCTATCCCCGACCTCCTTCGAAGGCCCCCGCGCCAAAACCTGTGGGCCCACGGTCCCGCTCTCCAGCTCCCTCCCCTCGGCCCGCCCCACTGCGAGCCACACAGCCAGGGGATTGGGCCTGAAGGCCTCCTGGGGGCTAACCCAAACCCCAGGTGGGTCCCCGAGGGGCCCATCCCAAGGGGCTTGGCGCCCCAACGCCGGCGATTGGGAACCTCCAAACCCCAGCGCTGGACTCACCCTGCAGCCCCCCGCCACCCGGGCCGCTAGGGGCGCCCCCCAGTCATTCAGGCGGGAGAAGGGGCAGGGCCCTCCGAGCCCCCGCCGACCTTCGACGGCCCCCCCGCCCCAAAGGGCTTGGGCCCACGTTCCCACTAGTCAGCGCCCTCACCTCAACCCGCCCCTCCGCTCGAAACACAGCAGGCGGATTGGACCTGCCGGACTCCTGGGGGCTAACCCGAACCCTAGGTGGGTCCCCGAGGGGCCCCTCCCAAGGGGCTTGGCGACCCAACGCCGGGGATTGGGAACCACCGAACCCCAGCGGCGGAATCACCCTGCAGCCCCCCACCACTCCGGCCGCTAGGGACGCCGCCGGTCATTCAGGCGGGAGAAGGAGCAGGGCCCTCCTAGCCCCTGATGACCTTCGAAGGCCCCCGCGCCAAAACGGTTGGGCCCACGCTCCCACTCCTCAGCACCCTCAGCTCGGCCTACCCCTCTGCTCGCCGCACATCCAGCAGGTCGGGCTTGCCGGCCTCCCGGGGGCTAACACTAACTCTAGGTGGGCTCCTGAGGGGCCCCACCCAAGGGGCCTGGCGCCTCAACGCTGGAGGTTGGGGACCCGAGACCCAGCGCCGGACTCACCCTGCAGCCCCCCGCCACCTGGGCCGCTAGGGGGCCCGCCGGTCATTCAGGGCGTGAGAACGGGCAGGGCCCTCTGTGCCGCAGGCAACCTTCGAAGGCCCCCCCGCTCCAAAATGTTTGGGCCAAGGCTCCAGCTCGCCAGCGCCCTCACTCCGCTCGCCCCTCCACTCGCTGCAAAGCGGGCATTTCGGGCCTGCCGGCATCCTTCTTGCTAACCCTAACCCTAGGTCAGTCCCCGAGAGGCCCCTGACAAGGGGCCTGGGGCTGCAACGCTGGGGATTGGGGACCCCCGAGCCCCAGGGCCAGACTACCACTGCTGCCGTCCACCACCTGGGCCACTAGGGGCGCTGTCTATCATTCAGGGCTGGAGAAGGGGCAGGGCCCTCCGAGCCCCCGCGGACCTTCGATGGCCCCCGCCCCAAAGGGCTTGGGCCCACGTTCCCACTCCTCAGCGCCCTCAGCTCGGCCTGCCCCTCCGCTCGCTGCACATCCAGCAGATCGGGCTTGCCGGACTCCTGGGGGCTAACCCGACCTCTAGGTGGGCTCCTGAGGGGCCCCATCCAAGGGGCCTGGCGCCCTAACGCCGGGGATTGGGAAGCTCCAAACCCCAGCACTGGACTCACCCTGCAGCCCACCGCCACCTGGGCCGTAGGGGCGCCACCGGTCATTCAGGGCGGGAGAACGGGTAGGGCCCTCCGAGTCCCCGGCGAGCTTCGAAGGCCCCATGCGCCAAAACACTTGGGCCCTCGCTCCATCTCTCCAGCGCCCTCCCCTCCACCCCACCCCCCGTTCGGCGCACATCCAGCAGGTCGGGCTTGCCGGCCTCCCGGGGGCTAACACTAACTCTAGGTGGGCTCCTGAGGGGCCCCACCCAAGGGGCCTGGCGCCTCAACAACGGAGATTGGGGACCCGAGACCCAGCGCCGGACTCACCCTGCAGCCCCCCGCCACCTGGGCCGCTAGGGGGCCCGCCGGTCATTCAGGGCGTGAGAACGGGCAGGGCCCTCTGTGCCGCAGGCAACCTTCGAAGGCCCCCCCCCGCTCCAAAATGTTTGGGCCAAGGCTCCAGCTCGCCAGCGCCCTCACTCCGCTCGCCCCTCCTTTCGCTGCAAAGCGGGCATTTCGGGCCTGCCGGCATCCTTCTTGCTAACCCTAACCCTAGGTCAGTCCCCGAGAGGCCCCTGACAAGGGGCCTGGGGCTGCAACGCTGGGGATTGGGGACCCCCGAGCCCCAGGGCCAGACTACCACTGCTGCCGTCCACCACCTGGGCCACTAGGGGCGCTGTCTCTCATTGAGGGCTGGAGAAGGGGCAGGGCCCTCCGAGCCCCCGCGGACCTTCGATGGCCCCCGCCCCAAAGCGCTTGGGCCCACGTTCCCACTCCTCAGCGCCCTCAGCTCGGCCTGCCCCTCCGCTCGCTGCACATCCAGCAGATCGGGCTTGCCGGACTCCTGGGGGCTAACCCGACCTCTAGGTGGGCTCCTGAGGGGCCCCATCCAAGGGGCCTGGCGCCCTAACGCCGGGGATTGGGAAGCTCCAAACCCCAGCACTGGACTCACCCTGCAGCCCACCGCCACCTGGGCCGTAGGGGCGCCACCGGTCATTCAGGGCGGGAGAACGGGTAGGGCCCTCCGAGTCCCCGGCGAGCTTCGAAGGCCCCGTGCGCCAAAACACTTGGGCCCTCGCTCCATCTCTCCAGCGCCCTCCCCTCCGCCCCACCCCCCCGCTCGACACACCGCCGGTGGATCCTGCCTGCCGGCGTCCTGAGGGCTAATCCTAAACCTAGGTGGGCCCCCGAAGAGCCCATCCCAAGGGGCCTGACACCGCAACTCCAGGCATTGGGGACCCCCAGCCCCAGGGCAAGACTAACACTGCTGCCCCTCCACCACCTGGGCACTAGGGGCGCTGCCGCTCATTCAGGGCTGGAGGAGGGGCAGGGCCCTCTGAGCCCCCGCCGACCTTTGATGGCCCCCCGCCCCAAAGCGCTTGGGCCCACGTTCCCACCAGTCAGCGCCCTCACCTCAAGCGGCCCCTCCGCTCGAAAGACAGCAGGCGGATCGGACCTGCCGGCCACCTGGGGGTAACCTTAACCCTAGGGCGGTCCCCGAGGGACCCCTCCAAGGGGCCTTGCGCAGCCACGCCGGGGATCCTGGACGTCTTAGCCCCAGGGCCGTACTCACCCTGCAGCCCCCTGGCACCCGGGCTGCTAGGGGCACCGCCGGTCATTCAGGCGGGAGAAGGGGCAGGGCCCTCCTATCCCCGACCTCCTTCGAAGGGCCCGCGCCAAAACCTGTGGGCCCACGGTCCCGCTCTCCAGCTCCCTCCCCTCGGCCCACCCCACCGCGAGCCACACAGCCAGGGGATTGGGCCTGAAGGCCTCCTGGGGGCTAACCCAAACCCCAGGTGGGTCCCCGAGGGGCCCATCCCAAGGGGCTTGGCGCCCCAACGCCGGCGATTGGGAACCTCCAAACCCCAGCGCTGGACTCACCCTGCAGCCCCCCGCCACCCGGGCCGCTAGGGGCGCCCCCCAGTCATTCAGGCGGGAGAAGGGGCAGGGCCCTCCGAGCCCCCGCCGACCTTCGACGGCCCCCCCGCCCCAAAGGGCTTGGGCCCCCGTTCCCACTAGTCAGCGCCCTCACCTCAACCCGCCCCTCCGCTCGAAACACAGCAGGCGGATTGGACCTGCCGGACTCCTGGGGGCTAACCCGAACCCTAGGTGGGTCCCCGAGGGGCCCCTCCCAAGGGGCTTGGCGACCCAACGCCGGGGATTGGGAACCACCGAACCCCAGCGGCGGAATCACCCTGCAGCCCCCCACCACTCCGGCCGCTAGGGACGCCGCCGGTCATTCAGGCGGGAGAAGGAGCAGGGCCCTCCTAGCCCCTGATGACCTTCGAAGGCCCCCGCGCCAAAACGGTTGGGCCCACGCTCCCACTCCTCAGCACCCTCAGCTCGGCCTACCCCTCTGCTCACCGCACATCCAGCAGGCCGGGCTTGCCGGCCTCCCGGGGGCTAAACTAACTCTAGGTGGACTCCTGAGGGGCCCCACCCAAGGGGCCTGGCGCCTCAACGCCGGAGATTGGGGACCCGAGACCCAGCGCCGGACTCACCCTGCAGCCCCCCGCCACCTGGGCCGCTAGGGGGCCCGCCGGTCATTCAGGGCGTGAGAACGGGCAGGGCCCTCTGTGCCGCAGGCAACCTTCGAAGGCCCCCCCGCTCCAAAATGTTTGGGCCAAGGCTCCAGCTCGCCAGCGCCCTCACTCCGCTCGCCCCTCCACTCGCTGCAAAGCGGGCATTTCGGGCCTGCCGGCATCCTTCTTGCTAACCCTAACCCTAGGTCAGTCCCCGAGAGGCCCCTGACAAGGGGCCTGGGGCTGCAACGCTGGGGATTGGGGACCCCCGAGCCCCAGGGCCAGACTACCACTGCTGCCGTCCACCACCTGGGCCACTAGGGGCGCTGTCTCTCATTGAGGGCTGGAGAAGGGGCAGGGCCCTCCGAGCCCCCGCGGACCTTCGATGGCCCCCGCCCCAAAGCGCTTGGGCCCACGTTCCCACTCCTCAGCGCCCTCAGCTCGGCCTGCCCCTCCGCTCGCTGCACATCCAGCAGATCGGGCTTGCCGGACTCCTGGGGGCTAACCCGACCTCTAGGTGGGCTCCTGAGGGGCCCCATCCAAGGGGCCTGGCGCCCTAACGCCGGGGATTGGGAAGCTCCAAACCCCAGCACTGGACTCACCCTGCAGCCCACCGCCACCTGGGCCGTAGGGGCGCCACCGGTCATTCAGGGCGGGAGAACGGGTAGGGCCCTCCGAGTCCCAGGCGAGCTTCGAAGGCCCCGTGCGCCAAAACACTTGGGCCCTCGCTCCATCTCTCCAGCGCCCTCCCCTCCGCCCCACCCCCCCGCTCGCCACACCGCCGGTGGATCCTGCCTGCCGGCGTCCTGAGGGCTAATCCTAAACCTAGGTGGGCCCCCGAAGAGCCCATCCCAAGGGGCCTGGCACCGCAACTCCAGGCATTGGGGACCCCCAGCCCCAGGGCAAGACTAACACTGCTGCCCCTCCACCACCTGGGCACTAGGGGCGCTGCCGCTCATTCAGGGCTGGAGGAGGGGCAGGGCCCTCTGAGCCCCCGCCGACCTTTGATGGCCCCCCGCCCCAAAGCGCTTGGGCCCACGTTCCCACCAGTCAGCGCCCTCACCTCAAGCGGCCCCTCCGCTCGAAAGACAGCAGGCGGATCGGACCTGCCGGCCACCTGGGGGTAACCTTAACCCTAGGGCGGTCCCCGAGGGACCCCTCCAAGGGGCCTTGCGCAGCCACGCCGGGGATCCTGGACGTCTTAGCCCCAGGGCCGTACTCACCCTGCAGCCCCCTGGCACCCGGGCTGCTAGGGGCACCGCCGGTCATTCAGGCGGGAGAAGGGGCAGGGCCCTCCTATCCCCGACCTCCTTCGAAGGCCCCCGCGCCAAAACCTGTGGGCCCACGGTCCCGCTCTCCAGCTCCCTCCCCTCGGCCCGCCCCACTGCGAGCCACACAGCCAGGGGATTGGGCCTGAAGGCCTCCTGGGGGCTAACCCAAACCCCAGGTGGGTCCCCGAGGGGCCCATCCCAAGGGGCTTGGCGCCCCAACGCCGGCGATTGGGAACCTCCAAACCCCAGCGCTGGACTCACCCTGCAGCCCCCCGCCACCCGGGCCGCTAGGGGCGCCCCCCAGTCATTCAGGCGGGAGAAGGGGCAGGGCCCTCCGAGCCCCCGCCGACCTTCGACGGCCCCCCGCCCCAAAGGGCTTGGGCCCACGTTCCCACTAGTCAGCGCCCTCACCTCAACCCGCCCCTCCGCTCGAAACACAGCAGGCGGATTGGACCTGCCGGACTCCTGGGGGCTAACCCGAACCCTAGGTGGGTCCCCGAGGGGCCCCTCCCAAGGGGCTTGGCGACCCAACGCCGGGGATTGGGAACCACCGAACCCCAGCGGTGGAATCACCCTGCAGCCCCCCACCACTCCGGCCGCTAGGGACGCCGCCGGTCATTCAGGCGGGAGAAGGAGCAGGGCCCTCCTAGCCCCTGATGACCTTCGAAGGCCCCCGCGCCAAAACGGTTGGGCCCACGCTCCCACTCCTCAGCACCCTCAGCTCGGCCTACCCCTCTGCTCGCCGCACATCCAGCAGGTCGGGCTTGCCGGCCTCCCGGGGGCTAACACTAACTCTAGGTGGGCTCCTGAGGGGCCCCACCCAAGGGGCCTGGCGCCTCAACGCTGGAGGTTGGGGACCCGAGACCCAGCGCAGGACTCACCCTGCAGCCCCCCGCCACCTGGGCCGCTAGGGGGCCCGCCGGTCATTCAGGGCGTGAGAACGGGCAGGGCCCTCTGTGCCGCAGGCAACCTTCGAAGGCCCCCCCGCTCCAAAATGTTTGGGCCAAGGCTCCAGCTCGCCAGCGCCCTCACTCCGCTCGCCCCTCCACTCGCTGCAAAGCGGGCATTTCGGGCCTGCCGGCATCCTTCTTGCTAACCCTAACCCTAGGTCAGTCCCCGAGAGGCCCCTGACAAGGGGCCTGGGGCTGCAACGCTGGGGATTGGGGACCCCCGAGCCCCAGGGCCAGACTACCACTGCTGCCGTCCACCACCTGGGCCACTAGGGGCGCTGTCTATCATTCAGGGCTGGAGAAGGGGCAGGGCCCTCCGAGCCCCCGCGGACCTTCGATGGCCCCCGCCCCAAAGGGCTTGGGCCCACGTTCCCACTCCTCAGCGCCCTCAGCTCGGCCTGCCCCTCCGCTCGCTGCACATCCAGCAGATCGGGCTTGCCGGACTCCTGGGGGCTAACCCGACCTCTAGGTGGGCTCCTGAGGGGCCCCATCCAAGGGGCCTGGCGCCCTAACGCCGATTGGGAAGCTCCAAACCCCAGCACTGGACTCACCCTGCAGCCCACCGCCACCTGGGCCGTAGGGGCGCCCCACCGGTCATTCAGGGCGGGAGAACGGGTAGGGCCCTCCGAGTCCCCGGCGAGCTTCGAAGGCCCCGTGCGCCAAAACACTTGGGCCCTCGCTCCATCTCTCCAGCGCCCTCCCCTCCGCCCCACCCCCGCTCGCCACAACCGCCGGTGGATCCTGCCTGCCGGCGTCCTGAGGGCTAATCCTAAACCTAGGTGGGCCCCCGAAGAGCCCATCCCAAGGGGCCTGGCACCGCAAACTCCAGGCATTGGGGACCCCCAGCCCCAGGGCAAGACTAACAAGGCTGCCCCTCCACCACCTGGGCACTAGGGGCGCTGCCGCTCATTCAGGGCTGGAGGAGGGGCAGGGCCCTCTGAGCCCCCGCCGACCTTTGATGGCCCCCCGCCCCAAAGCGCTTGGGCCCACGTTCCCACCAGTCAGCGCCCTCACCTCAAGCGGCCCCTCCGCTCGAAAGACAGCAGGCGGATCGGACCTGCCGGCCACCTGGGGGTAACCTTAACCCTAGGGCGGTCCCCGAGGGACCCCTCCAAGGGGCCTTGCGCAGCCACGCCGGGGATCCTGGACGTCTTAGCCCCAGGGCCGTACTCACCCTGCAGCCCCCTGGCACCCGGGCTGCTAGGGGCACCGCCGGTCATTCAGGCGGGAGAAGGGGCAGGGCCCTCCTATCCCCGACCTCCTTCGAAGGCCCCCGCGCCAAAACCTGTGGGCCCACGGTCCCGCTCTCCAGCTCCCTCCCCTCGGCCCGCCCCACCGCGAGCCACACAGCCAGGGGATTGGGCCTGAAGGCCTCCTGGGGGCTAACCCAAACCCCAGGTGGGTCCCCGAGGGGCCCATCCCAAGGGGCTTGGCGCCCCAACGCCGGCGATTGGGAACCTCCAAACCCCAGCGCTGGACTCACCCTGCAGCCCCCCGCCACCCGGGCCGCTAGGGGCGCCCCCCAGTCATTCAGGCGGGAGAAGGGGCAGGGCCCTCCGAGCCCCCGCCGACCTTCGACGGCCCCCCCGCCCCAAAGGGCTTGGGCCCACGTTCCCACTAGTCAGCGCCCTCACCTCAACCCGCCCCTCCGCTCGAAACACAGCAGGCGGATTGGACCTGCCGGACTCCTGGGGGCTAACCCGAACCCTAGGTGGGTCCCCGAGGGGCCCCTCCCAAGGGGCTTGGCGACCCAACGCCGGGGATTGGGAACCACCGAACCCCAGCGGCGGAATCACCCTGCAGCCCCCCACCACTCCGGCCGCTAGGGACGCCGCCGGTCATTCAGGCGGGAGAAGGAGCAGGGCCCTCCTAGCCCCTGATGACCTTCGAAGGCCCCCGCGCCAAAACGGTTGGGCCCACGCTCCCACTCCTCAGCACCCTCAGCTCGGCCTACCCCTCTGCTCGCCGCACATCCAGCAGGTCGGGCTTGCCGGCCTCCCGGGGGCTAACACTAACTCTAGGTGGGCTCCTGAGGGGCCCCACCCAAGGGGCCTGGCGCCTCAACGCCGGAGGTTGGGGACCCGAGACCCAGCGCCAGACTCACCCTGCAGCCCCCTGCCATCTGGGCCGCTAGGGGGCCCGCCGGTCATTCAGGGCGTGAGAACGGGCAGGGCCCTCTGTGCCACAGGCAACCTTCGAAGGCCCCCCCGCTCCAAAATGTTTGGGCCAAGGCTCCAGCTCGCCAGCGCCCTCACTCCGCTCGCCCCTCCACTCGCTGCAAAGCGGGCATTTCGGGCCTGCCGGCATCCTTCTTGCTAACCCTAACCCTAGGTCAGTCCCCGAGAGGCCCCTGACAAGGGGCCTGGGGCTGCAACGCTGGGGATTGGGGACCCCCGAGCCCCAGGGCCAGACTACCACTGCTGCCGTCCACCACCTGGGCCACTAGGGGCGCTGTCTCTCATTGAGGGCTGGAGAAGGGGCAGGGCCCTCCGAGCCCCCGCGGACCTTCGATGGCCCCCGCCCCAAAGCGCTTGGGCCCACGTTCCCACTCCTCAGCGCCCTCAGCTCGGCCTGCCCCTCCGCTCGCTGCACATCCAGCAGATCGGGCTTGCCGGACTCCTGGGGGCTAACCCGACCTCTAGGTGGGCTCCTGAGGGGCCCCATCCAAGGGGCCTGGCGCCCTAACGCCGGGGATTGGGAAGCTCCAAACCCCAGCACTGGACTCACCCTGCAGGCCACCGCCACCTGGGCCATACGGGCGCCACCGGTCATTCAGGGCGGGAGAACGGGTAGGGCCCTCCGAGTCACTGGCGAGCTTTGATGGCCCCCCGCCCCAAAGCGCTTGGGCCCACGTTCCCACCAGTCAGCGCCCTCACCTCAAGCGGCCCCTCCGCTCGAAAGACAGCAGGCGGATCGGACCTGCCGGCCACCTGGGGGTAACCTTAACCCTAGGGCGGTCCCTGAGGGACCCCTCCAAGGGGCCTTGCGCAGCCACGCCGGGGATCCTGGACGTCTTAGCCCCAGGGCCGTACTCACCCTGCAGCCCCCTGGCACCCGGGCTGCTAGGGGCACCGCCGGTCATTCAGGCGGGAGAAGGGGCAGGGCCCTCCTATCCCCGACCTCCTTCGAAGGCCCCCGCGCCAAAACCTGTGGGCCCACGGTCCCGCTCTCCAGCTCCCTCCCCTCGG
The DNA here is from genome assembly GCF_023065955.2 of Ursus arctos. Lineage (NCBI taxonomy): Eukaryota > Metazoa > Chordata > Mammalia > Carnivora > Ursidae > Ursus > Ursus arctos. The sequence goes on along the minus strand of NW_026622997.1, from coordinate 34,604,553 downwards.
CCCGCCCCACCGCGAGCCACACAGCCAGGGGATTGGGCCTGAAGGCCTCCTGGGGGCTAACCCAAACCCCAGGTGGGTCCCCGAGGGGCCCATCCCAAGGGGCTTGGCGCCCCAACGCCGGCGATTGGGAACCTCCAAACCCCAGCGCTGGACTCACCCTGCAGCCCCCCGCCACCCGGGCCGCTAGGGGCGCCCCCCAGTCATTCAGGCGGGAGAAGGGGCAGGGCCCTCCGAGCCCCCGCCGACCTTCGACGGCCCCCCCGCCCCAAAGGGCTTGGGCCCACGTTCCCACTAGTCAGCGCCCTCACCTCAACCCGCCCCTCCGCTCGAAACACAGCAGGCGGATTGGACCTGCCGGACTCCTGGGGGCTAACCCGAACCCTAGGTGGGTCCCCGAGGGGCCCCTCCCAAGGGGCTTGGCGACCCAACGCCGGGGATTGGGAACCACCGAACCCCAGCGGTGGAATCACCCTGCAGCCCCCCACCACTCCGGCCGCTAGGGACGCCGCCGGTCATTCAGGCGGGAGAAGGAGCAGGGCCCTCCTAGCCCCTGATGACCTTCGAAGGCCCCCGCGCCAAAACGGTTGGGCCCACGCTCCCACTCCTCAGCACCCTCAGCTCGGCCTACCCCTCTGCTCGCCGCACATCCAGCAGGTCGGGCTTGCCGGCCTCCCGGGGGCTAACACTAACTCTAGGTGGGCTCCTGAGGGGCCCCACCCAAGGGGCCTGGCGCCTCAACGCCGGAGGTTGGGGACCCGAGACCCAGCGCCGGACTCACCCTGCAGCCCCCCGCCACCTGGGCCGCTAGGGGGCCCGCCGGTCATTCAGGGCGTGAGAACGGGCAGGGCCCTCTGTGCCGCAGGCAACCTTCGAAGGCCCCCCCGCTCCAAAATGTTTGGGCCAAGGCTCCAGCTCGCCAGCGCCCTCACTCCGCTCGCCCCTCCACTCGCTGCAAAGCGGGCATTTCGGGCCTGCCGGCATCCTTCTTGCTAACCCTAACCCTAGGTCAGTCCCCGAGAGGCCCCTGACAAGGGGCCTGGGGCTGCAACGCTGGGGATTGGGGACCCCCGAGCCCCAGGGCCAGACTACCACTGCTGCCGTCCACCACCTGGGCCACTAGGGGCGCTGTCTATCATTCAGGGCTGGAGAAGGGGCAGGGCCCTCCGAGCCCTCGCGGACCTTCGATGGCCCCCGCCCCAAAGCGCTTGGGCCCACGTTCCCACTCCTCAGCGCCCTCAGCTCGGCCTGCCCCTCCGCTCGCTGCACATCCAGCAGATCGGGCTTGCCGGACTCCTGGGGGCTAACCCGACCTCTAGGTGGGCTCCTGAGGGGCCCCATCCAAGGGGCCTGGCGCCCTAACGCCGGGGATTGGGAAGCTCCAAACCCCAGCACTGGACTCACCCTGCAGCCCACCGCCACCTGGGCCGTAGGGGCGCCACCGGTCATTCAGGGCGGGAGAACGGGTAGGGCCCTCCGAGTCCCCGGCGAGCTTCGAAGGCCCCGTGCGCCAAAACACTTGGGCCCTCGCTCCATCTCTCCAGCGCCCTCCCCTCCGCCCCACCCCCCGCTCGCCACACCGCCGGTGGATCCTGCCTGCCGGCGTCCTGAGGGCTAATCCTAAACCTAGGTGGGCCCCCGAAGAGCCCATCCCAAGGGGCCTGGCACCGCAACTCCAGGCATTGGGGACCCCCAGCCCCAGGGCAAGACTAACACTGCTGCCCCTCCACCACCTGGGCACTAGGGGCGCTGCCGCTCATTCAGGGCTGGAGGAGGGGCAGGGCCCTCTGAGCCCCCGCCGACCTTTGATGGCCCCCCGCCCCAAAGCGCTTGGGCCCACGTTCCCACCAGTCAGCGCCCTCACCTCAAGCGGCCCCTCCGCTCGAAAGACAGCAGGCGGATCGGACCTGCCGGCCACCTGGGGGTAACCTTAACCCTAGGGCGGTCCCCGAGGGACCCCTCCAAGGGGCCTTGCGCAGCCACGCCGGGGATCCTGGACGTCTTAGCCCCAGGGCCGTACTCACCCTGCAGACCCCTGGCACCCGGGCTGCTAGGGGCACCGCCGGTCATTCAGGCGGGAGAAGGGGCAGGGCCCTCCTATCCCCGACCTCCTTCGAAGGCCCCCGCGCCAAAACCTGTGGGCCCACGGTCCCGCTCTCCAGCTCCCTCCCCTCGGCCCGCCCCACCGCGAGCCACACAGCCAGGGGATTGGGCCTGAAGGCCTCCTGGGGGCTAACCCAAACCCCAGGTGGGTCCCCGAGGGGCCCATCCCAAGGGGCTTGGCGCCCCAACGCCGGCGATTGGGAACCTCCAAACCCCAGCGCTGGACTCACCCTGCAGCCCCCCGCCACCCGGGCCGCTAGGGGCGCCCCCCAGTCATTCAGGCGGGAGAAGGGGCAGGGCCCTCCGAGCCCCCGCCGACCTTCGACGGCCCCCCCGCCCCAAAGGGCTTGGGCCCACGTTCCCACTAGTCAGCGCCCTCACCTCAACCCGCCCCTCCGCTCGAAACACAGCAGGCGGATTGGACCTGCCGGACTCCTGGGGGCTAACCCGAACCCTAGGTGGGTCCCCGAGGGGCCCCTCCCAAGGGGCTTGGCGACCCAACGCCGGGGATTGGGAACCACCGAACCCCAGCGGTGGAATCACCCTGCAGCCCCCCACCACTCCGGCCGCTAGGGACGCCGCCGGTCATTCAGGCGGGAGAAGGAGCAGGGCCCTCCTAGCCCCTGATGACCTTCGAAGGCCCCCGCGCCAAAACGGTTGGGCCCACGCTCCCACTCCTCAGCACCCTCAGCTCGGCCTACCCCTCTGCTCGCCGCACATCCAGCAGGTCGGGCTTGCCGGCCTCCCGGGGGCTAACACTAACTCTAGGTGGGCTCCTGAGGGGCCCCACCCAAGGGGCCTGGCGCCTCAACGCCGGAGACTGGGGACCCGAGACCCAGCGCCGGACTCACCCTGCAGCCCCCCGCCACCTGGGCCGCTAGGGGTCCCGCCGGTCATTCAGGGCGTGAGAACGGGCAGGGCCCTCTGTGCCACAGGCAACCTTCGAAGGCCCCCCCGCTCCAAAATGTTTGGGCCAAGGCTCCAGCTCGCCAGCGCCCTCACTACGCTCGCCCCTCCACTCGCTGCAAAGCGGGCATTTCGGGCCTGCCGGCATCCTTCTTGCTAACCCTAACCCTAGGTCAGTCCCCGAGAGGCCCCTGACAAGGGGCCTGGGGCTGCAACGCTGGGGATTGGGGACCCCCGAGCCCCAGGGCCAGACTACCACTGCTGCCGTCCACCACCTGGGCCACTAGGGGCGCTGTCTCTCATTGAGGGCTGGAGAAGGGGCAGGGCCCTCCGAGCCCCCGCGGACCTTCGATGGCCCCCGCCCCAAAGCGCTTGGGCCCACGTTCCCACTCCTCAGCGCCCTCAGCTCGGCCTGCCCCTCCGCTCGCTGCACATCCAGCAGATCGGGCTTGCCGGACTCCTGGGGGCTAACCCGACCTCTAGGTGGGCTCCTGAGGGGCCCCATCCAAGGGGCCTGGCGCCCTAACGCCGGGGATTGGGAAGCTCCAAACCCCAGCACTGGACTCACCCTGCAGCCCACCGCCACCTGGGCCGTAGGGGCGCCACCGGTCATTCAGGGCGGGAGAACGGGTAGGGCCCTCCGAGTCCCCGGCGAGCTTCGAAGGCCCCGTGCGCCAAAACACTTGGGCCCTCACTCCATCTCTCCAGCGCCCTCCCCTCCGCCCCACCCCCCCGCTCGCCACACCGCCGGTGGATCCTGCCTGCCGGCGTCCTGAGGGCTAATCCTAAACCTAGGTGGGCCCCCGAAGAGCCCATCCCAAGGGGCCTGGCACCGCAACTCCAGGCATTGGGGACCCCCAGCCCCAGGGCAAGACTAACACTGCTGCCCCTCCACCACCTGGGCACTAGGGGCGCTGCCGCTCATTCAGGGCTGGAGGAGGGGCAGGGCCCTCTGAGCCCCCGCCGACCTTTGATGGCCCCCGCCCCAAAGCGCTTGGGCCCACGTTCCCACCAGTCAGCGCCCTCACCTCAAGCGGCCCCTCCGCTCGAAAGACAGCAGGCGGATCGGACCTGCCGGCCACCTGGGGGTAACCTTAACCCTAGGGCGGTCCCCGAGGGACCCCTCCAAGGGGCCTTGCGCAGCCACGCCAGGGATCCTGGACGTCTTAGCCCCAGGGCCGTACTCACCCTGCAGCCCCCTGGCACCCGGGCTGCTAGGGGCACCGCCGGTCATTCAGGCGGGAGAAGGGGCAGGGCCCTCCTATCCCCGACCTCCTTCGAAGGCCCCCGCGCCAAAACCTGTGGGCCCACGGTCCCGCTCTCCAGCTCCCTCCCCTCGGCCCGCCCCACTGCGAGCCACACAGCCAGGGGATTGGGCCTGAAGGCCTCCTGGGGGCTAACCCAAACCCCAGGTGGGTCCCCGAGGGGCCCATCCCAAGGGGCTTGGCGCCCCAACGCCGGCGATTGGGAACCTCCAAACCCCAGCGCTGGACTCACCCTGCAGCCCCCCGCCACCCGGGCCGCTAGGGGCGCCCCCCAGTCATTCAGGCGGGAGAAGGGGCAGGGCCCTCCGAGCCCCCGCCGACCTTCGACGGCCCCCCGCCCCAAAGGGCTTGGGCCCACGTTCCCACTAGTCAGCGCCCTCACCTCAACCCGCCCCTCCGCTCGAAACACAGCAGGCGGATTGGACCTGCCGGACTCCTGGGGGCTAACCCGAACCCTAGGTGGGTCCCCGAGGGGCCCCTCCCAAGGGGCTTGGCGACCCAACGCCGGGGATTGGGAACCACCGAACCCCAGCGGTGGAATCACCCTGCAGCCCCCCACCACTCCGGCCGCTAGGGACGCCGCCGGTCATTCAGGCGGGAGAAGGAGCAGGGCCCTCCTAGCCCCTGATGACCTTCGAAGGCCCCCGCGCCAAAACGGTTGGGCCCACGCTCCCACTCCTCAGCACCCTCAGCTCGGCCTACCCCTCTGCTCGCCGCACATCCAGCAGGTCGGGCTTGCCGGCCTCCCGGGGGCTAACACTAACTCTAGGTGGGCTCCTGAGGGGCCCCACCCAAGGGGCCTGGCGCCTCAACGCCGGAGATTGGGGACCCGAGACCCAGCGCTGGACTCACCCTGCATTCCCCCGCCACCTGAGCCGCTAGGGGGCCCGCCGGTCATTCAGGGCGTGAGAACGGGCAGGGCCCTCTGTGCCGCAGGCAACCTTCGAAGGCCCCCCCCGCTCCAAAATGTTTGGGCCAAGGCTCCAGCTCGCCAGCGCCCTCACTCCGCTCGCCCCTCCACTCGCAGCACAGCGGGCATTTCGGGCCTGCCGGCATCCTTCTTGCTAACCCTAACCCTAGGTCAGTCCCCGAGAGGCCCCTGACAAGGGGCCTGGGGCTGCAACGCTGGGGATTGGGGACCCCCGAGCCCCAGGGCCAGACTACCACTGCTGCCGTCCACCACCTGGGCCACTAGGGGCGCTGTCTCTCATTGAGGGCTGGAGAAGGGGCAGGGCCCTCCGAGCCCCCGCGGACCTTCGATGGCCCCCGCCCCAAAGCGCTTGGGCCCACGTTCCCACTCCTCAGCGCCCTCAGCTCGGCCTGCCCCTCCGCTCGCTGCCCATCTAGCAGATCGGGCTTGCCGGACTCCTGGGGGCTAACCCGACCTCTAGGTGGGCTCCTGAGGGGCCCCATCCAAGGGGCCTGGCGCCCTAACGCCGGGGATTGGGAAGCTCCAAACCCCAGCACTGGACTCACCCTGCAGCCCACCGCCACCTGGGCCGTAGGGGCGCCACCGGTCATTCAGGGCGGGAGAACGGGTAGGGCACTCCGAGTCCCCGGCGAGCTTCGAAGGCCCCGTGCGCCAAAACACTTGGGCCCTCGCTCCATCTCTCCAGCGCCCTCCCCTCCACCCCACCCCCCGTTCGGCGCACATCCAGCAGGTCGGGCTTGCAGGCCTCCCGGGGGCTAACACTAACTCTAGGTGGGCTCCTGAGGGGCCCCACCCAAGGGGCCTGGCGCCTCAACAACGGAGATTGGGGACCCGAGACCCAGCGCCGGACTCACCCTGCAGCCCCCCGCCACCTGGGCCGCTAGGGGGCCCGCCGGTCATTCAGGGCGTGAGAACGGGCAGGGCCCTCTGTGCCGCAGGCAACCTTCGAAGGCCCCCCCCGCTCCAAAATGTTTGGGCCAAGGCTCCAGCTCGCCAGCGCCCTCACTCCGATCGCCCCTCCTCTCGCTGCAAAGCGGGCATTTCGGGCCTGCCGGCATCCTTCTTGCTAACCCTAACCCTAGGTCAGTCCCCGAGAGGCCCCTGACAAGGGGCCTGGGACTGCAACGCTGGGGATTGGGGACCCCCGAGCCCCAGGGCCAGACTACCACTGCTGCCGTCCACCACCTGGGCCACTAGGGGCGCTGTCTCTCATTGAGGGCTGGAGAAGGGGCAGGGCCCTCCGAGCCCCCGCGGACCTTCGATGGCCCCCGCCCCAAAGCGCTTGGGCCCACGTTCCCACTCCTCAGCGCCCTCAGCTCGGCCTGCCCCTCCGCTCGCTGCACATCCAGCAGATCGGGCTTGCCGGACTCCTGGGGGCTAACCCGACGTCTAGGTGGGCTCCTGAGGGGCCCCATCCAAGGGGCCTGGCGCCCTAACGCCGGGGATTGGGAAGCTCCAAACCCCAGCACTGGACTCACCCTGCAGCCCACCGCCACCTGGGCCGTAGGGGCGCCACCGGTCATTCAGGGCGGGAGAACGGGTAGGGCCCTCCGAGTCCCCGGCGAGCTTCGAAGGCCCCGTGCGCCAAAACACTTGGGCCCTCGCTCCATCTCTCCAGCGCCCTCCCCTCCGCCCCACCCCCCGCTCGCCACACCGCCGGTGGATCCTGCCTGCCGGCGTCCTGAGGGCTAATCCTAAACCTAGGTGGGCCCCCGAAGAGCCCATCCCAAGGGGCCTGGCACCGCAACTCCAGGCATTGGGGACCCCCAGCCCCAGGGCAAGACTAACACTGCTGCCCCTCCACCACCTGGGCACTAGGGGCGCTGCCGCTCATTCAGGGCTGGAGGAGGGGCAGGGCCCTCTGAGCCCCCGCCGACCTTTGATGGCCCCCCGCCCCAAAGCGCTTGGGCCCACGTTCCCACCAGTCAGCGCCCTCACCTCAAGCGGCCCCTCCGCTCGAAAGACAGCAGGCGGATCGGACCTGCCGGCCACCTGGGGGTAACCTTAACCCTAGGGCGGTCCCCGAGGGACCCCTCCAAGGGGCCTTGCGCAGCCACGCCGAGGATCCTGGACGTCTTAGCCCCAGGGCCGTACTCACCCTGCAGCCCCCTGGCACCCGGGCTGCTAGGGGCACCGCCGGTCATTCAGGCGGGAGAAGGGGCAGGGCCCTCCTATCCCCGACCTCCTTCGAAGGCCCCCGCGCCAAAACCTGTGGGCCCACGGTCCCGCTCTCCAGCTCCCTCCCCTCGGCCCGCCCCACCGCGAGCCACACAGCCAGGGGATTGGGCCTGAAGGCCTCCTGGGGGCTAACCCAAACCCCAGGTGGGTCCCCGAGGGGCCCATCCCAAGGGGCTTGGCGCCCCAACGCCGGCGATTGGGAACCTCCAAACCCCAGCGCTGGACTCACCCTGCAGCCCCCCGCCACCCGGGCCGCTAGGGGCGCCCCCCAGTCATTCAGGCGGGAGAAGGGGCAGGGCCCTCCGAGCCCCCGCCGACCTTCGACGGCCCCCCCGCCCCAAAGGGCTTGGGCCCACGTTCCCACTAGTCAGCGCCCTCACCTCAACCCGCCCCTCCGCTCGAAACACAGCAGGCGGATTGGACCTGCCGGACTCCTGGGGGCTAACCCGAACCCTAGGTGGGTCCCCGAGGGGCCCCTCCCAAGGGGCTTGGCGACCCAACGCCGGGGATTGGGAACCACCGAACCCCAGCGGTGGAATCACCCTGCAGCCCCCCACCACTCCGGCCGCTAGGGACGCCGCCGGTCATTCAGGCGGGAGAAGGAGCAGGGCCCTCCTAGCCCCTGATGACCTTCGAAGGCCCCCGCGCCAAAACGGTTGGGCCCACGCTCCCACTCCTCAGCACCCTCAGCTCGGCCTACCCCTCTGCTCGCCGCACATCCAGCAGGTCGGGCTTGCCGGCCTCCCGGGGGCTAACACTAACTCTAGGTGGGCTCCTGAGGGGCCCCACCCAAGGGGCCTGGCGCCTCAACGCCGGAGGTTGGGGACCCGAGACCCAGCGCCAGACTCACCCTGCAGCCCCCCGCCACCTGGGCCGCTAGGGGGCCCGCCGGTCATTCAGGGCGTGAGAACGGGCAGGGCCCTCTGTGCCACAGGCAACCTTCGAAGGCCCCCCCGCTCCAAAATGTTTGGGCCAAGGCTCCAGCTCGCCAGCGCCCTCACTACGCTCGCCCCTCCACTCGCTGCAAAGCGGGCATTTCGGGCCTGCCGGCATCCTTCTTGCTAACCCTAACCCTAGGTCAGTCCCCGAGAGGCCCCTGACAAGGGGCCTGGGGCTGCAACGCTGGGGATTGGGGACCCCCGAGCCCCAGGGCCAGACTACCACTGCTGCCGTCCACCACCTGGGCCACTAGGGGCGCTGTCTCTCATTGAGGGCTGGAGAAGGGGCAGGGCCCTCCGAGCCCCCGCGGACCTTCGATGGCCCCCGCCCCAAAGCGCTTGGGCCCACGTTCCCACTCCTCAGCGCCCTCAGCTCGGCCTGCCCCTCCGCTCGCTGCACATCCAGCAGATCGGGCTTGCCGGACTCCTGGGGGCTAACCCGACCTCTAGGTGGGCTCCTGAGGGGCCCCATCCAAGGGGCCTGGCGCCCTAACGCCGGGGATTGGGAAGCTCCAAACCCCAGCACTGGACTCACCCTGCAGCCCACCGCCACCTGGGCCGTAGGGGCGCCACCGGTCATTCAGGGCGGGAGAACGGGTAGGGCCCTCCGAGTCCCCGGCGAGCTTCGAAGGCCCCGTGCGCCAAAACACTTGGGCCCTCGCTCCATCTCTCCAGCGCCCTCCCCTCCGCCCCACCCCCCCGCTCGCCACACCGCCGGTGGATCCTGCCTGCCGGCGTCCTGAGGGCTAATCCTAAACCTAGGTGGGCCCCCGAAGAGCCCATCCCAAGGGGCCTGGCACCGCAACTCCAGGCATTGGGGAACCCCAGCCCCAGGGCAAGACTAACACTGCTGCCCCTCCACCACCTGGGCACTAGGGGCGCTGCCGCTCATTCAGGGCTGGAGGAGGGGCAGGGCCCTCTGAGCCCCCGCCGACCTTTGATGGCCCCCCGCCCCAAAGCGCTTGGGCCCACGTTCCCACCAGTCAGCGCCCTCACCTCAAGCGGCCCCTCCGCTCGAAAGACAGCAGGCGGATCGGACCTGCCGGCCACCTGGGGGTAACCTTAACCCTAGGGCGGTCCCCGAGGGACCCCTCCAAGGGGCCTTGCGCAGCCACGCCGGGGATCCTGGACGTCTTAGCCCCAGGGCCGTACTCACCCTGCAGCCCCCTGGCACCCGGGCTGCTAGGGGCACCGCCGGTCATTCAGGCGGGAGAAGGGGCAGGGCCCTCCTATCCCCGACCTCCTTCGAAGGCCCCCGCGCCAAAACCTGTGGGCCCACGGTCCCGCTCTCCAGCTCCCTCCCCTCGGCCCGCCCCACTGCGAGCCACACAGCCAGGGGATTGGGCCTGAAGGCCTCCTGGGGGCTAACCCAAACCCCAGGTGGGTCCCCGAGGGGCCCATCCCAAGGGGCTTGGCGCCCCAACGCCGGCGATTGGGAACCTCCAAACCCCAGCGCTGGACTCACCCTGCAGCCCCCCGCCACCCGGGCCGCTAGGGGCGCCCCCCAGTCATTCAGGCGGGAGAAGGGGCAGGGCCCTCCGAGCCCCCGCCGACCTTCGACGGCCCCCCCGCCCCAAAGGGCTTGGGCCCACGTTCCCACTAGTCAGCGCCCTCACCTCAACCCGCCCCTCCGCTCGAAACACAGCAGGCGGATTGGACCTGCCGGACTCCTGGGGGCTAACCCGAACCCTAGGTGGGTCCCCGAGGGGCCCCTCCCAAGGGGCTTGGCGACCCAACGCCGGGGATTGGGAACCACCGAACCCCAGCGGCGGAATCACCCTGCAGCCCCCCACCACTCCGGCCGCTAGGGACGCCGCCGGTCATTCAGGCGGGAGAAGGAGCAGGGCCCTCCTAGCCCCTGATGACCTTCGAAGGCCCCCGCGCCAAAACGGTTGGGCCCACGCTCCCACTCCTCAGCACCCTCAGCTCGGCCTACCCCTCTGCTCGCCGCACATCCAGCAGGTCGGGCTTGCCGGCCTCCCGGGGGCTAACACTAACTCTAGGTGGGCTCCTGAGGGGCCCCACCCAAGGGGCCTGGCGCCTCAACGCTGGAGGTTGGGGACCCGAGACCCAGCGCCGGACTCACCCTGCAGCCCCCCGCCACCTGGGCCGCTAGGGGGCCCGCCGGTCATTCAGGGCGTGAGAACGGGCAGGGCCCTCTGTGCCGCAGGCAACCTTCGAAGGCCCCCCCGCTCCAAAATGTTTGGGCCAAGGCTCCAGCTCGCCAGCGCCCTCACTCCGCTCGCCCCTCCACTCGCTGCAAAGCGGGCATTTCGGGCCTGCCGGCATCCTTCTTGCTAACCCTAACCCTAGGTCAGTCCCCGAGAGGCCCCTGACAAGGGGCCTGGGGCTGCAACGCTGGGGATTGGGGACCCCCGAGCCCCAGGGCCAGACTACCACTGCTGCCGTCCACCACCTGGGCCACTAGGGGCGCTGTCTATCATTCAGGGCTGGAGAAGGGGCAGGGCCCTCCGAGCCCCCGCGGACCTTCGATGGCCCCCGCCCCAAAGGGCTTGGGCCCACGTTCCCACTCCTCAGCGCCCTCAGCTCGGCCTGCCCCTCCGCTCGCTGCACATCCAGCAGATCGGGCTTGCCGGACTCCTGGGGGCTAACCCGACCTCTAGGTGGGCTCCTGAGGGGCCCCATCCAAGGGGCCTGGCGCCCTAACGCCGGGGATTGGGAAGCTCCAAACCCCAGCACTGGACTCACCCTGCAGCCCACCGCCACCTGGGCCGTAGGGGCGCCACCGGTCATTCAGGGCGGGAGAACGGGTAGGGCCCTCCGAGTCCCCGGCGAGCTTCGAAGGCCCCATGCGCCAAAACACTTGGGCCCTCGCTCCATCTCTCCAGCGCCCTCCCCTCCACCCCACCCCCCGTTCGGCGCACATCCAGCAGGTCGGGCTTGCCGGCCTCCCGGGGGCTAACACTAACTCTAGGTGGGCTCCTGAGGGGCCCCACCCAAGGGGCCTGGCGCCTCAACAACGGAGATTGGGGACCCGAGACCCAGCGCCGGACTCACCCTGCAGCCCCCCGCCACCTGGGCCGCTAGGGGGCCCGCCGGTCATTCAGGGCGTGAGAACGGGCAGGGCCCTCTGTGCCGCAGGCAACCTTCGAAGGCCCCCCCCCGCTCCAAAATGTTTGGGCCAAGGCTCCAGCTCGCCAGCGCCCTCACTCCGCTCGCCCCTCCTTTCGCTGCAAAGCGGGCATTTCGGGCCTGCCGGCATCCTTCTTGCTAACCCTAACCCTAGGTCAGTCCCCGAGAGGCCCCTGACAAGGGGCCTGGGGCTGCAACGCTGGGGATTGGGGACCCCCGAGCCCCAGGGCCAGACTACCACTGCTGCCGTCCACCACCTGGGCCACTAGGGGCGCTGTCTCTCATTGAGGGCTGGAGAAGGGGCAGGGCCCTCCGAGCCCCCGCGGACCTTCGATGGCCCCCGCCCCAAAGCGCTTGGGCCCACGTTCCCACTCCTCAGCGCCCTCAGCTCGGCCTGCCCCTCCGCTCGCTGCACATCCAGCAGATCGGGCTTGCCGGACTCCTGGGGGCTAACCCGACCTCTAGGTGGGCTCCTGAGGGGCCCCATCCAAGGGGCCTGGCGCCCTAACGCCGGGGATTGGGAAGCTCCAAACCCCAGCACTGGACTCACCCTGCAGCCCACCGCCACCTGGGCCGTAGGGGCGCCACCGGTCATTCAGGGCGGGAGAACGGGTAGGGCCCTCCGAGTCCCCGGCGAGCTTCGAAGGCCCCGTGCGCCAAAACACTTGGGCCCTCGCTCCATCTCTCCAGCGCCCTCCCCTCCGCCCCACCCCCCCGCTCGCCACACCGCCGGTGGATCCTGCCTGCCGGCGTCCTGAGGGCTAATCCTAAACCTAGGTGGGCCCCCGAAGAGCCCATCCCAAGGGGCCTGACACCGCAACTCCAGGCATTGGGGACCCCCAGCCCCAGGGCAAGACTAACACTGCTGCCCCTCCACCACCTGGGCACTAGGGGCGCTGCCGCTCATTCAGGGCTGGAGGAGGGGCAGGGCCCTCTGAGCCCCCGCCGACCTTTGATGGCCCCCCGCCCCAAAGCGCTTGGGCCCACGTTCCCACCAGTCAGCGCCCTCACCTCAAGCGGCCCCTCCGCTCGAAAGACAGCAGGCGGATCGGACCTGCCGGCCACCTGGGGGTAACCTTAACCCTAGGGCGGTCCCCGAGGGACCCCTCCAAGGGGCCTTGCGCAGCCACGCCGGGGATCCTGGACGTCTTAGCCCCAGGGCCGTACTCACCCTGCAGCCCCCTGGCACCCGGGCTGCTAGGGGCACCGCCGGTCATTCAGGCGGGAGAAGGGGCAGGGCCCTCCTATCCCCGACCTCCTTCGAAGGGCCCGCGCCAAAACCTGTGGGCCCACGGTCCCGCTCTCCAGCTCCCTCCCCTCGGCCCACCCCACCGCGAGCCACACAGCCAGGGGATTGGGCCTGAAGGCCTCCTGGGGGCTAACCCAAACCCCAGGTGGGTCCCCGAGGGGCCCATCCCAAGGGGCTTGGCGCCCCAACGCCGGCGATTGGGAACCTCCAAACCCCAGCGCTGGACTCACCCTGCAGCCCCCCGCCACCCGGGCCGCTAGGGGCGCCCCCCAGTCATTCAGGCGGGAGAAGGGGCAGGGCCCTCCGAGCCCCCGCCGACCTTCGACGGCCCCCCCGCCCCAAAGGGCTTGGGCCCCCGTTCCCACTAGTCAGCGCCCTCACCTCAACCCGCCCCTCCGCTCGAAACACAGCAGGCGGATTGGACCTGCCGGACTCCTGGGGGCTAACCCGAACCCTAGGTGGGTCCCCGAGGGGCCCCTCCCAAGGGGCTTGGCGACCCAACGCCGGGGATTGGGAACCACCGAACCCCAGCGGCGGAATCACCCTGCAGCCCCCCACCACTCCGGCCGCTAGGGACGCCGCCGGTCATTCAGGCGGGAGAAGGAGCAGGGCCCTCCTAGCCCCTGATGACCTTCGAAGGCCCCCGCGCCAAAACGGTTGGGCCCACGCTCCCACTCCTCAGCACCCTCAGCTCGGCCTACCCCTCTGCTCACCGCACATCCAGCAGGCCGGGCTTGCCGGCCTCCCGGGGGCTAAACTAACTCTAGGTGGACTCCTGAGGGGCCCCACCCAAGGGGCCTGGCGCCTCAACGCCGGAGATTGGGGACCCGAGACCCAGCGCCGGACTCACCCTGCAGCCCCCCGCCACCTGGGCCGCTAGGGGGCCCGCCGGTCATTCAGGGCGTGAGAACGGGCAGGGCCCTCTGTGCCGCAGGCAACCTTCGAAGGCCCCCCCGCTCCAAAATGTTTGGGCCAAGGCTCCAGCTCGCCAGCGCCCTCACTCCGCTCGCCCCTCCACTCGCTGCAAAGCGGGCATTTCGGGCCTGCCGGCATCCTTCTTGCTAACCCTAACCCTAGGTCAGTCCCCGAGAGGCCCCTGACAAGGGGCCTGGGGCTGCAACGCTGGGGATTGGGGACCCCCGAGCCCCAGGGCCAGACTACCACTGCTGCCGTCCACCACCTGGGCCACTAGGGGCGCTGTCTCTCATTGAGGGCTGGAGAAGGGGCAGGGCCCTCCGAGCCCCCGCGGACCTTCGATGGCCCCCGCCCCAAAGCGCTTGGGCCCACGTTCCCACTCCTCAGCGCCCTCAGCTCGGCCTGCCCCTCCGCTCGCTGCACATCCAGCAGATCGGGCTTGCCGGACTCCTGGGGGCTAACCCGACCTCTAGGTGGGCTCCTGAGGGGCCCCATCCAAGGGGCCTGGCGCCCTAACGCCGGGGATTGGGAAGCTCCAAACCCCAGCACTGGACTCACCCTGCAGCCCACCGCCACCTGGGCCGTAGGGGCGCCACCGGTCATTCAGGGCGGGAGAACGGGTAGGGCCCTCCGAGTCCCAGGCGAGCTTCGAAGGCCCCGTGCGCCAAAACACTTGGGCCCTCGCTCCATCTCTCCAGCGCCCTCCCCTCCGCCCCACCCCCCCGCTCGCCACACCGCCGGTGGATCCTGCCTGCCGGCGTCCTGAGGGCTAATCCTAAACCTAGGTGGGCCCCCGAAGAGCCCATCCCAAGGGGCCTGGCACCGCAACTCCAGGCATTGGGGACCCCCAGCCCCAGGGCAAGACTAACACTGCTGCCCCTCCACCACCTGGGCACTAGGGGCGCTGCCGCTCATTCAGGGCTGGAGGAGGGGCAGGGCCCTCTGAGCCCCCGCCGACCTTTGATGGCCCCCCGCCCCAAAGCGCTTGGGCCCACGTTCCCACCAGTCAGCGCCCTCACCTCAAGCGGCCCCTCCGCTCGAAAGACAGCAGGCGGATCGGACCTGCCGGCCACCTGGGGGTAACCTTAACCCTAGGGCGGTCCCCGAGGGACCCCTCCAAGGGGCCTTGCGCAGCCACGCCGGGGATCCTGGACGTCTTAGCCCCAGGGCCGTACTCACCCTGCAGCCCCCTGGCACCCGGGCTGCTAGGGGCACCGCCGGTCATTCAGGCGGGAGAAGGGGCAGGGCCCTCCTATCCCCGACCTCCTTCGAAGGCCCCCGCGCCAAAACCTGTGGGCCCACGGTCCCGCTCTCCAGCTCCCTCCCCTCGGCCCGCCCCACTGCGAGCCACACAGCCAGGGGATTGGGCCTGAAGGCCTCCTGGGGGCTAACCCAAACCCCAGGTGGGTCCCCGAGGGGCCCATCCCAAGGGGCTTGGCGCCCCAACGCCGGCGATTGGGAACCTCCAAACCCCAGCGCTGGACTCACCCTGCAGCCCCCCGCCACCCGGGCCGCTAGGGGCGCCCCCCAGTCATTCAGGCGGGAGAAGGGGCAGGGCCCTCCGAGCCCCCGCCGACCTTCGACGGCCCCCCGCCCCAAAGGGCTTGGGCCCACGTTCCCACTAGTCAGCGCCCTCACCTCAACCCGCCCCTCCGCTCGAAACACAGCAGGCGGATTGGACCTGCCGGACTCCTGGGGGCTAACCCGAACCCTAGGTGGGTCCCCGAGGGGCCCCTCCCAAGGGGCTTGGCGACCCAACGCCGGGGATTGGGAACCACCGAACCCCAGCGGTGGAATCACCCTGCAGCCCCCCACCACTCCGGCCGCTAGGGACGCCGCCGGTCATTCAGGCGGGAGAAGGAGCAGGGCCCTCCTAGCCCCTGATGACCTTCGAAGGCCCCCGCGCCAAAACGGTTGGGCCCACGCTCCCACTCCTCAGCACCCTCAGCTCGGCCTACCCCTCTGCTCGCCGCACATCCAGCAGGTCGGGCTTGCCGGCCTCCCGGGGGCTAACACTAACTCTAGGTGGGCTCTTGAGGGGCCCCACCCAAGGGGCCTGGCGCCTCAACGCTGGAGGTTGGGGACCCGAGACCCAGCGCAGGACTCACCCTGCAGCCCCCCGCCACCTGGGCCGCTAGGGGGCCCGCCGGTCATTCAGGGCGTGAGAACGGGCAGGGCCCTCTGTGCCGCAGGCAACCTTCGAAGGCCCCCCCGCTCCAAAATGTTTGGGCCAAGGCTCCAGCTCGCCAGCGCCCTCACTCCGCTCGCCCCTCCACTCGCTGCAAAGCGGGCATTTCGGGCCTGCCGGCATCCTTCTTGCTAACCCTAACCCTAGGTCAGTCCCCGAGAGGCCCCTGACAAGGGGCCTGGGGCTGCAACGCTGGGGATTGGGGACCCCCGAGCCCCAGGGCCAGACTACCACTGCTGCCGTCCACCACCTGGGCCACTAGGGGCGCTGTCTATCATTCAGGGCTGGAGAAGGGGCAGGGCCCTCCGAGCCCCCGCGGACCTTCGATGGCCCCCGCCCCAAAGGGCTTGGGCCCACGTTCCCACTCCTCAGCGCCCTCAGCTCGGCCTGCCCCTCCGCTCGCTGCACATCCAGCAGATCGGGCTTGCCGGACTCCTGGGGGCTAACCCGACCTCTAGGTGGGCTCCTGAGGGGCCCCATCCAAGGGGCCTGGCGCCCTAACGCCGGGGATTGGGAAGCTCCAAACCCCAGCACTGGACTCACCCTGCAGCCCACCGCCACCTGGGCCGTAGGGGCGCCACCGGTCATTCAGGGCGGGAGAACGGGTAGGGCCCTCCGAGTCCCCGGCGAGCTTCGAAGGCCCCGTGCGCCAAAACACTTGGGCCCTCGCTCCATCTCTCCAGCGCCCTCCCCTCCGCCCCACCCCCCGCTCGCCACACCGCCGGTGGATCCTGCCTGCCGGCGTCCTGAGGGCTAATCCTAAACCTAGGTGGGCCCCCGAAGAGCCCATCCCAAGGGGCCTGGCACCGCAACTCCAGGCATTGGGGACCCCCAGCCCCAGGGCAAGACTAACACTGCTGCCCCTCCACCACCTGGGCACTAGGGGCGCTGCCGCTCATTCAGGGCTGGAGGAGGGGCAGGGCCCTCTGAGCCCCCGCCGACCTTTGATGGCCCCCCGCCCCAAAGCGCTTGGGCCCACGTTCCCACCAGTCAGCGCCCTCACCTCAAGCGGCCCCTCCGCTCGAAAGACAGCAGGCGGATCGGACCTGCCGGCCACCTGGGGGTAACCTTAACCCTAGGGCGGTCCCCGAGGGACCCCTCCAAGGGGCCTTGCGCAGCCACGCCGGGGATCCTGGACGTCTTAGCCCCAGGGCCGTACTCACCCTGCAGCCCCCTGGCACCCGGGCTGCTAGGGGCACCGCCGGTCATTCAGGCGGGAGAAGGGGCAGGGCCCTCCTATCCCCGACCTCCTTCGAAGGCCCCCGCGCCAAAACCTGTGGGCCCACGGTCCCGCTCTCCAGCTCCCTACCCTCGGCCCGCCCCACCGCGAGCCACACAGCCAGGGGATTGGGCCTGAAGGCCTCCTGGGGGCTAACCCAAACCCCAGGTGGGTCCCCGAGGGGCCCATCCCAAGGGGCTTGGCGCCCCAACGCCGGCGATTGGGAACCTCCAAACCCCAGCGCTGGACTCACCCTGCAGCCCCCCGCCACCCGGGCCGCTAGGGGCGCCCCCCAGTCATTCAGGCGGGAGAAGGGGCAGGGCCCTCCGAGCCCCCGCCGACCTTCGACGGCCCCCCCGCCCCAAAGGGCTTGGGCCCACGTTCCCACTAGTCAGCGCCCTCACCTCAACCCGCCCCTCCGCTCGAAACACAGCAGGCGGATTGGACCTGCCGGACTCCTGGGGGCTAACCCGAACCCTAGGTGGGTCCCCGAGGGGCCCCTCCCAAGGGGCTTGGCGACCCAACGCCGGGGATTGGGAACCACCGAACCCCAGCGGCGGAATCACCCTGCAGCCCCCCACCACTCCGGCCGCTAGGGACGCCGCCGGTCATTCAGGCGGGAGAAGGAGCAGGGCCCTCCTAGCCCCTGATGACCTTCGAAGGCCCCCGCGCCAAAACGGTTGGGCCCACGCTCCCACTCCTCAGCACCCTCAGCTCGGCCTACCCCTCTGCTCGCCGCACATCCAGCAGGTCGGGCTTGCCGGCCTCCCGGGGGCTAACACTAACTCTAGGTGGGCTCCTGAGGGGCCCCACCCAAGGGGCCTGGCGCCTCAACGCCGGAGGTTGGGGACCCGAGACCCAGCGCCAGACTCACCCTGCAGCCCCCTGCCACCTGGGCCGCTAGGGGGCCCGCCGGTCATTCAGGGCGTGAGAACGGGCAGGGCCCTCTGTGCCACAGGCAACCTTCGAAGGCCCCCCCGCTCCAAAATGTTTGGGCCAAGGCTCCAGCTCGCCAGCGCCCTCACTCCGCTCGCCCCTCCACTCGCTGCAAAGCGGGCATTTCGGGCCTGCCGGCATCCTTCTTGCTAACCCTAACCCTAGGTCAGTCCCCGAGAGGCCCCTGACAAGGGGCCTGGGGCTGCAACGCTGGGGATTGGGGACCCCCGAGCCCCAGGGCCAGACTACCACTGCTGCCGTCCACCACCTGGGCCACTAGGGGCGCTGTCTCTCATTGAGGGCTGGAGAAGGGGCAGGGCCCTCCGAGCCCCCGCGGACCTTCGATGGCCCCCGCCCCAAAGCGCTTGGGCCCACGTTCCCACTCCTCAGCGCCCTCAGCTCGGCCTGCCCCTCCGCTCGCTGCACATCCAGCAGATCGGGCTTGCCGGACTCCTGGGGGCTAACCCGACCTCTAGGTGGGCTCCTGAGGGGCCCCATCCAAGGGGCCTGGCGCCCTAACGCCGGGGATTGGGAAGCTCCAAACCCCAGCACTGGACTCACCCTGCAGCCCACCGCCACCTGGGCCGTAGGGGCGCCACCGGTCATTCAGGGCGGGAGAACGGGTAGGGCCCTCCGAGTCCCCGGCGAGCTTCGAAGGCCCCGTGCGCCAAAACACTTGGGCCCTCGCTCCATCTCTCCAGCGCCCTCCCCTCCGCCCCACCCCCCCGCTCACCACACCGCCGGTGGATCCTGCCTGCCGGCGTCCTGAGGGCTAATCCTAAACCTAGGTGGGCCCCCGAAGAGCCCATCCCAAGGGGCCTGGCACCGCAACTCCAGGCATTGGGGACCCCCAGCCCCAGGGCAAGACTAACACTGCTGCCCCTCCACCACCTGGGCACTAGGGGCGCTGCCGCTCATTCAGGGCTGGAGGAGGGGCAGGGCCCTCTGAGCCCCCGCCGACCTTTGATGGCCCCCCGCCCCAAAGCGCTTGGGCCCACGTTCCCACCAGTCAGCGCCCTCACCTCAAGCGGCCCCTCCGCTCGAAAGACAGCAGGCGGATCGGACCTGCCGGCCACCTGGGGGTAACCTTAACCCTAGGGCGGTCCCCGAGGGACCCCTCCAAGGGGCCTTGCGCAGCCACGCCAGGGATCCTGGACGTCTTAGCCCCAGGGCCGTACTCACCCTGCAGCCCCCTGGCACCCGGGCTGCTAGGGGCACCGCCGGTCATTCAGGCGGGAGAAGGGGCAGGGCCCTCCTATCCCCGACCTCCTTCGAAGGCCCCCGCGCCAAAACCTGTGGGCCCACGGTCCCGCTCTCCAGCTCCCTCCCCTCGGCCCGCCCCACTGCGAGCCACACAGCCAGGGGATTGGGCCTGAAGGCCTCCTGGGGGCTAACCCAAACCCCAGGTGGGTCCCCGAGGGGCCCATCCCAAGGGGCTTGGCGCCCCAACGCCGGCGATTGGGAACCTCCAAACCCCAGCGCTGGACTCACCCTGCAGCCCCCCGCCACCCGGGCCGCTAGGGGCGCCCCCCAGTCATTCAGGCGGGAGAAGGGGCAGGGCCCTCCGAGCCCCCGCCGACCTTCGACGGCCCCCCGCCCCAAAGGGCTTGGGCCCACGTTCCCACTAGTCAGCGCCCTCACCTCAACCCGCCCCTCCGCTCGAAACACAGCAGGCGGATTGGACCTGCCGGACTCCTGGGGGCTAACCCGAACCCTAGGTGGGTCCCCGAGGGGCCCCTCCCAAGGGGCTTGGCGACCCAACGCCGGGGATTGGGAACCACCGAACCCCAGCGGTGGAATCACCCTGCAGCCCCCCACCACTCCGGCCGCTAGGGACGCCGCCGGTCATTCAGGCGGGAGAAGGAGCAGGGCCCTCCTAGCCCCTGATGACCTTCGAAGGCCCCCGCGCCAAAACGGTTGGGCCCACGCTCCCACTCCTCAGCACCCTCAGCCCGGCCTACCCCTCTGCTCGCCGCACATCCAGCAGGTCGGGCTTGCCGGCCTCCCGGGGGCTAACACTAACTCTAGGTGGGCTCCTGAGGGGCCCCACCCAAGGGGCCTGGCGCCTCAACGCCGGAGATTGGGGACCCGAGACCCAGCGCCGGACTCACCCTGCATTCCCCCGCCACCTGAGCCGCTAGGGGGCCCGCCGGTCATTCAGGGCGTGAGAACGGGCAGGGCCCTCTGTGCCGCAGGCAACCTTCGAAGGCCCCCCCCGCTCCAAAATGTTTGGGCCAAGGCTCCAGCTCGCCAGCGCCCTCACTCCGCTCGCCCCTCCACTCGCAGCACAGCGGGCATTTCGGGCCTGCCGGCATCCTTCTTGCTAACCCTAACCCTAGGTCAGTCCCCGAGAGGCCCCTGACAAGGGGCCTGGGGCTGCAACGCTGGGGATTGGGGACCCCCGAGCCCCAGGGCCAGACTACCACTGCTGCCGTCCACCACCTGGGCCACTAGGGGCGCTGTCTCTCATTGAGGGCTGGAGAAGGGGCAGGGCCCTCCGAGCCCCCGCGGACCTTCGATGGCCCCCGCCCCAAAGCGCTTGGGCCCACGTTCCCACTCCTCAGCGCCCTCAGCTCGGCCTGCCCCTCCGCTCGCTGCCCATCTAGCAGATCGGGCTTGCCGGACTCCTGGGGGCTAACCCGACCTCTAGGTGGGCTCCTGAGGGGCCCCATCCAAGGGGCCTGGCGCCCTAACGCCGGGGATTGGGAAGCTCCAAACCCCAGCACTGGACTCACCCTGCAGCCCACCGCCACCTGGGCCGTAGGGGCGCCACCGGTCATTCAGGGCGGGAGAACGGGTAGGGCCCTCCGAGTCCCCGGCGAGCTTCGAAGGCCCCGTGCGCCAAAACACTTGGGCCCTCGCTCCATCTCTCCAGCGCCCTCCCCTCCACCCCACCCCCCGTTCGGCGCACATCCAGCAGGTCGGGCTTGCCGGCCTCCCGGGGGCTAACACTAACTCTAGGTGGGCTCCTGAGGGGCCCCACCCAAGGGGCCTGGCGCCTCAACAACGGAGATTGGGGACCCGAGACCCAGCGCCGGACTCACCCTGCAGCCCCCCGCCACCTGGGCCGCTAGGGGGCCCGCCGGTCATTCAGGGCGTGAGAACGGGCAGGGCCCTCTGTGTCGCAGGCAACCTTCGAAGGCCCCCCCCGCTCCAAAATGTTTGGGCCAAGGCTCCAGCTCGCCAGCGCCCTCACTCCGATCGCCCCTCCTCTCGCTGCAAAGCGGGCATTTCGGGCCTGCCGGCATCCTTCTTGCTAACCCTAACCCTAGGTCAGTCCCCGAGAGGCCCCTGACAAGGGGCCTGGGGCTGCAACGCTGGGGATTGGGGACCCCCGAGCCCCAGGGCCAGACTACCACTGCTGCCGTCCACCACCTGGGCCACTAGGGGCGCTGTCTCTCATTGAGGGCTGGAGAAGGGGCAGGGCCCTCCGAGCCCCCGCGGACCTTCGATGGCCCCCGCCCCAAAGCGCTTGGGCCCACGTTCCCACTCCTCAGCGCCCTCAGCTCGGCCTGCCCCTCCGCTCGCTGCACATCCAGCAGATCGGGCTTGCCGGACTCCTGGGGGCTAACCCGACCTCTAGGTGGGCTCCTGAGGGGCCCCATCCAAGGGGCCTGGCGCCCTAACGCCGGGGATTGGGAAGCTCCAAACCCCAGCACTGGACTCACCCTGCAGCCCACCGCCACCTGGGCCGTAGGGGCGCCACCGGTCATTCAGGGCGGGAGAACGGGTAGGGCCCTCCGAGTCCCCGGCGAGCTTCGAAGGCCCCGTGCGCCAAAACACTTGGGCCCTCGCTCCATCTCTCCAGGGCCCTCCCCTCCGCCCCACCCCCCGCTCGCCACACCGCCGGTGGATCCTGCCTGCCGGCGTCCTGAGGGCTAATCCTAAACCTAGGTGGGCCCCCGAAGAGCCCATCCCAAGGGGCCTGGCACCGCAACTCCAGGCATTGGGGACCCCCAGCCCCAGGGCAAGACTAACACTGCTGCCCCTCCACCACCTGGGCACTAGGGGCGCTGCCGCTCATTCAGGGCTGGAGGAGGGGCAGGGCCCTCTGAGCCCCCGCCGACCTTTGATGGCCCCCCGCCCCAAAGCCCTTGGGCCCACGTTCCCACCAGTCAGCGCCCTCACCTCAAGCGGCCCCTCCGCTCGAAAGACAGCAGGCGGATCGGACCTGCCGGCCACCTGGGGGTAACCTTAACCCTAGGGCGGTCCCCGAGGGACCCCTCCAAGGGGCCTTGCGCAGCCACGCCGGGGATCCTGGACGTCTTAGCCCCAGGGCCGTACTCACCCTGCAGCCCCCTGGCACCCGGGCTGCTAGGGGCACCGCCGGTCATTCAGGCGGGAGAAGGGGCAGGGCCCTCCTATCCCCGACCTCCTTCGAAGGCCCCCGCGCCAAAACCTGTGGGCCCACGGTCCCGCTCTCCAGCTCCCTCCCCTCGGCCCGCCCCACCGTGAGCCACACAGCCAGGGGATTGGGCCTGAAGGCCTCCTGGGGGCTAACCCAAACCCCAGGTGGGTCCCCGAGGGGCCCATCCCAAGGGGCTTGGCGCCCCAACGCCGGCGATTGGGAACCTCCAAACCCCAGCGCTGGACTCACCCTGCAGCCCCCCGCCACCCGGGCCGCTAGGGGCGCCCCCCAGTCATTCAGGCGGGAGAAGGGGCAGGGCCCTCCGAGCCCCCGCCGACCTTCGACGGCCCCCCCGCCCCAAAGGGCTTGGGCCCACGTTCCCACTAGTCAGCGCCCTCACCTCAACCCGCCCCTCCGCTCGAAACACAGCAGGCGGATTGGACCTGCCGGACTCCTGGGGGCTAACCCGAACCCTAGGTGGGTCCCCGAGGGGCCCCTCCCAAGGGGCTTGGCGACCCAACGCCGGGGATTGGGAACCACCGAACCCCAGCGGCGGAATCACCCTGCAGCCCCCCACCACTCCGGCCGCTAGGGACGCCGCCGGTCATTCAGGCGGGAGAAGGAGCAGGGCCCTCCTAGCCCCTGATGACCTTCGAAGGCCCCCGCGCCAAAACGGTTGGGCCCACGCTCCCACTCCTCAGCACCCTCAGCTCGGCCTACCCCTCTGCTCGCCGCACATCCAGCAGGTCGGGCTTGCCGGCCTCCCGGGGGCTAACACTAACTCTAGGTGGGCTCCTGAGGGGCCCCACCCAAGGGGCCTGGCGCCTCAACGCCGGAGGTTGGGGACCCGAGACCCAGCGCCAGACTCACCCTGCAGCCCCCCGCCACCTGGGCCGCTAGGGGGCCCGCCGGTCATTCAGGGCGTGAGAACGGGCAGGGCCCTCTGTGCCACAGGCAACCTTCGAAGGCCCCCCCGCTCCAAAATGTTTGGGCCAAGGCTCCAGCTCGCCAGCGCCCTCACTCCGCTCGCCCCTCCACTCGCTGCAAAGCGGGCATTTCGGGCCTGCCGGCATCCTTCTTGCTAACCCTAACCCTAGGTCAGTCCCCGAGAGGCCCCTGACAAGGGGCCTGGGGCTGCAACGCTGGGGATTGGGGACCCCCGAGCCCCAGGGCCAGACTACCACTGCTGCCGTCCACCACCTGGGCCACTAGGGGCGCTGTCTCTCATTGAGGGCTGGAGAAGGGGCAGGGCCCTCCGAGCCCCCGCGGACCTTCGATGGCCCCCGCCCCAAAGCGCTTGGGCCCACGTTCCCACTCCTCAGCGCCCTCAGCTCGGCCTGCCCCTCCGCTCGCTGCACATCCAGCAGATCGGGCTTGCCGGACTCCTGGGGGCTAACCCGACCTCTAGGTGGGCTCCTGAGGGGCCCCATCCAAGGGGCCTGGCGCCCTAACGCCGGGGATTGGGAAGCTCCAAACCCCAGCACTGGACTCACCCTGCAGCCCACCGCCACCTGGGCCGTAGGGGCGCCACCGGTCATTCAGGGCGGGAGAACGGGTAGGGCCCTCCGAGTCCCCGGCGAGCTTCGAAGGCCCCGTGCGCCAAAACACTTGGGCCCTCGCTCCATCTCTCCAGCGCCCTCCCCTCCGCCCCACCCCCCCGCTCGCCACACCGCCGGTGGATCCTGCCTGCCGGCGTCCTGAGGGCTAATCCTAAACCTAGGTGGGCCCCCGAAGAGCCCATCCCAAGGGGCCTGGCACCGCAACTCCAGGCATTGGGGACCCCCAGCCCCAGGGCAAGACTAACACTGCTGCCCCTCCACCACCTGGGCACTAGGGGCGCTGCCGCTCATTCAGGGCTGGAGGAGGGGCAGGGCCCTCTGAGCCCCCGCCGACCTTTGATGGCCCCCCGCCCCAAAGCGCTTGGGCCCACGTTCCCACCAGTCAGCGCCCTCACCTCAAGCGGCCCCTCCGCTCGAAAGACAGCAGGCGGATCGGACCTGCCGGCCACCTGGGGGTAACCTTAACCCTAGGGCGGTCCCCGAGCGACCCCTCCAAGGGGCCTTGCGCAGCCACGCCGGGGATCCTGGACGTCTTAGCCCCAGGGCCGTACTCACCCTGCAGCCCCCTGGCACCCGGGCTGCTAGGGGCACCGCCGGTCATTCAGGCGGGAGAAGGGGCAGGGCCCTCCTATCCCCGACCTCCTTCGAAGGCCCCCGCGCCAAAACCTGTGGGCCCACGGTCCCGCTCTCCAGCTCCCTCCCCTCGGCCCGCCCCACCGCGAGCCACACAGCCAGGGGATTGGGCCTGAAGGCCTCCTGGGGGCTAACCCAAACCCCAGGTGGGTCCCCGAGGGGCCCATCCCAAGGGGCTTGGCGCCCCAACGCCGGCGATTGGGAACCTCCAAACCCCAGCGCTGGACTCACCCTGCAGCCCCCCGCCACCCGGGCCGCTAGGGGCGCCCCCCAGTCATTCAGGCGGGAGAAGGGGCAGGGCCCTCCGAGCCCCCGCCGACCTTCGACGGCCCCCCCGCCCCAAAGGGCTTGGGCCCACGTTCCCACTAGTCAGCGCCCTCACCTCAACCCGCCCCTCCGCTCGAAACACAGCAGGCGGATTGGACCTGCCGGACTCCTGGGGGCTAACCCGAACCCTAGGTGGGTCCCCGAGGGGCCCCTCCCAAGGGGCTTGGCGACCCAACGCCGGGGATTGGGAACCACCGAACCCCAGCGGCGGAATCACCCTGCAGCCCCCCACCACTCCGGCCGCTAGGGACGCCGCCGGTCATTCAGGCGGGAGAAGGAGCAGGGCCCTCCTAGCCCCTGATGACCTTCGAAGGCCCCCGCGCCAAAACGGTTGGGCCCACGCTCCCACTCCTCAGCACCCTCAGCTCGGCCTACCCCTCTGCTCGCCGCACATCCAGCAGGTCGGGCTTGCCGGCCTCCCGGGGGCTAACACTAACTCTAGGTGGGCTCCTGAGGGGCCCCACCCAAGGGGCCTGGCGCCTCAACGCCGGAGATTGGGGACCCGAGACCCAGCGCCGGACTCACCCTGCATTCCCCCGCCACCTGAGCCGCTAGGGGGCCCGCCGGTCATTCAGGGCGTGAGAACGGGCAGGGCCCTCTGTGCCGCAGGCAACCTTCGAAGGCCCCCCCGCTCCAAAATGTTTGGGCCAAGGCTCCAGCTCGCCAGCGCCCTCACTCCGCTCGCCCCTCCACTCGCAGCACAGCGGGCATTTCGGGCCTGCCGGCATCCTTCTTGCTAACCCTAACCCTAGGTCAGTCCCCGAGAGGCCCCTGACAAGGGGCCTGGGGCTGCAACGCTGGGGATTGGGGACCCCCGAGCCCCAGGGCCAGACTACCACTGCTGCCGTCCACCACCTGGGCCACTAGGGGCGCTGTCTCTCATTGAGGGCTGGAGAAGGGGCAGGGCCCTCCGAGCCCCCGCGGACCTTCGATGGCCCCCGCCCCAAAGCGCTTGGGCCCACGTTCCCACTCCTCAGCGCCCTCAGCTCGGCCTGCCCCTCCGCTCGCTGCCCATCTAGCAGATCGGGCTTGCCGGACTCCTGGGGGCTAACCCGACCTCTAGGTGGGCTCCTGAGGGGCCCCATCCAAGGGGCCTGGCGCCCTAACGCCGGGGATTGGGAAGCTCCAAACCCCAGCACTGGACTCACCCTGCAGCCCACCGCCACCTGGGCCGTAGGGGCGCCACCGGTCATTCAGGGCGGGAGAACGGGTAGGGCCCTCCGAGTCCCCGGCGAGCTTCGAAGGCCCCGTGCGCCAAAACACTTGGGCCCTCGCTCCATCTCTCCAGCGCCCTCCCCTCCACCCCACCCCCCGTTCGGCGCACATCCAGCAGGTCGGGCTTGCCGGCCTCCCGGGGGCTAACACTAACTCTAGGTGGGCTCCTGAGGGGCCCCACCCAAGGGGCCTGGCGCCTCAACAACGGAGATTGGGGACCCGAGACCCAGCGCCGGACTCACCCTGCAGCCCCCCGCCACCTGGGCCGCTAGGGGGCCCGCCGGTCATTCAGGGCGTGAGAACGGGCAGGGCCCTCTGTGCCGCAGGCAACCTTCGAAGGCCCCCCCCGCTCCAAAATGTTTGGGCCAAGGCTCCAGCTCGCCAGCGCCCTCACTCCGATCGCCCCTCCTCTCGCTGCAAAGCGGGCATTTTGGGCCTGCCGGCATCCTTCTTGCTAACCCTAACCCTAGGTCAGTCCCCGAGAGGCCCCTGACAAGGGGCCTGGGGCTGCAACGCTGGGGATTGGGGACCCCCGAGCCCCAGGGCCAGACTACCACTGCTGCCGTCCACCACCTGGGCCACTAGGGGCGCTGTCTCTCATTGAGGGCTGGAGAAGGGGCAGGGCCCTCCGAGCCCCCGCGGACCTTCGATGGCCCCCGCCCCAAAGCGCTTGGGCCCACGTTCCCACTCCTCAGCGCCCTCAGCTCGGCCTGCCCCTCCGCTCGCTGCACATCCAGCAGATCGGGCTTGCCGGACTCCTGGGGGCTAACCCGACCTCTAGGTGGGCTCCTGAGGGGCCCCATCCAAGGGGCCTGGCGCCCTAACGCCGGGGATTGGGAAGCTCCAAACCCCAGCACTGGACTCACCCTGCAGCCCACCGCCACCTGGGCCGTAGGGGCGCCACCGGTCATTCAGGGCGGGAGAACGGGTAGGGCCCTCCGAGTCCCCGGCGAGCTTCGAAGGCCCCGTGCGCCAAAACACTTGGGCCCTCGCTCCATCTCTCCAGCGCCCTCCCCTCCGCCCCACCCCCCGCTCGCCACACCGCCGGTGGATCCTGCCTGCCGGCGTCCTGAGGGCTAATCCTAAACCTAGGTGGGCCCCCGAAGAGCCCATCCCAAGGGGCCTGGCACCGCAACTCCAGGCATTGGGGACCCCCAGCCCCAGGGCAAGACTAACACTGCTGCCCCTCCACCACCTGGGCACTAGGGGCGCTGCCGCTCATTCAGGGCTGGAGGAGGGGCAGGGCCCTCTGAGCCCCCGCCGACCTTTGATGGCCCCCCGCCCCAAAGCGCTTGGGCCCACGTTCCCACCAGTCAGCGCCCTCACCTCAAGCGGCCCCTCCGCTCGAAAGACAGCAGGCGGATCGGACCTGCCGGCCACCTGGGGGTAACCTTAACCCTAGGGCGGTCCCCGAGGGACCCCTCCAAGGGGCCTTGCGCAGCCACGCCGGGGATCCTGGACGTCTTAGCCCCAGGGCCGTACTCACCCTGCAGCCCCCTGGCACCCGGGCTGCTAGGGGCACCGCCGGTCATTCAGGCGGGAGAAGGGGCAGGGCCCTCCTATCCCCGACCTCCTTCGAAGGCCCCCGCGCCAAAACCTGTGGGCCCACGGTCCCGCTCTCCAGCTCCCTCCCCTCGGCCCGCCCCACCGCGAGCCACACAGCCAGGGGATTGGGCCTGAAGGCCTCCTGGGGGCTAACCCAAACCCCAGGTGGGTCCCCGAGGGGCCCATCCCAAGGGGCTTGGCGCCCCAACGCCGGCGATTGGGAACCTCCAAACCCCAGCGCTGGACTCACCCTGCAGCCCCCCGCCACCCGGGCCGCTAGGGGCGCCCCCCAGTCATTCAGGCGGGAGAAGGGGCAGGGCCCTCCGAGCCCCCGCCGACCTTCGACGGCCCCCCGCCCCAAAGGGCTTGGGCCCACGTTCCCACTAGTCAGCGCCCTCACCTCAACCCGCCCCTCCGCTCGAAACACAGCAGGCGGATTGGACCTGCCGGACTCCTGGGGGCTAACCCGAACCCTAGGTGGGTCCCCGAGGGGCCCCTCCCAAGGGGCTTGGCGACCCAACGCCGGGGATTGGGAACCACCGAACCCCAGCGGTGGAATCACCCTGCAGCCCCCCACCACTCCGGCCGCTAGGGACGCCGCCGGTCATTCAGGCGGGAGAAGGAGCAGGGCCCTCCTAGCCCCTGATGACCTTCGAAGGCCCCCGCGCCAAAACGGTTGGGCCCACGCTCCCACTCCTCAGCACCCTCAGCTCGGCCTACCCCTCTGCTCGCCGCACATCCAGCAGGTCGGGCTTGCCGGCCTCCCGGGGGCTAACACTAACTCTAGGTGGGCTCCTGAGGGGCCCCACCCAAGGGGCCTGGCGCCTCAACGCCGGAGATTGGGGACCCGAGACCCAGCGCCGGACTCACCCTGCATTCCCCCGCCACCTGAGCCGCTAGGGGGCCCGCCGGTCATTCAGGGCGTGAGAACGGGCAGGGCCCTCTGTGCCGCAGGCAACCTTCGAAGGCCCCCCCCGCTCCAAAATGTTTGGGCCAAGGCTCCAGCTCGCCAGCGCCCTCACTCCGCTCGCCCCTCCACTCGCAGCACAGCGGGCATTTCGGGCCTGCCGGCATCCTTCTTGCTAACCCTAACCCTAGGTCAGTCCCCGAGAGGCCCCTGACAAGGGGCCTGGGGCTGCAACGCTGGGGATTGGGGACCCCCGAGCCCCAGGGCCAGACTACCACTGCTGCCGTCCACCACCTGGGCCACTAGGGGCGCTGTCTCTCATTGAGGGCTGGAGAAGGGGCAGGGCCCTCCGAGCCCCCGCGGACCTTCGATGGCCCCCGCCCCAAAGCGCTTGGGCCCACGTTCCCACTCCTCAGCGCCCTCAGCTCGGCCTGCCCCTCCGCTCGCTGCCCATCTAGCAGATCGGGCTTGCCGGACTCCTGGGGGCTAACCCGACCTCTAGGTGGGCTCCTGAGGGGCCCCATCCAAGGGGCCTGGCGCCCTAACGCCGGGGATTGGGAAGCTCCAAACCCCAGCACTGGACTCACCCTGCAGCCCACCGCCACCTGGGCCGTAGGGGCGCCACCGGTCATTCAGGGCGGGAGAACGGGTAGGGCCCTCCGAGTCCCCGGCGAGCTTCGAAGGCCCCGTGCGCCAAAACACTTGGGCCCTCGCTCCATCTCTCCAGCGCCCTCCCCTCCACCCCACCCCCCGTTCGGCGCACATCCAGCAGGTCGGGCTTGCCGGCCTCCCGGGGGCTAACACTAACTCTAGGTGGGCTCCTGAGGGGCCCCACCCAAGGGGCCTGGCGCCTCAACAACGGAGATTGGGGACCCGAGACCCAGCGCCGGACTCACCCTGCAGCCCCCCGCCACCTGGGCCGCTAGGGGGCCCGCCGGTCATTCAGGGCGTGAGAACGGGCAGGGCCCTCTGTGCCGCAGGCAACCTTCGAAGGCCCCCCCCCGCTCCAAAATGTTTGGGCCAAGGCTCCAGCTCGCCAGCGCCCTCACTCCGCTCGCCCCTCCTCTCGCTGCAAAGCGGGCATTTCGGGCCTGCCGGCATCCTTCTTGCTAACCCTAACCCTAGGTCAGTCCCCGAGAGGCCCCTGACAAGGGGCCTGGGGCTGCAACGCTGGGGATTGGGGACCCCCGAGCCCCAGGGCCAGACTACCACTGCTGCCGTCCACCACCTGGGCCACTAGGGGCGCTGTCTCTCATTGAGGGCTGGAGAAGGGGCAGGGCCCTCCGAGCCCCCGCGGACCTTCGATGGCCCCCGCCCCAAAGCGCTTGGGCCCACGTTCCCACTCCTCAGCGCCCTCAGCTCGGCCTGCCCCTCCGCTCGCTGCACATCCAGCAGATCGGGCTTGCCGGACTCCTGGGGGCTAACCCGACCTCTAGGTGGGCTCCTGAGGGGCCCCATCCAAGGGGCCTGGCGCCCTAACGCCGGGGATTGGGAAGCTCCAAACCCCAGCACTGGACTCACCCTGCAGCCCACCGCCACCTGGGCCGTAGGGGCGCCACCGGTCATTCAGGGCGGGAGAACGGGTAGGGCCCTCCGAGTCCCCGGCGAGCTTCGAAGGCCCCGTGCGCCAAAACACTTGGGCCCTCGCTCCATCTCTCCAGCGCCCTCCCCTCCGCCCCACCCCCCGCTCGCCACACCGCCGGTGGATCCTGCCTGCCGGCGTCCTGAGGGCTAATCCTAAACCTAGGTGGGCCCCCGAAGAGCCCATCCCAAGGGGCCTGGCACCGCAACTCCAGGCATTGGGGACCCCCAGCCCCAGGGCAAGACTAACACTGCTGCCCCTCCACCACCTGGGCACTAGGGGCGCTGCCGCTCATTCAGGGCTGGAGGAGGGGCAGGGCCCTCTGAGCCCCCGCCGACCTTTGATGGCCCCCCGCCCCAAAGCGCTTGGGCCCACGTTCCCACCAGTCAGCGCCCTCACCTCAAGCGGCCCCTCCGCTCGAAAGACAGCAGGCGGATCGGACCTGCCGGCCACCTGGGGGTAACCTTAACCCTAGGGCGGTCCCCGAGGGACCCCTCCAAGGGGCCTTGCGCAGCCACGCCGGGGATCCTGGACGTCTTAGCCCCAGGGCCGTACTCACCCTGCAGCCCCCTGGCACCCGGGCTGCTAGGGGCACCGCCGGTCATTCAGGCGGGAGAAGGGGCAGGGCCCTCCTATCCCCGACCTCCTTCGAAGGCCCCCGCGCCAAAACCTGTGGGCCCACGGTCCCGCTCTCCAGCTCCCTCCCCTCGGCCCGCCCCACCGCGAGCCACACAGCCAGGGGATTGGGCCTGAAGGCCTCCTGGGGGCTAACCCAAACCCCAGGTGGGTCCCC
Source organism: Ursus arctos (assembly GCF_023065955.2). Classification (NCBI taxonomy): domain Eukaryota; kingdom Metazoa; phylum Chordata; class Mammalia; order Carnivora; family Ursidae; genus Ursus; species Ursus arctos. The sequence continues at coordinate 34,573,726 of NW_026622997.1, read as the reverse complement.
GAGGGGCCCATCCCAAGGGGCTTGGCGCCCCAACGCCGGCGATTGGGAACCTCCAAACCCCAGCGCTGGACTCACCCTGCAGCCCCCCGCCACCCGGGCCGCTAGGGGCGCCCCCCAGTCATTCAGGCGGGAGAAGGGGCAGGGCCCTCCGAGCCCCCGCCGACCTTCGACGGCCCCCCCGCCCCAAAGGGCTTGGGCCCACGTTCCCACTAGTCAGCGCCCTCACCTCAACCCGCCCCTCCGCTCGAAACACAGCAGGCGGATTGGACCTGCCGGACTCCTGGGGGCTAACCCGAACCCTAGGAGGGTCCCCGAGGGGCCCCTCCCAAGGGGCTTGGCGACCCAACGCCGGGGATTGGGAACCACCGAACCCCAGCGGCGGAATCACCCTGCAGCCCCCCACCACTCCGGCCGCTAGGGACGCCGCCGGTCATTCAGGCGGGAGAAGGAGCAGGGCCCTCCTAGCCCCTGATGACCTTCGAAGGCCCCCGCGCCAAAACGGTTGGGCCCACGCTCCCACTCCTCAGCACCCTCAGCTCGGCCTACCCCTCTGCTCACCGCACATCCAGCAGGTCGGGCTTGCCGGCCTCCCGGGGGCTAACACTAACTCTAGGTGGGCTCCTGAGGGGCCCCACCCAAGGGGCCTGGCGCCTCAACGCCGGAGGTTGGGGACCCGAGACCCAGCGCCGGACTCACCCTGCAGCCCCCCGCCACCTGGGCCGCTAGGGGTCCCGCCGGTCATTCAGGGCGTGAGAACGGGCAGGGCCCTCTGTGCCGCAGGCAACCTTCGAAGGCCCCCCCGCTCCAAAATGTTTGGGCCAAGGCTCCAGCTCGCCAGCGCCCTCACTCCGCTCGCCCCTCCACTCGCTGCAAAGCGGGCATTTCGGGCCTGCCGGCATCCTTCTTGCTAACCCTAACCCTAGGTCAGTCCCCGAGAGGCCCCTGACAAGGGGCCTGGGGCTGCAACGCTGGGGATTGGGGACCCCCGAGCCCCAGGGCCAGACTACCACTGCTGCCGTCCACCACCTGGGCCACTAGGGGCGCTGTCTCTCATTGAGGGCTGGAGAAGGGGCAGGGCCCTCCGAGCCCCCGCGGACCTTCGATGGCCCCCGCCCCAAAGCGCTTGGGCCCACGTTCCCACTCCTCAGCGCCCTCAGCTCGGCCTGCCCCTCCGCTCGCTGCACATCCAGCAGATCGGGCTTGCCGGACTCCTGGGGGCTAACCCGACCTCTAGGTGGGCTCCTGAGGGGCCCCATCCAAGGGGCCTGGCGCCCTAACGCCGGGGATTGGGAAGCTCCAAACCCCAGCACTGGACTCACCCTGCAGCCCACCGCCACCTGGGCCGTAGGGGCGCCACCGGTCATTCAGGGCGGGAGAACGGGTAGGGCCCTCCGAGTCCCCGGCGAGCTTCGAAGGCCCCGTGCGCCAAAACACTTGGGCCCTCGCTCCATCTCTCCAGCGCCCTCCCCTCCGCCCCACCCCCCGCTCGCCACACCGCCGGTGGATCCTGCCTGCCGGCGTCCTGAGGGCTAATCCTAAACCTAGGTGGGCCCCCGAAGAGCCCATCCCAAGGGGCCTGGCACCGCAACTCCAGGCATTGGGGACCCCCAGCCCCAGGGCAAGACTAACACTGCTGCCCCTCCACCACCTGGGCACTAGGGGCGCTGCCGCTCATTCAGGGCTGGAGGAGGGGCAGGGCCCTCTGAGCCCCCGCCGACCTTTGATGGCCCCCCGCCCCAAAGCGCTTGGGCCCACGTTCCCACCAGTCAGCGCCCTCACCTCAAGCGGCCCCTCCGCTCGAAAGACAGCAGGCGGATCGGACCTGCCGGCCACCTGGGGGTAACCTTAACCCTAGGGCGGTCCCCGAGGGACCCCTCCAAGGGGCCTTGCGCAGCCACGCCGGGGATCCTGGACGTCTTAGCCCCAGGGCCGTACTCACCCTGCAGCCCCCTGGCACCCGGGCTGCTAGGGGCACCGCCGGTCATTCAGGCGGGAGAAGGGGCAGGGCCCTCCTATCCCCGACCTCCTTCGAAGGCCCCCGCGCCAAAACCTGTGGGCCCACGGTCCCGCTCTCCAGCTCCCTCCCCTCGGCCCGCCCCACCGCGAGCCACACAGCCAGGGGATTGGGCCTGAAGGCCTCCTGGGGGCTAACCCAAACCCCAGGTGGGTCCCCGAGGGGCCCATCCCAAGGGGCTTGGCGCCCCAACGCCGGCGATTGGGAACCTCCAAACCCCAGCGCTGGACTCACCCTGCAGCCCCCCGCCACCCGGGCCGCTAGGGGCGCCCCCCAGTCATTCAGGCGGGAGAAGGGGCAGGGCCCTCCGAGCCCCCGCCGACCTTCGACGGCCCCCCCGCCCCAAAGGGCTTGGGCCCACGTTCCCACTAGTCAGCGCCCTCACCTCAACCCGCCCCTCCGCTCGAAACACAGCAGGCGGATTGGACCTGCCGGACTCCTGGGGGCTAACCCGAACCCTAGGAGGGTCCCCGAGGGGCCCCTCCCAAGGGGCTTGGCGACCCAACGCCGGGGATTGGGAACCACCGAACCCCAGCGGCGGAATCACCCTGCAGCCCCCCACCACTCCGGCCGCTAGGGACGCCGCCGGTCATTCAGGCGGGAGAAGGAGCAGGGCCCTCCTAGCCCCTGATGACCTTCGAAGGCCCCCGCGCCAAAACGGTTGGGCCCACGCTCCCACTCCTCAGCACCCTCAGCTCGGCCTACCCCTCTGCTCACCGCACATCCAGCAGGTCGGGCTTGCCGGCCTCCCGGGGGCTAACACTAACTCTAGGTGGGCTCCTGAGGGGCCCCACCCAAGGGGCCTGGCGCCTCAACGCCGGAGGTTGGGGACCCGAGACCCAGCGCCGGACTCACCCTGCAGCCCCCCGCCACCTGGGCCGCTAGGGGTCCCGCCGGTCATTCAGGGCGTGAGAACGGGCAGGGCCCTCTGTGCCGCAGGCAACCTTCGAAGGCCCCCCCGCTCCAAAATGTTTGGGCCAAGGCTCCAGCTCGCCAGCGCCCTCACTCCGCTCGCCCCTCCACTCGCTGCAAAGCGGGCATTTCGGGCCTGCCGGCATCCTTCTTGCTAACCCTAACCCTAGGTCAGTCCCCGAGAGGCCCCTGACAAGGGGCCTGGGGCTGCAACGCTGGGGATTGGGGACCCCCGAGCCCCAGGGCCAGACTACCACTGCTGCCGTCCACCACCTGGGCCACTAGGGGCGCTGTCTCTCATTGAGGGCTGGAGAAGGGGCAGGGCCCTCCGAGCCCCCGCGGACCTTCGATGGCCCCCGCCCCAAAGCGCTTGGGCCCACGTTCCCACTCCTCAGCGCCCTCAGCTCGGCCTGCCCCTCCGCTCGCTGCACATCCAGCAGATCGGGCTTGCCGGACTCCTGGGGGCTAACCCGACCTCTAGGTGGGCTCCTGAGGGGCCCCATCCAAGGGGCCTGGCGCCCTAACGCCGGGGATTGGGAAGCTCCAAACCCCAGCACTGGACTCACCCTGCAGCCCACCGCCACCTGGGCCGTAGGGGCGCCACCGGTCATTCAGGGCGGGAGAACGGGTAGGGCCCTCCGAGTCCCCGGCGAGCTTCGAAGGCCCCGTGCGCCAAAACACTTGGGCCCTCGCTCCATCTCTCCAGCGCCCTCCCCTCCGCCCCACCCCCCGCTCGCCACACCGCCGGTGGATCCTGCCTGCCGGCGTCCTGAGGGCTAATCCTAAACCTAGGTGGGCCCCCGAAGAGCCCATCCCAAGGGGCCTGGCACCGCAACTCCAGGCATTGGGGACCCCCAGCCCCAGGGCAAGACTAACACTGCTGCCCCTCCACCACCTGGGCACTAGGGGCGCTGCCGCTCATTCAGGGCTGGAGGAGGGGCAGGGCCCTCTGAGCCCCCGCCGACCTTTGATGGCCCCCCGCCCCAAAGCGCTTGGGCCCACGTTCCCACCAGTCAGCGCCCTCACCTCAAGCGGCCCCTCCGCTCGAAAGACAGCAGGCGGATCGGACCTGCCGGCCACCTGGGGGTAACCTTAACCCTAGGGCGGTCCCCGAGGGACCCCTCCAAGGGGCCTTGCGCAGCCACGCCGGGGATCCTGGACGTCTTAGCCCCAGGGCCGTACTCACCCTGCAGCCCCCTGGCACCCGGGCTGCTAGGGGCACCGCCGGTCATTCAGGCGGGAGAAGGGGCAGGGCCCTCCTATCCCCGACCTCCTTCGAAGGCCCCCGCGCCAAAACCTGTGGGCCCACGGTCCCGCTCTCCAGCTCCCTCCCCTCGGCCCGCCCCACCGCGAGCCACACAGCCAGGGGATTGGGCCTGAAGGCCTCCTGGGGGCTAACCCAAACCCCAGGTGGGTCCCCGAGGGGCCCATCCCAAGGGGCTTGGCGCCCCAACGCCGGCGATTGGGAACCTCCAAACCCCAGCGCTGGACTCACCCTGCAGCCCCCCGCCACCCGGGCCGCTAGGGGCGCCCCCCAGTCATTCAGGCGGGAGAAGGGGCAGGGCCCTCCGAGCCCCCGCCGACCTTCGACGGCCCCCCGCCCCAAAGGGCTTGGGCCCACGTTCCCACTAGTCAGCGCCCTCACCTCAACCCGCCCCTCCGCTCGAAACACAGCAGGCGGATTGGACCTGCCGGACTCCTGGGGGCTAACCCGAACCCTAGGTGGGTCCCCGAGGGGCCCCTCCCAAGGGGCTTGGCGACCCAACGCCGGGGATTGGGAACCACCGAACCCCAGCGGTGGAATCACCCTGCAGCCCCCCACCACTCCGGCCGCTAGGGACGCCGCCGGTCATTCAGGCGGGAGAAGGAGCAGGGCCCTCCTAGCCCCTGATGACCTTCGAAGGCCCCCGCGCCAAAACGGTTGGGCCCACGCTCCCACTCCTCAGCACCCTCAGCTCGGCCTACCCCTCTGCTCGCCGCACATCCAGCAGGTCGGGCTTGCCGGCCTCCCGGGGGCTAACACTAACTCTAGGTGGGCTCCTGAGGGGCCCCACCCAAGGGGCCTGGCGCCTCAACGCCGGAGATTGGGGACCCGAGACCCAGCGCCGGACTCACCCTGCATTCCCCCGCCACCTGAGCCGCTAGGGGGCCCGCCGGTCATTCAGGGCGTGAGAACGGGCAGGGCCCTCTGTGCCGCAGGCAACCTTCGAAGGCCCCCCCCGCTCCAAAATGTTTGGGCCAAGGCTCCAGCTCGCCAGCGCCCTCACTCCGCTCGCCCCTCCACTCGCAGCACAGCGGGCATTTCGGGCCTGCCGGCATCCTTCTTGCTAACCCTAACCCTAGGTCAGTCCCCGAGAGGCCCCTGACAAGGGGCCTGGGGCTGCAACGCTGGGGATTGGGGACCCCCGAGCCCCAGGGCCAGACTACCACTGCTGCCGTCCACCACCTGGGCCACTAGGGGCGCTGTCTCTCATTGAGGGCTGGAGAAGGGGCAGGGCCCTCCGAGCCCCCGCGGACCTTCGATGGCCCCCGCCCCAAAGCGCTTGGGCCCACGTTCCCACTCCTCAGCGCCCTCAGCTCGGCCTGCCCCTCCGCTCGCTGCCCATCTAGCAGATCGGGCTTGCCGGACTCCTGGGGGCTAACCCGACCTCTAGGTGGGCTCCTGAGGGGCCCCATCCAAGGGGCCTGGCGCCCTAACGCCGGGGATTGGGAAGCTCCAAACCCCAGCACTGGACTCACCCTGCAGCCCACCGCCACCTGGGCCGTAGGGGCGCCACCGGTCATTCAGGGCGGGAGAACGGGTAGGGCCCTCCGAGTCCCCGGCGAGCTTCGAAGGCCCCGTGCGCCAAAACACTTGGGCCCTCGCTCCATCTCTCCAGCGCCCTCCCCTCCACCCCACCCCCCGTTCGGCGCACATCCAGCAGGTCGGGCTTGCCGGCCTCCCGGGGGCTAACACTAACTCTAGGTGGGCTCCTGAGGGGCCCCACCCAAGGGGCCTGGCGCCTCAACAACGGAGATTGGGGACCCGAGACCCAGCGCCGGACTCACCCTGCAGCCCCCCGCCACCTGGGCCGCTAGGGGGCCCGCCGGTCATTCAGGGCGTGAGAACGGGCAGGGCCCTCTGTGCCGCAGGCAACCTTCGAAGGCCCCCCCCCGCTCCAAAATGTTTGGGCCAAGGCTCCAGCTCGCCAGCGCCCTCACTCCGCTCGCCCCTCCTCTCGCTGCAAAGCGGGCATTTCGGGCCTGCCGGCATCCTTCTTGCTAACCCTAACCCTAGGTCAGTCCCCGAGAGGCCCCTGACAAGGGGCCTGGGGCTGCAACGCTGGGGATTGGGGACCCCCGAGCCCCAGGGCCAGACTACCACTGCTGCCGTCCACCACCTGGGCCACTAGGGGCGCTGTCTCTCATTGAGGGCTGGAGAAGGGGCAGGGCCCTCCGAGCCCCCGCGGACCTTCGATGGCCCCCGCCCCAAAGCGCTTGGGCCCACGTTCCCACTCCTCAGCGCCCTCAGCTCGGCCTGCCCCTCCGCTCGCTGCACATCCAGCAGATCGGGCTTGCCGGACTCCTGGGGGCTAACCCGACCTCTAGGTGGGCTCCTGAGGGGCCCCATCCAAGGGGCCTGGCGCCCTAACGCCGGGGATTGGGAAGCTCCAAACCCCAGCACTGGACTCACCCTGCAGCCCACCGCCACCTGGGCCGTAGGGGCGCCACCGGTCATTCAGGGCGGGAGAACGGGTAGGGCCCTCCGAGTCCCCGGCGAGCTTCGAAGGCCCCGTGCGCCAAAACACTTGGGCCCTCGCTCCATCTCTCCAGCGCCCTCCCCTCCGCCCCACCCCCCGCTCGCCACACCGCCGGTGGATCCTGCCTGCCGGCGTCCTGAGGGCTAATCCTAAACCTAGGTGGGCCCCCGAAGAGCCCATCCCAAGGGGCCTGGCACCGCAACTCCAGGCATTGGGGACCCCCAGCCCCAGGGCAAGACTAACACTGCTGCCCCTCCACCACCTGGGCACTAGGGGCGCTGCCGCTCATTCAGGGCTGGAGGAGGGGCAGGGCCCTCTGAGCCCCCGCCGACCTTTGATGGCCCCCCGCCCCAAAGCGCTTGGGCCCACGTTCCCACCAGTCAGCGCCCTCACCTCAAGCGGCCCCTCCGCTCGAAAGACAGCAGGCGGATCGGACCTGCCGGCCACCTGGGGGTAACCTTAACCCTAGGGCGGTCCCCGAGGGACCCCTCCAAGGGGCCTTGCGCAGCCACGCCGGGGATCCTGGACGTCTTAGCCCCAGGGCCGTACTCACCCTGCAGCCCCCTGGCACCCGGGCTGCTAGGGGCACCGCCGGTCATTCAGGCGGGAGAAGGGGCAGGGCCCTCCTATCCCCGACCTCCTTCGAAGGCCCCCGCGCCAAAACCTGTGGGCCCACGGTCCCGCTCTCCAGCTCCCTCCCCTCGGCCCGCCCCACCGCGAGCCACACAGCCAGGGGATTGGGCCTGAAGGCCTCCTGGGGGCTAACCCAAACCCCAGGTGGGTCCCCGAGGGGCCCATCCCAAGGGGCTTGGCGCCCCAACGCCGGCGATTGGGAACCTCCAAACCCCAGCGCTGGACTCACCCTGCAGCCCCCCGCCACCCGGGCCGCTAGGGGCGCCCCCCAGTCATTCAGGCGGGAGAAGGGGCAGGGCCCTCCGAGCCCCCGCCGACCTTCGACGGCCCCCCCGCCCCAAAGGGCTTGGGCCCACGTTCCCACTAGTCAGCGCCCTCACCTCAACCCGCCCCTCCGCTCGAAACACAGCAGGCGGATTGGACCTGCCGGACTCCTGGGGGCTAACCCGAACCCTAGGAGGGTCCCCGAGGGGCCCCTCCCAAGGGGCTTGGCGACCCAACGCCGGGGATTGGGAACCACCGAACCCCAGCGGCGGAATCACCCTGCAGCCCCCCACCACTCCGGCCGCTAGGGACGCCGCCGGTCATTCAGGCGGGAGAAGGAGCAGGGCCCTCCTAGCCCCTGATGACCTTCGAAGGCCCCCGCGCCAAAACGGTTGGGCCCACGCTCCCACTCCTCAGCACCCTCAGCTCGGCCTACCCCTCTGCTCACCGCACATCCAGCAGGTCGGGCTTGCCGGCCTCCCGGGGGCTAACACTAACTCTAGGTGGGCTCCTGAGGGGCCCCACCCAAGGGGCCTGGCGCCTCAACGCCGGAGGTTGGGGACCCGAGACCCAGCGCCGGACTCACCCTGCAGCCCCCCGCCACCTGGGCCGCTAGGGGTCCCGCCGGTCATTCAGGGCGTGAGAACGGGCAGGGCCCTCTGTGCCGCAGGCAACCTTCGAAGGCCCCCCCGCTCCAAAATGTTTGGGCCAAGGCTCCAGCTCGCCAGCGCCCTCACTCCGCTCGCCCCTCCACTCGCTGCAAAGCGGGCATTTCGGGCCTGCCGGCATCCTTCTTGCTAACCCTAACCCTAGGTCAGTCCCCGAGAGGCCCCTGACAAGGGGCCTGGGGCTGCAACGCTGGGGATTGGGGACCCCCGAGCCCCAGGGCCAGACTACCACTGCTGCCGTCCACCACCTGGGCCACTAGGGGCGCTGTCTCTCATTGAGGGCTGGAGAAGGGGCAGGGCCCTCCGAGCCCCCGCGGACCTTCGATGGCCCCCGCCCCAAAGCGCTTGGGCCCACGTTCCCACTCCTCAGCGCCCTCAGCTCGGCCTGCCCCTCCGCTCGCTGCACATCCAGCAGATCGGGCTTGCCGGACTCCTGGGGGCTAACCCGACCTCTAGGTGGGCTCCTGAGGGGCCCCATCCAAGGGGCCTGGCGCCCTAACGCCGGGGATTGGGAAGCTCCAAACCCCAGCACTGGACTCACCCTGCAGCCCACCGCCACCTGGGCCGTAGGGGCGCCACCGGTCATTCAGGGCGGGAGAACGGGTAGGGCCCTCCGAGTCCCCGGCGAGCTTCGAAGGCCCCGTGCGCCAAAACACTTGGGCCCTCGCTCCATCTCTCCAGCGCCCTCCCCTCCGCCCCACCCCCCGCTCGCCACACCGCCGGTGGATCCTGCCTGCCGGCGTCCTGAGGGCTAATCCTAAACCTAGGTGGGCCCCCGAAGAGCCCATCCCAAGGGGCCTGGCACCGCAACTCCAGGCATTGGGGACCCCCAGCCCCAGGGCAAGACTAACACTGCTGCCCCTCCACCACCTGGGCACTAGGGGCGCTGCCGCTCATTCAGGGCTGGAGGAGGGGCAGGGCCCTCTGAGCCCCCGCCGACCTTTGATGGCCCCCCGCCCCAAAGCGCTTGGGCCCACGTTCCCACCAGTCAGCGCCCTCACCTCAAGCGGCCCCTCCGCTCGAAAGACAGCAGGCGGATCGGACCTGCCGGCCACCTGGGGGTAACCTTAACCCTAGGGCGGTCCCCGAGGGACCCCTCCAAGGGGCCTTGCGCAGCCACGCCGGGGATCCTGGACGTCTTAGCCCCAGGGCCGTACTCACCCTGCAGCCCCCTGGCACCCGGGCTGCTAGGGGCACCGCCGGTCATTCAGGCGGGAGAAGGGGCAGGGCCCTCCTATCCCCGACCTCCTTCGAAGGCCCCCGCGCCAAAACCTGTGGGCCCACGGTCCCGCTCTCCAGCTCCCTCCCCTCGGCCCGCCCCACCGCGAGCCACACAGCCAGGGGATTGGGCCTGAAGGCCTCCTGGGGGCTAACCCAAACCCCAGGTGGGTCCCCGAGGGGCCCATCCCAAGGGGCTTGGCGCCCCAACGCCGGCGATTGGGAACCTCCAAACCCCAGCGCTGGACTCACCCTGCAGCCCCCCGCCACCCGGGCCGCTAGGGGCGCCCCCCAGTCATTCAGGCGGGAGAAGGGGCAGGGCCCTCCGAGCCCCCGCCGACCTTCGACGGCCCCCCGCCCCAAAGGGCTTGGGCCCACGTTCCCACTAGTCAGCGCCCTCACCTCAACCCGCCCCTCCGCTCGAAACACAGCAGGCGGATTGGACCTGCCGGACTCCTGGGGGCTAACCCGAACCCTAGGTGGGTCCCCGAGGGGCCCCTCCCAAGGGGCTTGGCGACCCAACGCCGGGGATTGGGAACCACCGAACCCCAGCGGTGGAATCACCCTGCAGCCCCCCACCACTCCGGCCGCTAGGGACGCCGCCGGTCATTCAGGCGGGAGAAGGAGCAGGGCCCTCCTAGCCCCTGATGACCTTCGAAGGCCCCCGCGCCAAAACGGTTGGGCCCACGCTCCCACTCCTCAGCACCCTCAGCTCGGCCTACCCCTCTGCTCGCCGCACATCCAGCAGGTCGGGCTTGCCGGCCTCCCGGGGGCTAACACTAACTCTAGGTGGGCTCCTGAGGGGCCCCACCCAAGGGGCCTGGCGCCTCAACGCCGGAGATTGGGGACCCGAGACCCAGCGCCGGACTCACCCTGCATTCCCCCGCCACCTGAGCCGCTAGGGGGCCCGCCGGTCATTCAGGGCGTGAGAACGGGCAGGGCCCTCTGTGCCGCAGGCAACCTTCGAAGGCCCCCCCCGCTCCAAAATGTTTGGGCCAAGGCTCCAGCTCGCCAGCGCCCTCACTCCGCTCGCCCCTCCACTCGCAGCACAGCGGGCATTTCGGGCCTGCCGGCATCCTTCTTGCTAACCCTAACCCTAGGTCAGTCCCCGAGAGGCCCCTGACAAGGGGCCTGGGGCTGCAACGCTGGGGATTGGGGACCCCCGAGCCCCAGGGCCAGACTACCACTGCTGCCGTCCACCACCTGGGCCACTAGGGGCGCTGTCTCTCATTGAGGGCTGGAGAAGGGGCAGGGCCCTCCGAGCCCCCGCGGACCTTCGATGGCCCCCGCCCCAAAGCGCTTGGGCCCACGTTCCCACTCCTCAGCGCCCTCAGCTCGGCCTGCCCCTCCGCTCGCTGCCCATCTAGCAGATCGGGCTTGCCGGACTCCTGGGGGCTAACCCGACCTCTAGGTGGGCTCCTGAGGGGCCCCATCCAAGGGGCCTGGCGCCCTAACGCCGGGGATTGGGAAGCTCCAAACCCCAGCACTGGACTCACCCTGCAGCCCACCGCCACCTGGGCCGTAGGGGCGCCACCGGTCATTCAGGGCGGGAGAACGGGTAGGGCCCTCCGAGTCCCCGGCGAGCTTCGAAGGCCCCGTGCGCCAAAACACTTGGGCCCTCGCTCCATCTCTCCAGCGCCCTCCCCTCCACCCCACCCCCCGTTCGGCGCACATCCAGCAGGTCGGGCTTGCCGGCCTCCCGGGGGCTAACACTAACTCTAGGTGGGCTCCTGAGGGGCCCCACCCAAGGGGCCTGGCGCCTCAACAACGGAGATTGGGGACCCGAGACCCAGCGCCGGACTCACCCTGCAGCCCCCCGCCACCTGGGCCGCTAGGGGGCCCGCCGGTCATTCAGGGCGTGAGAACGGGCAGGGCCCTCTGTGCCGCAGGCAACCTTCGAAGGCCCCCCCCCGCTCCAAAATGTTTGGGCCAAGGCTCCAGCTCGCCAGCGCCCTCACTCCGCTCGCCCCTCCTCTCGCTGCAAAGCGGGCATTTCGGGCCTGCCGGCATCCTTCTTGCTAACCCTAACCCTAGGTCAGTCCCCGAGAGGCCCCTGACAAGGGGCCTGGGGCTGCAACGCTGGGGATTGGGGACCCCCGAGCCCCAGGGCCAGACTACCACTGCTGCCGTCCACCACCTGGGCCACTAGGGGCGCTGTCTCTCATTGAGGGCTGGAGAAGGGGCAGGGCCCTCCGAGCCCCCGCGGACCTTCGATGGCCCCCGCCCCAAAGCGCTTGGGCCCACGTTCCCACTCCTCAGCGCCCTCAGCTCGGCCTGCCCCTCCGCTCGCTGCACATCCAGCAGATCGGGCTTGCCGGACTCCTGGGGGCTAACCCGACCTCTAGGTGGGCTCCTGAGGGGCCCCATCCAAGGGGCCTGGCGCCCTAACGCCGGGGATTGGGAAGCTCCAAACCCCAGCACTGGACTCACCCTGCAGCCCACCGCCACCTGGGCCGTAGGGGCGCCACCGGTCATTCAGGGCGGGAGAACGGGTAGGGCCCTCCGAGTCCCCGGCGAGCTTCGAAGGCCCCGTGCGCCAAAACACTTGGGCCCTCGCTCCATCTCTCCAGCGCCCTCCCCTCCGCCCCACCCCCCGCTCGCCACACCGCCGGTGGATCCTGCCTGCCGGCGTCCTGAGGGCTAATCCTAAACCTAGGTGGGCCCCCGAAGAGCCCATCCCAAGGGGCCTGGCACCGCAACTCCAGGCATTGGGGACCCCCAGCCCCAGGGCAAGACTAACACTGCTGCCCCTCCACCACCTGGGCACTAGGGGCGCTGCCGCTCATTCAGGGCTGGAGGAGGGGCAGGGCCCTCTGAGCCCCCGCCGACCTTTGATGGCCCCCCGCCCCAAAGCGCTTGGGCCCACGTTCCCACCAGTCAGCGCCCTCACCTCAAGCGGCCCCTCCGCTCGAAAGACAGCAGGCGGATCGGACCTGCCGGCCACCTGGGGGTAACCTTAACCCTAGGGCGGTCCCCGAGGGACCCCTCCAAGGGGCCTTGCGCAGCCACGCCGGGGATCCTGGACGTCTTAGCCCCAGGGCCGTACTCACCCTGCAGCCCCCTGGCACCCGGGCTGCTAGGGGCACCGCCGGTCATTCAGGCGGGAGAAGGGGCAGGGCCCTCCTATCCCCGACCTCCTTCGAAGGCCCCCGCGCCAAAACCTGTGGGCCCACGGTCCCGCTCTCCAGCTCCCTCCCCTCGGCCCGCCCCACCGCGAGCCACACAGCCAGGGGATTGGGCCTGAAGGCCTCCTGGGGGCTAACCCAAACCCCAGGTGGGTCCCCGAGGGGCCCATCCCAAGGGGCTTGGCGCCCCAACGCCGGCGATTGGGAACCTCCAAACCCCAGCGCTGGACTCACCCTGCAGCCCCCCGCCACCCGGGCCGCTAGGGGCGCCCCCCAGTCATTCAGGCGGGAGAAGGGGCAGGGCCCTCCGAGCCCCCGCCGACCTTCGACGGCCCCCCCGCCCCAAAGGGCTTGGGCCCACGTTCCCACTAGTCAGCGCCCTCACCTCAACCCGCCCCTCCGCTCGAAACACAGCAGGCGGATTGGACCTGCCGGACTCCTGGGGGCTAACCCGAACCCTAGGTGGGTCCCCGAGGGGCCCCTCCCAAGGGGCTTGGCGACCCAACGCCGGGGATTGGGAACCACCGAACCCCAGCGGTGGAATCACCCTGCAGCCCCCCACCACTCCGGCCGCTAGGGACGCCGCCGGTCATTCAGGCGGGAGAAGGAGCAGGGCCCTCCTAGCCCCTGATGAACTTCGAAGGCCCCCGCGCCAAAACGGTTGGGCCCACGCTCCCACTCCTCAGCACCCTCAGCTCGGCCTACCCCTCTGCTCGCCGCACATCCAGCAGGTCGGGCTTGCCGGCCTCCCGGGGGCTAACACTAACTCTAGGTGGGCTCCTGAGGGGCCCCACCCAAGGGGCCTGGCGCCTCAACGCCGGAGATTGGGGACCCGAGACCCAGCGCCGGACTCACCCTGCAGCCCCCCGCCACCTGGGCCGCTAGGGGGCCCGCCGGTCATTCAGGGCGTGAGAACGGGCAGGGCCCTCTGTGCCGCAGGCAACCTTCGAAGGCCCCCCCGCTCCAAAATGTTTGGGCCAAGGCTCCAGCTCGCCAGCGCCCTCACTCCGCTCGCCCCTCCACTCGCTGCAAAGCGGGCATTTCGGGCCTGCCGGCATCCTTCTTGCTAACCCTAACCCTAGGTCAGTCCCCGAGAGGCCCCTGACAAGGGGCCTGGGGCTGCAACGCTGGGGATTGGGGACCCCCGAGCCCCAGGGCCAGACTACCACTGCTGCCGTCCACCACCTGGGCCACTAGGGGCGCTGTCTATCATTCAGGGCTGGAGAAGGGGCAGGGCCCTCCGAGCCCTCGCGGACCTTCGATGGCCCCCGCCCCAAAGCGCTTGGGCCCACGTTCCCACTCCTCAGCGCCCTCAGCTCAGCCTGCCCCTCCGCTCGCTGCACATCCAGCAGATCGGGCTTGCCGGACTCCTGGGGGCTAACCCGACCTCTAGGTGGGCTCCTGAGGGGCCCCATCCAAGGGGCCTGGCGCCCTAACGCCGGGGATTGGGAAGCTCCAAACCCCAGCACTGGACTCACCCTGCAGCCCACCGCCACCTGGGCCGTAGGGGCGCCACCGGTCATTCAGGGCGGGAGAACGGGTAGGGCCCTCCGAGTCCCCGGCGAGCTTCGAAGGCCCCGTGCGCCAAAACACTTGGGCCCTCGCTCCATCTCTCCAGCGCCCTCCCCTCCGTCCCACCCCCCGCTCGCCACACCGCCGGTGGATCCTGCCTGCCGGCGTCCTGAGGGCTAATCCTAAACCTAGGTGGGCCCCCGAAGAGCCCATCCCAAGGGGCCTGGCACCGCAACTCCAGGCATTGGGGACCCCCAGCCCCAGGGCAAGACTAACACTGCTGCCCCTCCACCACCTGGGCACTAGGGGCGCTGCCGCTCATTCAGGGCTGGAGGAGGGGCAGGGCCCTCTGAGCCCCCGCCGACCTTTGATGGCCCCCCGCCCCAAAGCGCTTGGGCCCACGTTCCCACCAGTCAGCGCCCTCACCTCAAGCGGCCCCTCCGCTCGAAAGACAGCAGGCGGATCGGACCTGCCGGCCACCTGGGGGTAACCTTAACCCTAGGGCGGTCCCCGAGGGACCCCTCCAAGGGGCCTTGCGCAGCCACGCCGGGGATCCTGGACGTCTTAGCCCCAGGGCCGTACTCACCCTGCAGCCCCCTGGCACCCGGGCTGCTAGGGGCACCGCCGGTCATTCAGGCGGGAGAAGGGGCAGGGCCCTCCTATCCCCGACCTCCTTCGAAGGCCCCCGCGCCAAAACCTGTGGGCCCACGGTCCCGCTCTCCAGCTCCCTCCCCTCGGCCCGCCCCACCGCGAGCCACACAGCCAGGGGATTGGGCCTGAAGGCCTCCTGGGGGCTAACCCAAACCCCAGGTGGGTCCCCGAGGGGCCCATCCCAAGGGGCTTGGCGCCCCAACGCCGGCGATTGGGAACCTCCAAACCCCAGCGCTGGACTCACCCTGCAGCCCCCCGCCACCCGGGCCGCTAGGGGCGCCCCCCAGTCATTCAGGCGGGAGAAGGGGCAGGGCCCTCCGAGCCCCCGCCGACCTTCGACGGCCCCCCCGCCCCAAAGGGCTTGGGCCCACGTTCCCACTAGTCAGCGCCCTCACCTCAACCCGCCCCTCCACTCGAAACACAGCAGGCGGATTGGACCTGCCGGACTCCTGGGGGCTAACCCGAACCCTAGGTGGGTCCCCGAGGGGCCCCTCCCAAGGGGCTTGGCGACCCAACGCCGGGGATTGGGAACCACCGAACCCCAGCGGCGGAATCACCCTGCAGCCCCCCACCACTCCGGCCGCTAGGGACGCCGCCGGTCATTCAGGCGGGAGAAGGAGCAGGGCCCTCCTAGCCCCTGATGACCTTCGAAGGCCCCCGCGCCAAAACGGTTGGGCCCACGCTCCCACTCCTCAGCACCCTCAGCTCGGCCTACCCCTCTGCTCGCCGCACATCCAGCAGGTCGGGCTTGCCGGCCTCCCGGGGGCTAACACTAACTCTAGGTGGGCTCCTGAGGGGCACCACCCAAGGGGCCTGGCGCCTCAACGCCGGAGGTTGGGGACCCGAGACCCAGCGCCAGACTCACCCTGCAGCCCCCCGCCACCTGGGCCGCTAGGGGGCCCGCCGGTCATTCAGGGCGTCAGAACGGGCAGGGCCCTCTGTGCCACAGGCAACCTTCGAAGGCCCCCCCGCTCCAAAATGTTTGGGCCAAGGCTCCAGCTCGCCAGCGCCCTCACTCCGCTCGCCCCTCCACTCGCTGCAAAGCGGGCATTTCGGGCCTGCCGGCATCCTTCTTGCTAACCCTAACCCTAGGTCAGTCCCCGAGAGGCCCCTGACAAGGGGCCTGGGGCTGCAACGCTGGGGATTGGGGACCCCCGAGCCCCAGGGCCAGACTACCACTGCTGCCGTCCACCACCTGGGCCACTAGGGGCGCTGTCTCTCATTGAGGGCTGGAGAAGGGGCAGGGCCCTCCGAGCCCCCGCGGACCTTCGATGGCCCCCGCCCCAAAGCGCTTGGGCCCACGTTCCCACTCCTCAGCGCCCTCAGCTCGGCCTGCCCCTCCGCTCGCTGCACATCTAGCAGATCGGGCTTGCCGGACTCCTGGGGGCTAACCCGACCTCTAGGTGGGCTCCTGAGGGGCCCCATCCAAGGGGCCTGGCGCCCTAACGCCGGGGATTGGGAAGCTCCAAACCCCAGCACTGGACTCACCCTGCAGCCCACCGCCACCTGGGCCGTAGGGGCGCCACCGGTCATTCAGGGCGGGAGAACGGGTAGGGCCCTCCGAGTCCCCGGCGAGCTTCGAAGGCCCCGTGCGCCAAAACACTTGGGCCCTCGCTCCATCTCTCCAGCGCCCTCCCCTCCACCCCACCCCCCGTTCGGCGCACATCCAGCAGGTCGGGCTTGCCGGCCTCCCGGGGGCTAACACTAACTCTAGGTGGGCTCCTGAGGGGCCCCACCCAAGGGGCCTGGCGCCTCAACAACGGAGATTGGGGACCCGAGACCCAGCGCCGGACTCACCCTGCAGCCCCCCGCCACCTGGGCCGCTAGGGGGCCCGCCGGTCATTCAGGGCGTGAGAACGGGCAGGGCCCTCTGTGCTGCAGGCAACCTTCGAAGGCCCCCCCCCGCTCCAAAATGTTTGGGCCAAGGCTCCAGCTCGCCAGCGCCCTCACTCCGCTCGCCCCTCCACTCGCTGCAAAGCGGGCATTTCGGGCCTGCCGGCATCCTTCTTGCTAACCCTAACCCTAGGTCAGTCCCCGTGAGGCCCCTGACAAGGGGCCTGGGGCTGCAACGCTGGGGATTGGGGACCCCCGAGCCCCAGGGCCAGACTACCACTGCTGCCGTCCACCACCTGGGCCACTAGGGGCGCTGTCTCTCATTGAGGGCTGGAGAAGGGGCAGGGCCCTTCGAGCCCCCGCGGACCTTCGATGGCCCCCGCCCCAAAGCGCTTTTGCCCACGTTCCCACTCCTCAGCGCCCTCAGCTCGGCCTGCCCCTCCGCTCGCTGCACATCCAGCAGATCGGGCTTGCCGGACTCCTGGGGGCTAACCCGACCTCTAGGTGGGCTCCTGAGGGGCCCCATCCAAGGGGCCTGGCGCCCTAACGCCGGGGATTGGGAAGCTCCAAACCCCAGCACTGGACTCACCCTGCAGCCCACCGCCACCTGGGCCGTAGGGGCGCCACCGGTCATTCAGGGCGGGAGAACGGGTAGGGCCCTCCGAGTCCCCGGCGAGCTTCGAAGGCCCCGTGCGCCAAAACACTTGGGCCCTCGCTCCATCTCTCCAGCGCCCTCCCCTCCGCCCCACCCCCCGCTCGCCACACCGCCGGTGGATCCTGCCTGCCGGCGTCCTGAGGGCTAATCCTAAACCTAGGTGGGCCCCCGAAGAGCCCATCCCATGGGGCCTGGCACCGCAACTCCAGGCATTGGGGACCCCCAGCCCCAGGGCAAGACTAACACTGCTGCCCCTCCACCACCTGGGCACTAGGGGCGCTGCCGCTCATTCAGGGCTGGAGGAGGGGCAGGGCCCTCTGAGCCCCCGCCGACCTTTGATGGCCCCCCGCCCCAAAGCGCTTGGGCCCACGTTCCCGCCAGTCAGCGCCCTCACCTCAAGCGGCCCCTCCGCTCGAAAGACAGCAGGCGGATCGGACCTGCCGGCCACCTGGGGGTAACCTTAACCCTAGGGCGTTCCCGAGGGACCCCTCCAAGGGGCCTTGCGCAGCCACACCAGGGATCCTGGACGTCTTAGCCCCAGGGCCGTACTCACCCTGCAGCCCCCTGGCACCCGGGCTGCTAGGGGCACCGCCGGTCATTCAGGCGGGAGAAGGGGCAGGGCCCTCCTATCCCCGACCTCCTTCGAAGGCCCCCGCGCCAAAACCTGTGGGCCCACGGTCCCGCTCTCCAGCTCCCTCCCCTCGGCCCGCCCCACCGCGAGCCACACAGCCAGGGGATTGGGCCTGAAGGCCTCCTGGGGGCTAACCAAAACCCTAGGTGGGTCCCCGAGGGGCCCATCCCAAGGGGCTTGGCGCCCCAACGCCGGCGATTGGGAACCTCCAAACCCCAGCGCTGGACTCACCCTGCAGCCCACCGCCACCCGGGCCGCTAGGGGCGCCCCCCAGTCATTCAGGCGGGAGAAGGGGCAGGGCCCTCCGAGCCCCCGCCGACCTTCGACGGCCCCCCCGCCCCAAAGGGCTTGGGCCCACGTTCCCACTAGTCAGCGCCCTCACCTCAACCCGCCCCTCCGCTCGAAACACAGCAGGCGGATTGGACCTGCCGGACTCCTGGGGGCTAACCCGAACCCTAGGTGGGTCCCCGAGGGGCCCCTCCCAAGGGGCTTGGCGACCCAACGCCGGGGATTGGGAACCACCGAACCCCAGCGGTGGAATCACCCTGCAGCCCCCCACCACTCCGGCCGCTAGGGACGCCGCCGGTCATTCAGGCGGGAGAAGGAGCAGGGCCCTCCTAGCCCCTGATGACCTTCGAAGGCCCCCGCGCCAAAACGGTTGGGCCCACGCTCCCACTCCTCAGCACCCTCAGCTCGGCCTACCCCTCTGCTCGCCGCACATCCAGCAGGTCGGGCTTGCCGGCCTCCCGGGGGCTAACACTAACTCTAGGTGGGCTCCTGAGGGGCCCCACCCAAGGGGCCTGGCGCCTCAGCGCCGGAGATTGGGGACCCGAGACCCAGCGCCGGACTCACCCTGCAGCCCCCCGCCACCTGGGCCGCTAGGGGGCCCGCCGGTCATTCAGGGCGTGAGAACTGGCAGGGCCCTATGTGCCGCAGGCAACCTTCGAAGGCCCCCCCGCTCCAAAATGTTTGGGCCAAGGCTCCAGCTCGCCAGCGCCCTCACTCCGCTCGCCCCTCCACTCGCTGCAAAGCGGGCATTTCGGGCCTGCCGGCATCCTTCTTGCTAACCCTAACCCTAGGTCAGTCCCCAAGAGGCCCCTGATAAGGGGCCTGGGACTGCAACGCTGGGGATTGGGGACCCCCGAGCCCCAGGGCCAGACTACCACTGCTGCCGTCCACCACCTGGGCCACTAGGGGCGCTGTCTCTCATTGAGGGCTGGAGAAGGGGCAGGGCCCTCCGAGCCCCCGCGGACCTTCGATGGCCCCCGCCCCAAAGCGCTTGGGCCCACGTTCCCACTAGTCAGCGCCCTCACCTCAACCCGCCCCTCCGCTCGAAACACAGCAAGCGGATTGGACCTCCCGGCCTCCTGGGGGCTAACCTGAACCCTAGGTGGGTCCCCGAGGGGCCCCTCACAAGGGGCTTCGCGACCCAACGCCGGGGATTGGGAACCACTGAACCCCAGCGGTGGAATCACCTTGCAGTCCCCCGCCACTCCAGCCGCTAGGGACGCCACCGGTCATTCAGGCGGGAGAAGGAGCAGGGCCCTCCTAGCCCCTGATGACCTTCGAAGGCCCCCGCGCCAAAACGGTTGGGCCCACGCTCCCACTCCTCAGCACCCTCAGCTCGGCCTACCCCTCTGCTCGCCGCACATCCAGCAGGTCGGGCTTGCCGGCCTCCCGGGGGCTAACACTAACTCTAGGTGGGCTCCTGAGGGGCCCCACCGAAGGGGCCTGGCGCCTCAACGCTGGAGATTGGGGACCCAAGACCCAGCGCCGGACTCACCCTGCAGCCCCCCGCCACCTGGGCCGCTAGGGGGCCCGCCGGTCATTCAGGGCGTGAGAACGGGCAGGGCCCTCTGTGCCGCAGGCAACCTTCGAAGGCCCCCCCGCTCCAAAATGTTTGGGCCAAGGCTCCAGCTCGCCAGCGCCCTCACTCCGCTCGCCCCTCCACTCGCTGCAAAGCGGGCATTTCGGGCCTGCCGGCATCCTTCTTGCTAACCCTAACCCTAGGTCAGTCCCCGAGAGGCCCCTGACAAGGGGCCTGGGGCTGCAACGCTGGGGATTGGGGACCCCCGAGCCCCAGGGCCAGACTACCACTGCTGCCGTCCACCACCTGGGCCACTAGGGGCGCTGTCTCTCATTGAGGGCTGGAGAAGGGGCAGGGCCCTCCGAGCCCCCGCGGACCTTCGATGGCCCCCGCCCCAAAGCGCTTGGGCCCACGTTCCCACTCCTCAGCGCCCTCAGCTCGGCCTGCCCCTCCGCTCGCTGCACATCCAGCAGATCGGGCTTGCCGGACTCCTGGGGGCTAACCCGACCTCTAGGTGGGCTCCTGAGGGGCCCCATCCAAGGGGCCTGGCGCCCTAACGCCGGGGATTGGGAAGCTCCAAACCCCAGCACTGGACTCACCCTGCAGCCCACCGCCACCTGGGCCGTAGGGGCGCCACCGGTCATTCAGGGCGGGAGAACGGGTAGGGCCCTCCGAGTCCCCGGCGAGCTTCGAAGGCCCCGTGCGCCAAAACACTTGGGCCCTCGCTCCATCTCTCCAGCGCCCTCCCCTCCGCCCCACCCCCCGCTCGCCACACCGCCGGTGGATCCTGCCTGCCGGCGTCCTGAGGGCTAATCCTAAACCTAGGTGGGCCCCCGAAGAGCCCATCCCAAGGGGCCTGGCACCGCAACTCCAGGCATTGGGGACCCCCAGCCCCAGGGCAAGACTAACACTGCTGCCCCTCCACCACCTGGGCACTAGGGGCGCTGCCGCTCATTCAGGGCTGGAGGAGGGGCAGGGCCCTCTGAGCCCCCGCCGACCTTTGATGGCCCCCCGCCCCAAAGCGCTTGGGCCCACGTTCCCACCAGTCAGCGCCCTCACCTCAAGCGGCCCCTCCGCTCGAAAGACAGCAGGCGGATCGGACCTGCCGGCCACCTGGGGGTAACCTTAACCCTAGGGCGGTCCCCGAGGGACCCCTCCAAGGGGCCTTGCGCAGCCACGCCGGGGATCCTGGACGTCTTAGCCCCAGGGCCGTACTCACCCTGCAGCCCCCTGGCACCCGGGCTGCTAGGGGCACCGCCGGTCATTCAGGCGGGAGAAGGGGCAGGGCCCTCCTATCCCCGACCTCCTTCGAAGGCCCCCGCGCCAAAACCTGTGGGCCCACGGTCCCGCTCTCCAGCTCCCTCCCCTCGGCCCGCCCCACCGCGAGCCACACAGCCAGGGGATTGGGCCTGAAGGCCTCCTGGGGGCTAACCCAAACCCCAGGTGGGTCCCCGAGGGGCCCATCCCAAGGGGCTTGGCGCCCCAACGCCGGCGATTGGGAACCTCCAAACCCCAGCGCTGGACTCACCCTGCAGCCCCCCGCCACCCGGGCCGCTAGGGGCGCCCCCCAGTCATTCAGGCGGGAGAAGGGGCAGGGCCCTCCGAGCCCCCGCCGACCTTCGACGGCCCCCCCGCCCCAAAGGGCTTGGGCCCACGTTCCCACTAGTCAGCGCCCTCACCTCAACCCGCCCCTCCGCTCGAAACACAGCAGGCGGATTGGACCTGCCGGACTCCTGGGGGCTAACCCGAACCCTAGGTGGGTCCCCGAGGGGCCCCTCCCAAGGGGCTTGGCGACCCAACGCCGGGGATTGGGAACCACCGAACCCCAGCGGTGGAATCACCCTGCAGCCCCCCACCACTCCGGCCGCTAGGGACGCCGCCGGTCATTCAGGCGGGAGAAGGAGCAGGGCCCTCCTAGCCCCTGATGACCTTCGAAGGCCCCCGCGCCAAAACGGTTGGGCCCACGCTCCCACTCCTCAGCACCCTCAGCTCGGCCTACCCCTCTGCTCGCCGCACATCCAGCAGGTCGGGCTTGCCGGCCTCCCGGGGGCTAACACTAACTCTAGGTGGGCTCCTGAGGGGCCCCACCCAAGGGGCCTGGCGCCTCAACGCCGGAGATTGGGGACCCGAGACCCAGCGCCGGACTCACCCTGCAGCCCCCCGCCACCTGGGCCGCTAGGGGGCCCGCCGGTCATTCAGGGCGTGAGAACGGGCAGGGCCCTCTGTGCCGCAGGCAACCTTCGAAGGCCCCCCCGCTCCAAAATGTTTGGGCCAAGGCTCCAGCTCGCCAGCGCCCTCACTCCGCTCGCCCCTCCACTCGCTGCAAAGCGGGCATTTCGGGCCTGCCGGCATCCTTCTTGCTAACCCTAACCCTAGGTCAGTCCCCGAGAGGCCCCTGACAAGGGGCCTGGGGCTGCAACGCTGGGGATTGGGGACCCCCGAGCCCCAGGGCCAGACTACCACTGCTGCCGTCCACCACCTGGGCCACTAGGGGCGCTGTCTATCATTCAGGGCTGGAGAAGGGGCAGGGCCCTCCGAGCCCCCGCGGACCTTCGATGGCCCCCGCCCCAAAGCGCTTGGGCCCACGTTCCCACTCCTCAGCGCCCTCAGCTCAGCCTGCCCCTCCGCTCGCTGCACATCCAGCAGATCGGGCTTGCCGGACTCCTGGGGGCTAACCCGACCTCTAGGTGGGCTCCTGAGGGGCCCCATCCAAGGGGCCTGGCGCCCTAACGCCGGGGATTGGGAAGCTCCAAACCCCAGCACTGGACTCACCCTGCAGCCCACCGCCACCTGGGCCGTAGGGGCGCCACCGGTCATTCAGGGCGGGAGAACGGGTAGGGCCCTCCGAGTCCCCGGCGAGCTTCGAAGGCCCCGTGCGCCAAAACACTTGGGCCCTCGCTCCATCTCTCCAGCGCCCTCCCCTCCGCCCCACCCCCCGCTCGCCACACCGCCGGTGGATCCTGCCTGCCGGCGTCCTGAGGGCTAATCCTAAACCTAGGTGGGCCCCCGAAGAGCCCATCCCAAGGGGCCTGGCACCGCAACTCCAGGCATTGGGGACCCCCAGCCCCAGGGCAAGACTAACACTGCTGCCCCTCCACCACCTGGGCACTAGGGGCGCTGCCGCTCATTCAGGGCTGGAGGAGGGGCAGGGCCCTCTGAGCCCCCGCCGACCTTTGATGGCCCCCCGCCCCAAAGCGCTTGGGCCCACGTTCCCACCAGTCAGCGCCCTCACCTCAAGCGGCCCCTCCGCTCGAAAGACAGCAGGCGGATCGGACCTGCCGGCCACCTGGGGGTAACCTTAACCCTAGGGCGGTCCCCGAGGGACCCCTCCAAGGGGCCTTGCGCAGCCACGCCGGGGATCCTGGACGTCTTAGCCCCAGGGCCGTACTCACCCTGCAGCCCCCTGGCACCCGGGCTGCTAGGGGCACCGCCGGTCATTCAGGCGGGAGAAGGGGCAGGGCCCTCCTATCCCCGACCTCCTTCGAAGGCCCCCGCGCCAAAACCTGTGGGCCCACGGTCCCGCTCTCCAGCTCCCTCCCCTCGGCCCGCCCCACCGCGAGCCACACAGCCAGGGGATTGGGCCTGAAGGCCTCCTGGGGGCTAACCCAAACCCCAGGTGGGTCCCCGAGGGGCCCATCCCAAGGGGCTTGGCGCCCCAACGCCGGCGATTGGGAACCTCCAAACCCCAGCGCTGGACTCACCCTGCAGCCCCCCGCCACCCGGGCCGCTAGGGGCGCCCCCCAGTCATTCAGGCGGGAGAAGGGGCAGGGCCCTCCGAGCCCCCGCCGACCTTCGACGGCCCCCCCGCCCCAAAGGGCTTGGGCCCACGTTCCCACTAGTCAGCGCCCTCACCTCAACCCGCCCCTCCGCTCGAAACACAGCAGGCGGATTGGACCTGCCGGACTCCTGGGGGCTAACCCGAACCCTAGGTGGGTCCCCGATGGGCCCCTCCCAAGGGGCTTGGCGACCCAACGCCGGGGATTGGGAACCACCGAACCCCAGCGGCGGAATCACCCTGCAGCCCCCCACCACTCCGGCCGCTAGGGACGCCGCCGGTCATTCAGGCGGGAGAAGGAGCAGGGCCCTCCTAGCCCCTGATGACCTTCGAAGGCCCCCGCGCCAAAACGGTTGGGCCCACGCTCCCACTCCTCAGCACCCTCAGCTCGGCCTACCCCTCTGCTCGCCGCACATCCAGCAGGTCGGGCTTGCCGGCCTCCCGGGGGCTAACACTAACTCTAGGTGGGCTCCTGAGGGGCCCCACCCAAGGGGCCTGGCGCCTCAACGCCGGAGGTTGGGGACCCGAGACCCAGCGCCAGACTCACCCTGCAGCCCCCCGCCACCTGGGCCGCTAGGGGGCCCGCCGGTCATTCAGGGCGTCAGAACGGGCAGGGCCCTCTGTGCCACAGGCAACCTTCGAAGGCCCCCCCGCTCCAAAATGTTTGGGCCAAGGCTCCAGCTCGCCAGCGCCCTCACTCCGCTCGCCCCTCCACTCGCTGCAAAGCGGGCATTTCGGGCCTGCCGGCATCCTTCTTGCTAACCCTAACCCTAGGTCAGTCCCCGAGAGGCCCCTGACAAGGGGCCTGGGGCTGCAACGCTGGGGATTGGGGACCCCCGAGCCCCAGGGCCAGACTACCACTGCTGCCGTCCACCACCTGGGCCACTAGGGGCGCTGTCTCTCATTGAGGGCTGGAGAAGGGGCAGGGCCCTCCGAGCCCCCGCGGACCTTCGATGGCCCCCGCCCCAAAGCGCTTGGGCCCACGTTCCCACTCCTCAGCGCCCTCAGCTCGGCCTGCCCCTCCGCTCGCTGCACATCTAGCAGATCGGGCTTGCCGGACTCCTGGGGGCTAACCCGACCTCTAGGTGGGCTCCTGAGGGGCCCCATCCAAGGGGCCTGGCGCCCTAACGCCGGGGATTGGGAAGCTCCAAACCCCAGCACTGGACTCACCCTGCAGCCCACCGCCACCTGGGCCGTAGGGGCGCCACCGGTCATTCAGGGCGGGAGAACGGGTAGGGCCCTCCGAGTCCCCGGCGAGCTTCGAAGGCCCCGTGCGCCAAAACACTTGGGCCCTCGCTCCATCTCTCCAGCGCCCTCCCCTCCACCCCACCCCCCGTTCGGCGCACATCCAGCAGGTCGGGCTTGCCGGCCTCCCGGGGGCTAACACTAACTCTAGGTGGGCTCCTGAGGGGCCCCACCCAAGGGGCCTGGCGCCTCAACAACGGAGATTGGGGACCCGAGACCCAGCGCCGGACTCACCCTGCAGCCCCCCGCCACCTGGGCCGCTAGGGGGCCCGCCGGTCATTCAGGGCGTGAGAACGGGCAGGGCCCTCTGTGCTGCAGGCAACCTTCGAAGGCCCCCCCCCGCTCCAAAATGTTTGGGCCAAGGCTCCAGCTCGCCAGCGCCCTCACTCCGCTCGCCCCTCCACTCGCTGCAAAGCGGGCATTTCGGGCCTGCCGGCATCCTTCTTGCTAACCCTAACCCTAGGTCAGTCCCCGAGAGGCCCCTGACAAGGGGCCTGGGGCTGCAACGCTGGGGATTGGGGACCCCCGAGCCCCAGGGCCAGACTACCACTGCTGCCGTCCACCACCTGGGCCACTAGGGGCGCTGTCTCTCATTGAGGGCTGGAGAAGGGGCAGGGCCCTTCGAGCCCCCGCGGACCTTCGATGGCCCCCGCCCCAAAGCGCTTTTGCCCACGTTCCCACTCCTCAGCGCCCTCAGCTCGGCCTGCCCCTCCGCTCGCTGCACATCCAGCAGATCGGGCTTGCCGGACTCCTGGGGGCTAACCCGACCTCTAGGTGGGCTCCTGAGGGGCCCCATCCAAGGGGCCTGGCGCCCTAACGCCGGGGATTGGGAAGCTCCAAACCCCAGCACTGGACTCACCCTGCAGCCCACCGCCACCTGGGCCGTAGGGGCGCCACCGGTCATTCAGGGCGGGAGAACGGGTAGGGCCCTCCGAGTCCCCGGCGAGCTTCGAAGGCCCCGTGCGCCAAAACACTTGGGCCCTCGCTCCATCTCTCCAGCGCCCTCCCCTCCGCCCCACCCCCCGCTCGCCACACCGCCGGTGGATCCTGCCTGCCGGCGTCCTGAGGGCTAATCCTAAACCTAGGTGGGCCCCCGAAGAGCCCATCCCATGGGGCCTGGCACCGCAACTCCAGGCATTGGGGACCCCCAGCCCCAGGGCAAGACTAACACTGCTGCCCCTCCACCACCTGGGCACTAGGGGCGCTGCCGCTCATTCAGGGCTGGAGGAGGGGCAGGGCCCTCTGAGCCCCCGCCGACCTTTGATGGCCCCCCGCCCCAAAGCGCTTGGGCCCACGTTCCCACCAGTCAGCGCCCTCACCTCAAGCGGCCCCTCCGCTCGAAAGACAGCAGGCGGATCGGACCTGCCGGCCACCTGGGGGTAACCTTAACCCTAGGGCGGTCCCCGAGGGACCCCTCCAAGGGGCCTTGCGCAGCCACGCCGGGGATCCTGGACGTCTTAGCCCCAGGGCCGTACTCACCCTGCAGCCCCCTGGCACCCGGGCTGCTAGGGGCACCGCCGGTCATTCAGGCGGGAGAAGGGGCAGGGCCCTCCTATCCCCGACCTCCTTCGAAGGCCCCCGCGCCAAAACCTGTGGGCCCACGGTCCCGCTCTCCAGCTCCCTCCCCTCGGCCCGCCCCACCGCGAGCCACACAGCCAGGGGATTGGGCCTGAAGGCCTCCTGGGGGCTAACCCAAACCCCAGGTGGGTCCCCGAGGGGCCCATCCCAAGGGGCTTGGCGCCCCAACGCCGGCGATTGGGAACCTCCAAACCCCAGCGCTGGACTCACCCTGCAGCCCCCCGCCACCCGGGCCGCTAGGGGCGCCCCCCAGTCATTCAGGCGGGAGAAGGGGCAGGGCCCTCCGAGCCCCCGCCGACCTTCGACGGCCCCCCCGCCCCAAAGGGCTTGGGCCCACGTTCCCACTAGTCAGCGCCCTCACCTCAACCCGCCCCTCCGCTCGAAACACAGCAGGCGGATTGGACCTGCCGGACTCCTGGGGGCTAACCCGAACCCTAGGTGGGTCCCCGAGGGGCCCCTCCCAAGGGGCTTGGCGACCCAACGCCGGGGATTGGGAACCACCGAACCCCAGCGGCGGAATCACCCTGCAGCCCCCCACCACTCCGGCCGCTAGGGACGCCGCCGGTCATTCAGGCGGGAGAAGGAGCAGGGCCCTCCTAGCCCCTGATGACCTTCGAAGGCCCCCGCGCCAAAACGGTTGGGCCCACGCTCCCACTCCTCAGCACCCTCAGCTCGGCCTACCCCTCTGCTCGCCGCACATCCAGCAGGTCGGGCTTGCCGGCCTCCCGGGGGCTAACACTAACTCTAGGTGGGCTCCTGAGGGGCCCCACCCAAGGGGCCTGGCGCCTCAACGCCGGAGATTGGGGACCCGAGACCCAGCGCCGGACTCACCCTGCAGCCCCCCGCCACCTGGGCCGCTAGGGGGCCCGCCGGTCATTCAGGGCGTCAGAACGGGCAGGGCCCTCTGTGCCGCAGGCAACCTTCAAAGGCCCCCCCGCTCCAAAATGTTTGGGCCAAGGCTCCAGCTCGCCAGCGCCCTCACTCCGCTCGCCCCTCCACTCGCTGCAAAGCGGGCATTTCGGGCCTGCCGGCATCCTTCTTGCTAACCCTAACCCTAGGTCCGTCCCCGAGAGGCCCCTGACAAGGGGCCTGGGGCTGCAACGCTGGGGATTGGGGACCCCCGAGCCCCAGGGCCAGACTACCACTGCTGCCGTCCACCACCTGGGCCACTAGGGGCGCTGTCTCTCATTGAGGGCTGGAGAAGGGGCAGGGCCCTCCGAGCCCCCGCGGACCTTCGATGGCCCCCGCCCCAAAGCGCTTGGGCCCACGTTCCCACTCCTCAGCGCCCTCAGCTCGGCCTGCCCCTCCGCTCGCTGCACATCCAGCAGATCGGGCTTGCCGGACTCCTGGGGGCTAACCCGACCTCTAGGTGGGCTCCTGAGGGGCCCCATCCAAGGGGCCTGGCGCCCTAACGCCGGGGATTGGGAAGCTCCAAACCCCAGCACTGGACTCACCCTGCAGCCCACCGCCACCTGGGCCGTAGGGGCGCCACCGGTCATTCAGGGCGGGAGAACTGGTAGGGCCCTCCGAGTCCCCGGCGAGCTTCGAAGGCCCCGTGCGCCAAAACACTTGGGCCCTCGCTCCATCTCTCCAGCGCCCTCCCCTCCGCCCCACCCCCCGCTCGCCACACCGCCGGTGGATCCTGCCTGCCGGCGTCCTGAGGGCTAATCCTAAACCTAGGTGGGCCCCCGAAGAGCCCATCCCAAGGGGCCTGGCACCGCAACTCCAGGCATTGGGGACCCCCAGCCCCAGGGCAAGACTAACACTGCTGCCCCTCCACCACCTGGGCACTAGGGGCGCTGCCGCTCATTCAGGGCTGGAGGAGGGGCAGGGCCCTCTGAGCCCCCGCCGACCTTTGATGGCCCCCCGCCCCAAAGCGCTTGGGCCCACGTTCCCACCAGTCAGCGCCCTCACCTCAAGCGGCCCCTCCGCTCGAAAGACAGCAGGCGGATCGGACCTGCCGGCCACCTGGGGGTAACCTTAACCCTAGGGCGGTCCCCGAGGGACCCCTCCAAGGGGCCTTGCGCAGCCACGCCGGGGATCCTGGACGTCTTAGCCCCAGGGCCGTACTCACCCTGCAGCCCCCTGGCACCCGGGCTGCTAGGGGCACCGCCGGTCATTCAGGCGGGAGAAGGGGCAGGGCCCTCCTATCCCCGACCTCCTTCGAAGGCCCCCGCGCCAAAACCTGTGGGCCCACGGTCCCGCTCTCCAGCTCCCTCCCCTCGGCCCGCCCCACTGCGAGCCACACAGCCAGGGGATTGGGCCTGAAGGCCTCCTGGGGGCTAGCCCAAACCCTAGGTGGTCCCCGAGGGGCCCATCCCAAGGGGCTTGGCGCCTCAACGCCGGCGATTGGGAACCTCCAAACCCCAGCGCTGGACTCACCCTGCAGCCCCCCGCCACCCGGGCCGCTAGGGGCGCCCCCCAGTCATTCAGGCGGGAGAAGGGGCAGGGCCCTCCGAGCCCCTGGCGACCTTTGAGGCCCCCCACGCCAAAACGCTTGGGCTCACGCTCCCGCTCGCCAGCGCCCTCACCTCGCCCCGCCACTCCGTTCTCTGCACAGCCGGCGGATCGGGCCCCGGCCTCCTTTGGGCTAACCTCAACCCTAGGTCGGCCCCCGAGGGACCCCTCCCAAGGGGCCAGGCGCCGCCACGCCGGGGCATTTGGACCCCTGAGCCCTACTCTAGACTCACCCTGCCGCCCCGCCGCCACCCGGGACGCTAGGGGCGCCACCGGTCATTCAGGGAGGGAGTACGGGCAGGGCCCTCCGAGCCCCCGATGACCTTCGAAGGCCCCCCGCACCAAAACGCTTGGGCCCACGCTCCTGCTCGCCAGCGCCCTCACCTCGGCCTGCCCCTCCGCTCGCCACACAGCTGGCAGATCGGGCCTGCCGGCCTCCTGGGGGCTAACCCTAACCCTAGCTCACCCTCGGAGGGGCTCATCCCAAGGTGCCTGGAGCGGCAATGCCGGGCATTGGAGACCCACGAGCCACAGTGCTGGACTCACCGTGCTGCCCCGCCGCCACACAGGCCGCTAGTGGCACCACCGGTCATTCAGGGCGGGAGAACGGGAAGGGCCCTTGGAGCCCCCGGCCTCTTTCGAAGGCCCCCCGCGCCAAAAAGCTTGCGCCCACTCTCCCGGTAGCCAGTGCCCTCACCTCGGCCCGCCCCTCCGCTCGCCGCACAGCCGGCGGATAGGGCCCGCCAGCCTCCTGGGGGCTAACCCTATCCCTACGTCGGCCCCCGAGAGGCCCCTCCCAACGGGCCTGGCACCGCAACACCGGGGTTTGGGGACCCCTAGCCCCAGCATCCGACTCACCATGCTCCCCCGCCGGCAACTGAGCCGCTAGGGGCACCGCCGGACATTCAGTGCGGGAGAACGGGCAGGGCTTCTTGAGCCCCGGCGACCTTCGAAGGCCCCCCGCGCCAAAACTCATGGGCCTACGCTACCGCTCGCCAGCGCCCTCACCTCGGCCCTCCCCTCTGCTCACCGCACAGACGGTGGATTGGGCCTGCGGCCTCCTGGGGGCTAACCATAACCCTAGGTCAGCCTCCGAGGGGCCCCTGCGAAGGGGCCTGGTGCCGCAACACCGGGGATTGGGAACCCCCCAACCCCAGCGATGGACTCACCCTGTCGCCCTGCCGCCACCCGGGCCCCAGGGGCGCCGCAGGTCA
This sequence comes from Ursus arctos, assembly GCF_023065955.2. NCBI lineage: Eukaryota > Metazoa > Chordata > Mammalia > Carnivora > Ursidae > Ursus > Ursus arctos. The sequence continues at coordinate 34,543,794 of NW_026622997.1, read as the reverse complement.
TTCAGGGCGGGAAAACGGGCAGGGTCCTCCGATCCCCCGGCGACCTTCGAAGGCTTCCCGCGCCAAAACGCTTCGGCCAAGCTCCCGCTCGCCCGCGCCCTCACCTCGGCCCGCCCCTCCGCTCGCCGCACAGCTGGCACATCGGGCCTGCCGGCCTCCTGGGGGCTAACTGTAACCTTAGGTCGGCCCCCGAGGGGCCAGTACCAAGGGTCTGCCCCGCAACGCCGGGGATTGGGGACCCCCAAGCCCCAGTGCCGGACTCACCCTGCCGCCCCGCCCCCCCCGGGCCGCTAGTAGCGCCGCTGGTCATTCAGGGCAGGAGAACGGGTTGGGCCCTCCGAAGCCCCGATGACCTTCGAAGGCCCCCCGTGCCAAAACGCTTGGGTCCACATTCTTGCTCTCAAGCGCCCTCACCTGGGTCCACCCCTCCGCTCGCCTCACAGCCGGCGGATCGGGCCTGCTGGCCCCCTGGGGGCTAACAATAACCCTTGGTCGGCCCCCTAGAGCCCTTCCAAAGGGGCCTGGCGCCCCAACGCCGAGGATTGGGGACCCCCAAGCCCCAGCGCCCAAGTCACCCTAACACCCCTCCTCCACCCGGGCCGCTAGGGGAGCCGCCGGTCATTCAGGGCAGAAGAACGTACAGGGCCCTCCCAGCCCCCAGCGACTTTGGAAGGACCCCCGCGCCAAAACGCCTGAGCCCACGCTCCCCCTCGCCAGCGGCCTCACCTCCGCCCGCCTCTCCGCTTGCCGCAGAGCTGGCGGATCGGGCTTCCGGCCTCCTGGGGGCTAAATCGAACCATAGGTCGGCCCCCTAGGGGCCCCAGCAAGGGGCGTAGAGCCGCAACACCGGGGATTGGAGAACCCCGAGCTCCAGCGCTGGACACAACCGGCTGCCCCGCTGCCACATGGGCCACTAGGGGCGCTGCCGGTCATTCAGGGCGGGACAACGGGCAGGGCCCTCAGAGCCTCTGGCGACATTCGAAGGCCCCCCGCGCCAAAACGCTTGGGCCCACGCTCCTGCCCACAAGCGCCCTCACCTCGGCCTGCCCCTCTGCTCACCACACAGCCGGCGGATCGGGCCTGCCGGCCTCCTCGGAGCTAACCCTAACCCTAGGTGAGTCCCCGAGGGGCCCCTCCCAAGGGGCATGGCGCCAAAACGCCGGGGATTGGGAACCCCTGAGTCCCAGCGCCCGACTCACCCTACCGCCCCTCCTCCACCAGGGCTTTTAGGGGAGCCGCCCGTCATTCAGGGCGGGAGAACGGGCAGGGCCGTCCGAACCCCTGGCGACATTCGAAGGACCCCCCGCGCCAAAATGACTGGGCCCACTCTCCAGATTGCCAGCGGCCTCACCTCCGACCACCCCTCCACTCACCGCAGAGCTGGCGGATCGGGCCTGCGGGCCTCCTGGGGGCTAACCCTAACCATATGTCGGCCCCCGAGGGGCCCCTAGCAAGGGGCCTGGAGTCGTAACGCCGGGGATTGGGGAACCCTGAACCCCAGTGCCGGACTCACCCGGCCGCCCCGCTGCCACCTGCACCACTAGGAGCGCCACCGGTCATTCAGTGCGGGAGAACGGGCAGGGTCCTCCGATCCCCCCACGACCTTCGAAGGGCCCCCCGCACCAAAACACTTGACCCACGCTCCCGCTAGCCAGCGCCCTCCCCTCGGCCCGCCCCTCCGCTCGCCGCACAGCCCTAGGATCGGGCCTGTCAGCCCCCTGGGTGTAACCCTAACCCTAGGTCTGCCCCCACGGGGCCCCTCCCAAGGGGCCTGGCATCGCAATGCCGGGGATTGGGGACCCCCGAGCACCAGTGCTGGACTCTCCCTGCCACCCCACCACCACCCAGTCCGCTAGGGGCGCCGCCGGTCATTCAGTGCTGGAGAACAGGCAGGGCCCTCTGAGCCCCCGCGACCTTCGTAGGCCCCTCGCGCCAAAATGCTTGGGCCCACGCTCCCACTCGCCAGCGCCCTCTTCTCGGCCCGCCCCTCCACTCGATGAACAGCTAGCGGATCAGGCCTGCCTGTTTCCTGGGGGCTAACACTAACCCTAGGTCAGACCCCAAGGGGCCACTTCCAAAGGCCTGGTGCCACAACGCCGGGGATTGGTGACCCCCAAGCCTCAGCGCCGGAGTCACCCTTCCGCCCCACAGCTACCGGGCCAGTAGGGACGCCACCAGTCATTCAGAGCGGGAGAATGGGCAGGGCCCTCCGAGCCCCTGGCGACCTTTGAGGCCCCCCACGCCAAAACGCTTGGGCCCACGCTCCCGCTAGCAAGCGCCCTCACCTCGGTCCGCCCCCCCTCTCGCCGCACAGACAGCGGATTGGGCCTGCCAGCCTCCTGGGAACTAACCCTAACTCTAGGTGTGCTCACGAGGGGCCCCTCCCAAGGGTCCTGGTGCTGCTTCGCCGGGGATCGGGAACCTCAAGCCCCAGAGCCACACTCACCCTAGGGCAACGCCGCCACCCGGGCTGCTAGGAGCACTGCGGGTCATTCAGGGCGAGAGAAGGGGCAGGGCCATCGGAGCCCCCGGTGGCCTTCAAAGGCTCCCCGTGCCAAAACGCTGGTGCCCACGCTCCCGCTCCCCAAAGCCCTCACCTCGGCCCCGCCCTCCGCTCCCCGGACAGTGGCCGGATCCCACCTGCCGGCCTCCTGGGGGCTAACCCTAACCCTAGGTCAGCCACCCAGGGGCCCCTCCCAAGGGTCCTGGTGCCGCTACACTGGGGATCAGGGACCCCAAGACCCAGAGCCAGACTCACCCTGCCGCAACGTCGCCACCCGGGCCGCTAGTGGCGCCGCCCGTCATTCAGGGCGGGAGAAGGGACAGGGCCCTGGAGAAACCGGCGATATTTGAAGCCTCCTGCGCCAAAATGCAGGGGCCCACGCTCCCGATCGCCAGCGCCTTTTTTTTTTTTTTAATGATTTTTTATTATATTATGTTAGTCACCATACAGTACATCCCCGGTTTCCGATGTAAGGCTCGATGATTCATTAGTTGTGTATAACACCCAGTGCAGCATGCAATACGTGCCCTCCTTACTACCCATCACCGGTCTATCCCATTCCCCCACCCCCCTCCCCTCTGAAGTCCTCAGTTTGTTTCTCATAGTCCATAGTCTCTCATGTTTCATTCCCCCTTCTGATTACCCCCCCTTTCTTTATCCCTTTCTTCCCCTACCGATCATCCTAGTTCTTATGTTCCATAGATGAGAGAAATCATATGATAGTTGTCTTTCTCTGCTTGACTTATTTCACTTAGCATTATCTCCTCCAGTGCTGTCCATGTTGTAGCAAATGTTGAGAACTCGTTCTTTCTGATAGCTGAGTAATATTCCATTGTATATATGGACCACAACTTCTTAATCCAGTCATCTGTTGAAGGGCATCTCGGCTCCTTCCACGATTTAGCTATTGTGGACATTGCTGCTATGAACATTGGGGTGCATATGGCCCTTCTCTTCACTACGTCTGTATCTTTGGGGTAAATACCCAGTAGTGCAATGGCTGGATCATAGGGTAGCTCAATTTTTAACTTTTTAAGGGACCTCCACACTGTTTTCCAGAGTGGCTGTACCAACTTGCATTCCCACCAACAATGTAGGAGGGATCCCCTTTCTCCACATCCTCTCCAACAATTGTTGTTTCTTGCCTTGTCTATTTTTGCCATTCTAACTGGCGTAAGGTGGTATCTCAGTGTGGTTTTGATTTGAATTTCCCTGATGGCTAATGATTTTGAACATTTTTTCATGTGTCTGTTAGCCATTTGTATGTCTTCATTGGAAAAGTGTCTGTTCATATCTTCTGCCCATTTTTTGATTTGTTTATTTGTTTCTCGTGTATTGAGTTTGAGAAGTTCTTTGTAGATCTTGGATACCAGTCCTTTATCTGTAGTGTCATTTGCAAATATATTCTCCCATTCCGTGGGCTGCCTCTTAGTTTTTCTGACTGTTTCCTTGGATGTGCAGAAACTTTTAATCTTGATGAAGTCCCATAAATTCATTTTATCTTTTATTTCTCTTGCCTTTGGGGATGTGTCATGAAAAAGGTTGCTTTGGCCGATGTCGTAGAGGTTGTTGCCTATGTTCTCCTCTAGAATTTTGATGGATTCCTGTCTCACATCGAGGTCTTTCATCCATTTGGAGTTTATTTTTGTGTATGGTGTGAGATAGTGGTCAAGTTTCATTCTCTTGCATGTAGCTGTCCAATTTTCCCAGCACCATTTATTGAAGAGACTGTCTTTTTCCCACCGGATGTTTTTTCCTGCTTTATCAAATATTAGTTGCCCAAAGAGCCGAGGGTCCATTTCTGGGCTCTCTATTCTGTTCCATTGGTCTATGTGTCTGTTTTTGTGCCAGTACCATGCTGTCTTTGTGATCACAGCTTTGTAGTACAGCTCGAAATCCGGCATTGTGATGCCCCCAGCTTTGTTTTTCCTTTTCAACAGTTCCTTGGAGATTCGGGGCCTTTTCTGTTTCCATACAAATTTAAGGACTGTTTGTTCCAGTTCTTTGAAAAATGTCCTTGGTATTTTGATCGGGATAGCATTGAAAGTGTAGATTGCTCTGGGTAGCATGGACATTTTAACTATGTTAATTCTTCCGATCCATGAGCATGGAATATCTTTCCATCTTTTTATGTCTTCCTCAATGTCTTTTAAGAGTGATTTATAGTTTCTAGAATATAGGTCCTTTACGTCTCTGGTTAAGTTAATTCCAAGGTAACGTATGGTTTTTGGTGCTATTGTAAATGGGATGGATTCCCTAATTTCTCTTTCTTCGGTCTCGTTATTCGTGTATAGAAATGCAACTGATTTCTGAGCATTTATTTTGTATCCTGCCACGTTACTGAATTGCTCTATAACTTCTAATAGTTTGGAAGTGGCTTCTTTTGGGTTTTCCATATAGAGTATCATGTCATCTGCAAAGAGAGACATTTTGACTTCTTCTTTGCCAATTTGAATACCTTTGATCCCTTTTTGTCGTCTGATTGCTGTTGCAAGGACTTCTAGTACTATGTTGAATAATAGTGGCGAGAGTGGGCATCCTTGTCGAGTTCCTGATCTTAAGGGAAAGGCTTCCAGCTTTTCCCCATTGAGAATAATATTTGCAGCAGGCTTTTCATAGCGATCGCCAGCGCCTTTACCTCGGGCCGCCCACCTCTCGCCGCCCAGCCAGAGGATTGGGCCTGCTGGCCTCCTGGGTGCTAACTCTAAACCTAGGTCCGCCCACGAGGAGCCCCTCCCAAGAGGCCTGGTCCCGCAACGCTGGGGATTGGGGATCCCCGAGCCGCAGCATGGACTCACCCTGCCGCTCCACCGCCAAGGGAGCTGCTAAGGGCGCCGCTGGTTCTTCAGGGCAGGAGAATGGGCAGGGCCCTTTGAGCCATGGCAACAGTCGAAGGCCCAGGGCCCCAAAACGCTGGGGACCACGCTCCCGCTCTGCATCACCCTCAACTCGGCCCGCACCTCCGCTCTTCGCAGAGCCAGCGACTCGGGCCTGCCGGCCTCCTGGGAGCTAACCCTAACCCTAGGACAGCCCCTGAAGGTCCCTTTCTAAGGGGCCTGGCGCCACAACGCCAGGGATTGGGGGCCCCCAAGCCCCAGCGCCGGATGCACGCTGCCACCCCAACCCACACAGGCCGCTAGGGGCGCCGCCATTCATTCAGGGTGGGAGAACTGGCAGGGCCCTCCGAACCCCTGCCGACCTTCGAAGGGGCACCGAACCAAAACGCTTGGGCCCAGCCTCATGTTCACAGGAACCCTCGCCTCGGCCCAACTCTCCGCTCGACGCACAGGCGGTGTATCGGGCCTGCGGGGCTCCTGGAGGCTAACCCTAACCATAGGTCGGCCACCGAGGGGCACTTCCCAAGGGGCCTGGCGTCACAACGCTGGGGATGGGGACCCCGAGCTCATGTGCCGCACTCACCCTGCTGCCCTTCAGCCACCCGAGCCACTAGAGGCCCCGCCGGTCAATCAGGGCAAGAGATCGGGCAGGGCCCTCCGAGCCCACGCTGACCTTTGAAGGCTCCCCGCGCAAAAACGTTGGCTCCCAGGATCCTGCTCGCCAGCGCCCTCACCTAGGCCCACCCCACCGCTTGCTTCAGAGCCGGTGGATAGGGCCTGCCGGGCTCCTGGCAGCTAACCAAAACCCTAGGTCGGCCCTGAGGGGACATCCCAAGCGGCCTGGCTCTGCAATGCTGGGGATTGGTGACTCAGAGCCCCAGAGCCCGACTCACCCTGCCGCACTGTCCCCACCTGGGCCGCTAGGGGCGCCGCGGGTCATAGAGGGCGAGAGAAGGGCAGGGCCTTCTGAGTGCCCGGTGACCTTCAAAGGCTCCCCGTGCCAAAACGCTGGGGCCCACGCTCCCGCTCCCCAGCGCCTTCACCTCGGGCCGCACCTCAGCTCGCCGCACAGTGTGCGGTTGGGCCTGACGGTCTCCTGGGGGCTAACCCTAACCCTGGGTCGGCCCCCCAGGGCCCCCTCCGACGGGTTTTGGTGCCACTACGCCAGGGATCTGGAACCCCAAGCCCCAAAGCCAGACTCACCCTCCCACAACGCTGCCACCCGGGCCGCGAGGGGCGCCGCCGGTCATTCCGGGCGGGAGAACTGACAGGGCCCTGGAGAAACCGGCGACATTTGAAGCCTCCCACCCCAAAATGCGGGGGCCCACAATCCCGCACCCCAGCGCCTTTACCTCGGCCCGCCCACCTCTCACCGCCCAGCCAGAGGATCTGGCCTGCCGGCCTTATGGGGGCTAACTCTAACCCTGGGTCGGCCCACGAGGAGCCCCTCCCAAGGGGCCTGGCACCACAACGCCGGGGATTGGGGATCCCCGAGCCGCAGCCTGGGATTCACCCTGCCGCCCCACCGCCAACGGAGCCGCTAGGGGCGTTGCTGGTTATTCAGGGCAGGAGAAAGGGCAGGGCCCTCCGAGCCATGGCAACATTCAAAGGCCCAGGACGCCAAAACCCTGGGGCCCACGCTCCCGCTCGCCATCGCCCTCAACTCGGCCTGCATCTCCACTCCTCGCACAGCCGGCGGATCGGGCCTGCCGGCCTCCTGGGCGCTAACCCTAACCCTAGGACGGCCCCGAGGGTCGCTTCCTAAGGGGCCTGGCGCCGCAACGCCGGGGATTGGGAACCCCCAAGCCCCAGCGCTGGATGCACCCTGCCGCCCCGCCCCACACGTGCCGCTAGGGGCGCCGCCATTCATTCAGGGTGGGAGAACGGGCAGGGCCCTTCGAAGCCCCGCCGACCTTCGAAGGCGCCCCGAACCAAAACGCTTGGGCCCAGGCTCATGTTCACCAGCACCCTCACCTCGGCCCAACTCTCCGCTCGACGCACAGGCGGTGTATCGGGCCTGCTGGCCTCTTGGGGGCTAACCCTAACTGTAGGTCGGCCACGGAGGGGCCCTTCCCAAGTGGCCTGGCGCCACAACGCCGGCAATGGGGACCCCAACCCAAGTGCCGGACTCACCCTGCTGCCCTTCAGGCACCGGAGCCTCTAGGGGCCCCGCCGGTCATTCAGAGCGGGAGAACGGGCAGGTCCCTCCGAGCCCCCACCGACCTTCGAAGGCCCCCCGCACTAAAACGCCTGGGCTCACGCTCAGTCTCGCCAGCGCCCTCACCTCGGCCCAACCCTCCGCGTGCCGCACAGCCGCTGATCGGGTCCACCGGCCTCCTGGGGGCTAACCGGAACCCTAGATCGACCCCCGAGGGGCCCCTCCCAAGGGATCTGGCGCCGCAACGCTGGGGATTGGGGACCCCCGAGCCTCAGCACTGGACTCACCCTGCCACCCAGCCGCCACCCGGGGGCTTGGGGTGGTGCCGTTCATTCAGGGCGGGAGCACGGGCAGGGCCCTCCAAGACACGGTGACCTTCAAAGGCCCCCCCGCGCCAAAACACCCGGGCCCACGCTCCCGCTCACCAGTGCCCTCACCTCAGTCCGCCACTCCAGTCTCCACACAGCTGGCGAATAGGGCCTGCCGGCATCCTAGGGGCTAAACCTAGCCCTAGGTCAGCCTCCGAGGGGCCCCTCCCAAGGGGCCTGGCGCCGCAACGCGGTGGACTGGGGACCCCCGAGCCCTATGCCCGGACTTACATGCCGCCCCGCCGCCACCTGGGCTGCTAGGGGCGCCGCCGGTCATTCAGGGAGGAGAATGGGCAGGGCCCGCCGAGTCCCCGGAGACATTCGAAGGCCCCCGGTGCCAAAACGCTTGGGCCCAGGCTCTTGCTCGCCAGCGCCCTCACCTCGGCCCGCCCCTCCGCTCCACGCACAGCGGGCGGATCCCGCCTGCCGGCCTCCCGGGTGCTAACCCTAACCCTAGGTCGGCCACCCAGGGGCCCCTCCCAAGGGTCCTGGTGCCGCTTCGCCGGGGATCGGGAACCTCAAGCCCCAGAGCCACACTCACCCTAGCGCAACGCCGCCACCCGGGCCGCTAGGAGCACTGCGGGTCATTCAGGGCGAGAGAAGGGGCAGGGCCATCCGAGCCCCCGGTGGCCTTCAAAGGCTCCCCGTGCCAAAACGCTGGTGCCCACGCTCCCGCTCCCCAACGCCCTCACCTCGGCCCCGCCCTCCGCTCCCCGGACAGTGGCCGGATCCCACCTGCCGGCCTCCTGGGGGCTAACCCTAACCCTAGGTCAGCCACCCAGGGGCCCCTCCCAAGGGTCCTGGTGCCGCTACACTGGGGATCAGGGACCCCAAGACCCAGAGCCAGACTCACCCTGCCGCAACGTCGCCACCCGGGCCGCTAGTGGCGCCGCCCGTCATTCAGGGCGGGAGAAGGGACAGGGCCCTGGAGAAACCGGCGATATTTGAAGCCTCCTGCGCCAAAATGCAGGGGCCCACGCTCCCGCTCGCCAGCGCCTTTACCTCGGGCCGCCCACCTCTCGCCGCCCAGCCAGAGGATTGGGCCTGCTGGCCTCCTGGGTGCTAACTCTAAACCTAGGTCCGCCCACGAGGAGCCCCTCCCAAGAGGCCTGGCCCCGCAACGCTGGGGATTGGGGATCCCCGAGCCGCAGCATGGACTCACCCTGCCGCTCCACCGCCAAGGGAGCTGCTAAGGGCGCCGCTGGTTCTTCAGGGCAGGAGAACGGGCAGGGCCCTTTGAGCCATGGCAACAGTCGAAGGCCCAGGGCCCCAAAACGCTGGGGACCACGCTCCCGCTCTGCATCACCCTCAACTCGGCCCGCACCTCCGCTCTTCGCAGAGCCAGCGACTCGGGCCTGCCGGCCTCCTGGGAGCTAACCCTAACCCTAGGACAGCCCCTGAAGGTCCCTTCCTAAGGGGCCTGGCGCCGCAACGCCAGGGATTGGGGGCCCCCAAGCCCCAGCGCCGGATGCACGCTGCCACCCCAACCCACACAGGCCGCTAGGGGCGCCGCCATTCATTCAGGGTGGGAGAACTGGCAGGGCCCTCCGAACCCCTGCCGACCTTCGAAGGCGCACCGAACCAAAACGCTTGGGCCCAGCCTCATGTTCACCAGCACCCTCGCCTCGGCCCAACTCTCCGCTCGACGCACAGGCGGTGTATCGGGCCTGCGGGGCTCCTGGAGGCTAACCCTAACCATAGGTCGGCCACCGAGGGGCACTTCCCAAGGGGCCTGGCATCGCAACGCTGGGGATGGGGACCCCGAGCTCATGTGCCGCACTCACCCTGCTGCCCTTCAGCCACCCGAGCCACTAGAGGCCCCGCCGGTCAATCAGGGCAAGAGATCGGGCAGGGCCCTCCGAGCCCACGCTGACCTTTGAAGGCTCCCCGCGCAAAAACGTTGGCTCCCAGGATCCTGCTCGCCAGCGCCCTCACCTAGGCCCACCCCACCGCTTGCTTCAGAGCCGGTGGATAGGGCCTGCCGGGCTCCTGGCAGCTAACCAAAACCCTAGGTCGGCCCTGAGGGGACATCCCAAGCGGCCTGGCTCTGCAATGCTGGGGATTGGTGACTCAGAGCCCCAGAGCCCGACTCACCCTGCCGCACTGTCCCCACCTGGGCCGCTAGGGGCGCCGCGGGTCATAGAGGGCGAGAGAAGGGCAGGGCCTTCTGAGTGCCCGGTGACCTTCAAAGGCTCCCCGTGCCAAAACGCTGGGGCCCACGCTCCCGCTCCCCAGCGCCTTCACCTCGGGCCGCACCTCAGCTCGCCGCACAGTGTGCGGTTGGGCCTGACGGTCTCCTGGGGGCTAACCCTAACCCTGGGTCGGCCCCCCAGGGCCCCCTCCGACGGGTTTTGGTGCCACTACGCCAGGGATCTGGAACCCCAAGCCCCAAAGCCAGACTCACCCTCCCACAACGCTGCCACCCGGGCCGCGAGGGGCGCCGCCGGTCATTCCGGGCGGGAGAACTGACAGGGCCCTGGAGAAACCGGCGACATTTGAAGCCTCCCACCCCAAAATGCGGGGGCCCACAATCCCGCACCCCAGCGCCTTTACCTCGGCCCGCCCACCTCTCACCGCCCAGCCAGAGGATCTGGCCTGCCGGCCTTATGGGGGCTAACTCTAACCCTGGGTCGGCCCACGAGGAGCCCCTCCCAAGGGGCCTGGCACCACAACGCCGGGGATTGGGGATCCCCGAGCCGCAGCCTGGGATTCACCCTGCCGCCCCACCGCCAACGGAGCCGCTAGGGGCGTTGCTGGTTATTCAGGGCAGGAGAAAGGGCAGGGCCCTCCGAGCCATGGCAACATTCAAAGGCCCAGGACGCCAAAACCCTGGGGCCCACGCTCCCGCTCGCCATCGCCCTCAACTCGGCCTGCATCTCCACTCCTCGCACAGCCGGCGGATCGGGCCTGCCGGCCTCCTGGGCGCTAACCCTAACCCTAGGACGGCCCCGAGGGTCGCTTCCTAAGGGGCCTGGCGCCGCAACGCCGGGGATTGGGAACCCCCAAGCCCCAGCGCTGGATGCACCCTGCCGCCCCGCCCCACACGTGCCGCTAGGGGCGCCGCCATTCATTCAGGGTGGGAGAACGGGCAGGGCCCTTCGAAGCCCCGCCGACCTTCGAAGGCGCCCCGAACCAAAACGCTTGGGCCCAGGCTCATGTTCACCAGCACCCTCACCTCGGCCCAACTCTCCGCTCAACGCACAGGCGGTGTATCGGGCCTGCTGGCCTCTTGGGGGCTAACCCTAACTGTAGGTCGGCCACGGAGGGGCCCTTCCCAAGTGGCCTGGCGCCACAACGCCGGCAATGGGGACCCCAACCCAAGTGCCGGACTCACCCTGCTGCCCTTCAGGCACCGGAGCCTCTAGGGGCCCCGCCGGTCATTCAGAGCGGGAGAACGGGCAGGTCCCTCCGAGCCCCCACCGACCTTCGAAGGCCCCCCGCACTAAAACGCCTGGGCTCACGCTCAGTCTCGCCAGCGCCCTCACCTCGGCCCAACCCTCCGCGTGCCGCACAGCCGCTGATCGGGTCCACCGGCCTCCTGGGGGCTAACCGGAACCCTAGATCGACCCCCGAGGGGCCCCTCCCAAGGGATCTGGCGCCGCAACGCTGGGGATTGGGGACCCCCGAGCCTCAGCACTGGACTCACCCTGCCACCCAGCCGCCACCCGGGGGCTTGGGGTGGTGCCGTTCATTCAGGGCGGGAGCACGGGCAGGGCCCTCCAAGACACGGCGACCTTCAAAGGCCCCCCCGCGCCAAAACACCCGGGCCCACGCTCCCGCTCACCAGTGCCCTCACCTCAGTCCGCCACTCCAGTCTCCACACAGCTGGCGAATAGGGCCTGCCGGCATCCTAGGGGCTAAACCTAGCCCTAGGTCAGCCTCCGAGGGGCCCCTCCCAAGGGGCCTGGCGCCGCAACGCGGTGGACTGGGGACCCCCGAGCCCTATGCCCGGACTTACATGCCGCCCCGCCGCCACCTGGGCTGCTAGGGGCGCCGCCGGTCATTCAGGGAGGAGAATGGGCAGGGCCCGCCGAGTCCCCGGAGACATTCGAAGGCCCCCGGTGCCAAAACGCTTGGGCCCAGGCTCTTGCTCGCCAGCGCCCTCACCTCGGCCCGCCCCTGCGCTCCACGCACAGCGGGCGGATCCCGCCTGCCGGCCTCCCGGGTGCTAACCCTAACCCTAGGTCGGCCACCCAGGGGCCCCTCCCAAGGGTCCTGGTGCCGCTTCGCCGGGGATCGGGAACCTCAAGCCCCAGAGCCACACTCACCCTAGCGCAACGCCGCCACCCGGGCCGCTAGGAGCACTGCGGGTCATTCAGGGCGAGAGAAGGGGCAGGGCCATCCGAGCCCCCGGTGGCCTTCAAAGGCTCCCCGTGCCAAAACGCTGGTGCCCACGCTCCCGCTCCCCAACGCCCTCACCTCGGCCCCGCCCTCCGCTCCCCGGACAGTGGCCGGATCCCACCTGCCGGCCTCCTGGGGGCTAACCCTAACCCTAGGTCAGCCACCCAGGGGCCCCTCCCAAGGGTCCTGGTGCCGCTACACTGGGGATCAGGGACCCCAAGACCCAGAGCCAGACTCACCCTGCCGCAACGTCGCCACCCGGGCCGCTAGTGGCGCCGCCCGTCATTCAGGGCGGGAGAAGGGACAGGGCCCTGGAGAAACCGGCGATATTTGAAGCCTCCTGCGCCAAAATGCAGGGGCCCACGCTCCCGCTCGCCAGCGCCTTTACCTCGGGCCGCCCACCTCTCGCCGCCCAGCCAGAGGATTGGGCCTGCTGGCCTCCTGGGTGCTAACTCTAAACCTAGGTCCGCCCACGAGGAGCCCCTCCCAAGAGGCCTGGCCCCGCAACGCTGGGGATTGGGGATCCCCGAGCCGCAGCATGGACTCACCCTGCCGCTCCACCGCCAAGGGAGCTGCTAAGGGCGCCGCTGGTTCTTCAGGGCAGGAGAACGGGCAGGGCCCTTTGAGCCATGGCAACAGTCGAAGGCCCAGGGCCCCAAAACGCTGGGGACCACGCTCCCGCTCTGCATCACCCTCAACTCGGCCCGCACCTCCGCTCTTCGCAGAGCCAGCGACTCGGGCCTGCCGGCCTCCTGGGAGCTAACCCTAACCCTAGGACAGCCCCTGAAGGTCCCTTCCTAAGGGGCCTGGCGCCGCAACGCCAGGGATTGGGGGCCCCCAAGCCCCAGCGCCGGATGCACGCTGCCACCCCAACCCACACAGGCCGCTAGGGGCGCCGCCATTCATTCAGGGTGGGAGAACTGGCAGGGCCCTCCGAACCCCTGCCGACCTTCGAAGGCGCACCGAACCAAAACGCTTGGGCCCAGCCTCATGTTCACCAGCACCCTCGCCTCGGCCCAACTCTCCGCTCGACGCACAGGCGGTGTATCGGGCCTGCGGGGCTCCTGGAGGCTAACCCTAACCATAGGTCGGCCACCGAGGGGCACTTCCCAAGGGGCCTGGCGTCGCAACGCTGGGGATGGGGACCCCGAGCTCATGTGCCGCACTCACCCTGCTGCCCTTCAGCCACCCGAGCCACTAGAGGCCCCGCCGGTCAATCAGGGCAAGAGATCGGGCAGGGCCCTCCGAGCCCACGCTGACCTTTGAAGGCTCCCCGCGCAAAAACGTTGGCTCCCAGGATCCTGCTCGCCAGCGCCCTCACCTAGGCCCACCCCACCGCTTGCTTCAGAGCCGGTGGATAGGGCCTGCCGGGCTCCTGGCAGCTAACCAAAACCCTAGGTCGGCCCTGAGGGGACATCCCAAGCGGCCTGGCTCTGCAATGCTGGGGATTGGTGACTCAGAGCCCCAGAGCCCGACTCACCCTGCCGCACTGTCCCCACCTGGGCCGCTAGGGGCGCCGCGGGTCATAGAGGGCGAGAGAAGGGCAGGGCCTTCTGAGTGCCCGGTGACCTTCAAAGGCTCCCCGTGCCAAAACGCTGGGGCCCACGCTCCCGCTCCCCAGCGCCTTCACCTCGGGCCGCACCTCAGCTCGCCGCACAGTGTGCGGTTGGGCCTGACGGTCTCCTGGGGGCTAACCCTAACCCTGGGTCGGCCCCCCAGGGCCCCCTCCGACGGGTTTTGGTGCCACTACGCCAGGGATCTGGAACCCCAAGCCCCAAAGCCAGACTCACCCTCCCACAACGCTGCCACCCGGGCCGCGAGGGGCGCCGCCGGTCATTCCGGGCGGGAGAACTGACAGGGCCCTGGAGAAACCGGCGACATTTGAAGCCTCCCACCCCAAAATGCGGGGGCCCACAATCCCGCACCCCAGCGCCTTTACCTCGGCCCGCCCACCTCTCACCGCCCAGCCAGAGGATCTGGCCTGCCGGCCTTATGGGGGCTAACTCTAACCCTGGGTCGGCCCACGAGGAGCCCCTCCCAAGGGGCCTGGCACCACAACGCCGGGGATTGGGGATCCCCGAGCCGCAGCCTGGGATTCACCCTGCCGCCCCACCGCCAACGGAGCCGCTAGGGGCGTTGCTGGTTATTCAGGGCAGGAGAAAGGGCAGGGCCCTCCGAGCCATGGCAACATTCAAAGGCCCAGGACGCCAAAACCCTGGGGCCCACGCTCCCGCTCGCCATCGCCCTCAACTCGGCCTGCATCTCCACTCCTCGCACAGCCGGCGGATCGGGCCTGCCGGCCTCCTGGGCGCTAACCCTAACCCTAGGACGGCCCCGAGGGTCGCTTCCTAAGGGGCCTGGCGCCGCAACGCCGGGGATTGGGAACCCCCAAGCCCCAGCGCTGGATGCACCCTGCCGCCCCGCCCCACACGTGCCGCTAGGGGCGCCGCCATTCATTCAGGGTGGGAGAACGGGCAGGGCCCTTCGAAGCCCCGCCGACCTTCGAAGGCGCCCCGAACCAAAACGCTTGGGCCCAGGCTCATGTTCACCAGCACCCTCACCTCGGCCCAACTCTCCGCTCGACGCACAGGCGGTGTATCGGGCCTGCTGGCCTCTTGGGGGCTAACCCTAACTGTAGGTCGGCCACGGAGGGGCCCTTCCCAAGTGGCCTGGCGCCACAACGCCGGCAATGGGGACCCCAACCCAAGTGCCGGACTCACCCTGCTGCCCTTCAGGCACCGGAGCCTCTAGGGGCCCCGCCGGTCATTCAGAGCGGGAGAACGGGCAGGTCCCTCCGAGCCCCCACCGACCTTCGAAGGCCCCCCGCACTAAAACGCCTGGGCTCACGCTCAGTCTCGCCAGCGCCCTCACCTCGGCCCAACCCTCCGCGTGCCGCACAGCCGCTGATCGGGTCCACCGGCCTCCTGGGGGCTAACCGGAACCCTAGATCGACCCCCGAGGGGCCCCTCCCAAGGGATCTGGCGCCGCAACGCTGGGGATTGGGGACCCCCGAGCCTCAGCACTGGACTCACCCTGCCACCCAGCCGCCACCCGGGGGCTTGGGGTGGTGCCGTTCATTCAGGGCGGGAGCACGGGCAGGGCCCTCCAAGACACGGTGACCTTCAAAGGCCCCCCCGCGCCAAAACACCCGGGCCCACGCTCCCGCTCACCAGTGCCCTCACCTCAGTCCGCCACTCCAGTCTCCACACAGCTGGCGAATAGGGCCTGCCGGCATCCTAGGGGCTAAACCTAGCCCTAGGTCAGCCTCCGAGGGGCCCCTCCCAAGGGGCCTGGCGCCGCAACGCGGTGGACTGGGGACCCCCGAGCCCTATGCCCGGACTTACATGCCGCCCCGCCGCCACCTGGGCTGCTAGGGGCGCCGCCGGTCATTCAGGGAGGAGAATGGGCAGGGCCCGCCGAGTCCCCGGAGACATTCGAAGGCCCCCGGTGCCAAAACGCTTGGGCCCAGGCTCTTGCTCGCCAGCGCCCTCACCTCGGCCCGCCCCTCCGCTCCACGCACAGCGGGCGGATCCCGCCTGCCGGCCTCCCGGGTGCTAACCCTAACCCTAGGTCGGCCACCCAGGGGCCCCTCCCAAGGGTCCTGGTGCCGCTTCGCCGGGGATCGGGAACCTCAAGCCCCAGAGCCACACTCACCCTAGCGCAACGCCGCCACCCGGGCCGCTAGGAGCACTGCGGGTCATTCAGGGCGAGAGAAGGGGCAGGGCCATCCGAGCCCCCGGTGGCCTTCAAAGGCTCCCCGTGCCAAAACGCTGGTGCCCACGCTCCCGCTCCCCAACGCCCTCACCTCGGCCCCGCCCTCCGCTCCCCGGACAGTGGCCGGATCCCACCTGCCGGCCTCCTGGGGGCTAACCCTAACCCTAGGTCAACCACCCAGGGGCCCCTCCCAAGGGTCCTGGTGCCGCTACACTGGGGATCAGGGACCCCAAGACCCAGAGCCAGACTCACCCTGCCGCAACGTCGCCACCCGGGCCGCTAGTGGCGCCGCCCGTCATTCAGGGCGGGAGAAGGGACAGGGCCCTGGAGAAACCGGCGATATTTGAAGCCTCCTGCGCCAAAATGCAGGGGCCCACGCTCCCGCTCGCCAGCGCCTTTACCTCGGGCCGCCCACCTCTCGCCGCCCAGCCAGAGGATTGGGCCTGCTGGCCTCCTGGGTGCTAACTCTAAACCTAGGTCCGCCCACGAGGAGCCCCTCCCAAGAGGCCTGGCCCCGCAACGCTGGGGATTGGGGATCCCCGAGCCGCAGCATGGACTCACCCTGCCGCTCCACCGCCAAGGGAGCTGCTAAGGGCGCCGCTGGTTCTTCAGGGCAGGAGAACGGGCAGGGCCCTTTGAGCCATGGCAACAGTCGAAGGCCCAGGGCCCCAAAACGCTGGGGACCACGCTCCCGCTCTGCATCACCCTCAACTCGGCCCGCACCTCCGCTCTTCGCAGAGCCAGCGACTCGGGCCTGCCGGCCTCCTGGGAGCTAACCCTAACCCTAGGACAGCCCCTGAAGGTCCCTTCCTAAGGGGCCTGGCGCCGCAACGCCAGGGATTGGGGGCCCCCAAGCCCCAGCGCCGGATGCACGCTGCCACCCCAACCCACACAGGCCGCTAGGGGCGCCGCCATTCATTCAGGGTGGGAGAACTGGCAGGGCCCTCCGAACCCCTGCCGACCTTCGAAGGCGCACCGAACCAAAACGCTTGGGCCCAGCCTCATGTTCACCAGCACCCTCGCCTCGGCCCAACTCTCCGCTCGACGCACAGGC
The DNA here is from genome assembly GCF_023065955.2 of Ursus arctos. Taxonomy (NCBI): domain Eukaryota; kingdom Metazoa; phylum Chordata; class Mammalia; order Carnivora; family Ursidae; genus Ursus; species Ursus arctos. The sequence goes on along the minus strand of NW_026622997.1, from coordinate 34,526,819 downwards.
GGTGTATCGGGCCTGCGGGGCTCCTGGAGGCTAACCCTAACCATAGGTCGGCCACCGAGGGGCACTTCCCAAGGGGCCTGGCGTCGCAACGCTGGGGATGGGGACCCCGAGCTCATGTGCCGCACTCACCCTGCTGCCCTTCAGCCACCCGAGCCACTAGAGGCCCCGCCGGTCAATCAGGGCAAGAGATCGGGCAGGGCCCTCCGAGCCCACGCTGACCTTTGAAGGCTCCCCGCGCAAAAACGTTGGCTCCCAGGATCCTGCTCGCCAGCGCCCTCACCTAGGCCCACCCCACCGCTTGCTTCAGAGCCGGTGGATAGGGCCTGCCGGGCTCCTGGCAGCTAACCAAAACCCTAGGTCGGCCCTGAGGGGACATCCCAAGCGGCCTGGCTCTGCAATGCTGGGGATTGGTGACTCAGAGCCCCAGAGCCCGACTCACCCTGCCGCACTGTCCCCACCTGGGCCGCTAGGGGCGCCGCGGGTCATAGAGGGCGAGAGAAGGGCAGGGCCTTCTGAGTGCCCGGTGACCTTCAAAGGCTCCCCGTGCCAAAACGCTGGGGCCCACGCTCCCGCTCCCCAGCGCCTTCACCTCGGGCCGCACCTCAGCTCGCCGCACAGTGTGCGGTTGGGCCTGACGGTCTCCTGGGGGCTAACCCTAACCCTGGGTCGGCCCCCCAGGGCCCCCTCCGACGGGTTTTGGTGCCACTACGCCAGGGATCTGGAACCCCAAGCCCCAAAGCCAGACTCACCCTCCCACAACGCTGCCACCCGGGCCGCGAGGGGCGCCGCCGGTCATTCCGGGCGGGAGAACTGACAGGGCCCTGGAGAAACCGGCGACATTTGAAGCCTCCCACCCCAAAATGCGGGGGCCCACAATCCCGCACCCCAGCGCCTTTACCTCGGCCCGCCCACCTCTCACCGCCCAGCCAGAGGATCTGGCCTGCCGGCCTTATGGGGGCTAACTCTAACCCTGGGTCGGCCCACGAGGAGCCCCTCCCAAGGGGCCTGGCACCACAACGCCGGGGATTGGGGATCCCCGAGCCGCAGCCTGGGATTCACCCTGCCGCCCCACCGCCAACGGAGCCGCTAGGGGCGTTGCTGGTTATTCAGGGCAGGAGAAAGGGCAGGGCCCTCCGAGCCATGGCAACATTCAAAGGCCCAGGACGCCAAAACCCTGGGGCCCACGCTCCCGCTCGCCATCGCCCTCAACTCGGCCTGCATCTCCACTCCTCGCACAGCCGGCGGATCGGGCCTGCCGGCCTCCTGGGCGCTAACCCTAACCCTAGGACGGCCCCGAGGGTCGCTTCCTAAGGGGCCTGGCGCCACAACGCCGGGGATTGGGAACCCCCAAGCCCCAGCGCTGGATGCACCCTGCCGCCCCGCCCCACACGTGCCGCTAGGGGCGCCGCCATTCATTCAGGGTGGGAGAACGGGCAGGGCCCTTCGAAGCCCCGCCGACCTTCGAAGGCGCCCCGAACCAAAACGCTTGGGCCCAGGCTCATGTTCACCAGCACCCTCACCTCGGCCCAACTCTCCGCTCGACGCACAGGCGGTGTATCGGGCCTGCTGGCCTCTTGGGGGCTAACCCTAACTGTAGGTCGGCCACGGAGGGGCCCTTCCCAAGTGGCCTGGCGCCACAACGCCGGCAATGGGGACCCCAACCCAAGTGCCGGACTCACCCTGCTGCCCTTCAGGCACCGGAGCCTCTAGGGGCCCCGCCGGTCATTCAGAGCGGGAGAACGGGCAGGTCCCTCCGAGCCCCCACCGACCTTCGAAGGCCCCCCGCACTAAAACGCCTGGGCTCACGCTCAGTCTCGCCAGCGCCCTCACCTCGGCCCAACCCTCCGCGTGCCGCACAGCCGCTGATCGGGTCCACCGGCCTCCTGGGGGCTAACCGGAACCCTAGATCGACCCCCGAGGGGCCCCTCCCAAGGGATCTGGCGCCGCAACGCTGGGGATTGGGGACCCCCGAGCCTCAGCACTGGACTCACCCTGCCACCCAGCCGCCACCCGGGGGCTTGGGGTGGTGCCGTTCATTCAGGGCGGGAGCACGGGCAGGGCCCTCCAAGACACGGTGACCTTCAAAGGCCCCCCCGCGCCAAAACACCCGGGCCCACGCTCCCGCTCACCAGTGCCCTCACCTCAGTCCGCCACTCCAGTCTCCACACAGCTGGCGAATAGGGCCTGCCGGCATCCTAGGGGCTAAACCTAGCCCTAGGTCAGCCTCCGAGGGGCCCCTCCCAAGGGGCCTGGCGCCGCAACGCGGTGGACTGGGGACCCCCGAGCCCTATGCCCGGACTTACATGCCGCCCCGCCGCCACCTGGGCTGCTAGGGGCGCCGCCGGTCATTCAGGGAGGAGAATGGGCAGGGCCCGCCGAGTCCCCGGAGACATTCGAAGGCCCCCGGTGCCAAAACGCTTGGGCCCAGGCTCTTGCTCGCCAGCGCCCTCACCTCGGCCCGCCCCTCCGCTCCACGCACAGCGGGCGGATCCCGCCTGCCGGCCTCCCGGGTGCTAACCCTAACCCTAGGTCGGCCACCCAGGGGCCCCTCCCAAGGGTCCTGGTGCCGCTTCGCCGGGGATCGGGAACCTCAAGCCCCAGAGCCACACTCACCCTAGCGCAACGCCGCCACCCGGGCCGCTAGGAGCACTGCGGGTCATTCAGGGCGAGAGAAGGGGCAGGGCCATCCGAGCCCCCGGTGGCCTTCAAAGGCTCCCCGTGCCAAAACGCTGGTGCCCACGCTCCCGCTCTCCAACGCCCTCACCTCGGCCCCGCCCTCCGCTCCCCGGACAGTGGCCGGATCCCACCTGCCGGCCTCCTGGGGGCTAACCCTAACCCTAGGTCAGCCACCCAGGGGCCCCTCCCAAGGGTCCTGGTGCCGCTACACTGGGGATCAGGGACCCCAAGACCCAGAGCCAGACTCACCCTGCCGCAACGTCGCCACCCGGGCCGCTAGTGGCGCCGCCCGTCATTCAGGGCGGGAGAAGGGACAGGGCCCTGGAGAAACCGGCGATATTTGAAGCCTCCTGCGCCAAAATGCAGGGGCCCACGCTCCCGCTCGCCAGCGCCTTTACCTCGGGCCGCCCACCTCTCGCCGCCCAGCCAGAGGATTGGGCCTGCTGGCCTCCTGGGTGCTAACTCTAAACCTAGGTCCGCCCACGAGGAGCCCCTCCCAAGAGGCCTGGCCCCGCAACGCTGGGGATTGGGGATCCCCGAGCCGCAGCATGGACTCACCCTGCCGCTCCACCGCCAAGGGAGCTGCTAAGGGCGCCGCTGGTTCTTCAGGGCAGGAGAACGGGCAGGGCCCTTTGAGCCATGGCAACAGTCGAAGGCCCAGGGCCCCAAAACGCTGGGGACCACGCTCCCGCTCTGCATCACCCTCAACTCGGCCCGCACCTCCGCTCTTCGCAGAGCCAGCGACTCGGGCCTGCCGGCCTCCTGGGAGCTAACCCTAACCCTAGGACAGCCCCTGAAGGTCCCTTCCTAAGGGGCCTGGCGCCGCAACGCCAGGGATTGGGGGCCCCCAAGCCCCAGCGCCGGATGCACGCTGCCACCCCAACCCACACAGGCCGCTAGGGGCGCCGCCATTCATTCAGGGTGGGAGAACTGGCAGGGCCCTCCGAACCCCTGCCGACCTTCGAAGGCGCACCGAACCAAAACGCTTGGGCCCAGCCTCATGTTCACCAGCACCCTCGCCTCGGCCCAACTCTCCGCTCGACGCACAGGCGGTGTATCGGGCCTGCGGGGCTCCTGGAGGCTAACCCTAACCATAGGTCGGCCACCGAGGGGCACTTCCCAAGGGGCCTGGCGTCGCAACGCTGGGGATGGGGACCCCGAGCTCATGTGCCGCACTCACCCTGCTGCCCTTCAGCCACCCGAGCCACTAGAGGCCCCGCCGGTCAATCAGGGCAAGAGATCGGGCAGGGCCCTCCGAGCCCACGCTGACCTTTGAAGGCTCCCCGCGCAAAAACGTTGGCTCCCAGGATCCTGCTCGCCAGCGCCCTCACCTAGGCCCACCCCACCGCTTGCTTCAGAGCCGGTGGATAGGGCCTGCCGGGCTCCTGGCAGCTAACCAAAACCCTAGGTCGGCCCTGAGGGGACATCCCAAGCGGCCTGGCTCTGCAATGCTGGGGATTGGTGACTCAGAGCCCCAGAGCCCGACTCACCCTGCCGCACTGTCCCCACCTGGGCCGCTAGGGGCGCCGCGGGTCATAGAGGGCGAGAGAAGGGCAGGGCCTTCTGAGTGCCCGGTGACCTTCAAAGGCTCCCCGTGCCAAAACGCTGGGGCCCACGCTCCCGCTCCCCAGCGCCTTCACCTCGGGCCGCACCTCGGCTCGCCGCACAGTGTGCGGTTGGGCCTGACGGTCTCCTGGGGGCTAACCCTAACCCTGGGTCGGCCCCCCAGGGCCCCCTCCGACGGGTTTTGGTGCCACTACGCCAGGGATCTGGAACCCCAAGCCCCAAAGCCAGACTCACCCTCCCACAACGCTGCCACCCGGGCCGCGAGGGGCGCCGCCGGTCATTCCGGGCGGGAGAACTGACAGGGCCCTGGAGAAACCGGCGACATTTGAAGCCTCCCACCCCAAAATGCGGGGGCCCACAATCCCGCACCCCAGCGCCTTTACCTCGGCCCGCCCACCTCTCACCGCCCAGCCAGAGGATCTGGCCTGCCGGCCTTATGGGGGCTAACTCTAACCCTGGGTCGGCCCACGAGGAGCCCCTCCCAAGGGGCCTGGCACCACAACGCCGGGGATTGGGGATCCCCGAGCCGCAGCCTGGGATTCACCCTGCCGCCCCACCGCCAACGGAGCCGCTAGGGGCGTTGCTGGTTATTCAGGGCAGGAGAAAGGGCAGGGCCCTCCGAGCCATGGCAACATTCAAAGGCCCAGGACGCCAAAACCCTGGGGCCCACGCTCCCGCTCGCCATCGCCCTCAACTCGGCCTGCATCTCCACTCCTCGCACAGCCGGCGGATCGGGCCTGCCGGCCTCCTGGGCGCTAACCCTAACCCTAGGACGGCCCCGAGGGTCGCTTCCTAAGGGGCCTGGCGCCGCAACGCCGGGGATTGGGAACCCCCAAGCCCCAGCGCTGGATGCACCCTGCCGCCCCGCCCCACACGTGCCGCTAGGGGCGCCGCCATTCATTCAGGGTGGGAGAACGGGCAGGGCCCTTCAAAGCCCCGCCGACCTTCGAAGGCGCCCCGAACCAAAACGCTTGGGCCCAGGCTCATGTTCACCAGCACCCTCACCTCGGCCCAACTCTCCGCTCGACGCACAGGCGGTGTATCGGGCCTGCTGGCCTCTTGGGGGCTAACCCTAACTGTAGGTCGGCCACGGAGGGGCCCTTCCCAAGTGGCCTGGCGCCACAACGCCGGCAATGGGGACCCCAACCCAAGTGCCGGACTCACCCTGCTGCCCTTCAGGCACCGGAGCCTCTAGGGGCCCCGCCGGTCATTCAGAGCGGGAGAACGGGCAGGTCCCTCCGAGCCCCCACCGACCTTCGAAGGCCCCCCGCACTAAAACGCCTGGGCTCACGCTCAGTCTCGCCAGCGCCCTCACCTCGGCCCAACCCTCCGCGTGCCGCACAGCCGCTGATCGGGTCCACCGGCCTCCTGGGGGCTAACCGGAACCCTAGATCGACCCCCGAGGGGCCCCTCCCAAGGGATCTGGCGCCGCAACGCTGGGGATTGGGGACCCCCGAGCCTCAGCACTGGACTCACCCTGCCACCCAGCCGCCACCCGGGGGCTTGGGGTGGTGCCGTTCATTCAGGGCGGGAGCACGGGCAGGGCCCTCCAAGACACGGTGACCTTCAAAGGCCCCCCCGCGCCAAAACACCCGGGCCCACGCTCCCGCTCACCAGTGCCCTCACCTCAGTCCGCCACTCCAGTCTCCACACAGCTGGCGAATAGGGCCTGCCGGCATCCTAGGGGCTAAACCTAGCCCTAGGTCAGCCTCCGAGGGGCCCCTCCCAAGGGGCCTGGCGCCGCAACGCGGTGGACTGGGGACCCCCGAGCCCTATGCCCGGACTTACATGCCGCCCCGCCGCCACCTGGGCTGCTAGGGGCGCCGCCGGTCATTCAGGGAGGAGAATGGGCAGGGCCCGCCGAGTCCCCGGAGACATTCGAAGGCCCCCGGTGCCAAAACGCTTGGGCCCAGGCTCTTGCTCGCCAGCGCCCTCACCTCGGCCCGCCCCTCCGCTCCACGCACAGCGGGCGGATCCCGCCTGCCGGCCTCCCGGGTGCTAACCCTAACCCTAGGTCGGCCACCCAGGGGCCCCTCCCAAGGGTCCTGGTGCCGCTTCGCCGGGGATCGGGAACCTCAAGCCCCAGAGCCACACTCACCCTAGCGCAACGCCGCCACCCGGGCCGCTAGGAGCACTGCGGGTCATTCAGGGCGAGAGAAGGGGCAGGGCCATCCGAGCCCCCGGTGGCCTTCAAAGGCTCCCCGTGCCAAAACGCTGGTGCCCACGCTCCCGCTCCCCAACGCCCTCACCTCGGCCCCGCCCTCCGCTCCCCGGACAGTGGCCGGATCCCACCTGCCGGCCTCCTGGGGGCTAACCCTAACCCTAGGTCAACCACCCAGGGGCCCCTCCCAAGGGTCCTGGTGCCGCTACACTGGGGATCAGGGACCCCAAGACCCAGAGCCAGACTCACCCTGCCGCAACGTCGCCACCCGGGCCGCTAGTGGCGCCGCCCGTCATTCAGGGCGGGAGAAGGGACAGGGCCCTGGAGAAACCGGCGATATTTGAAGCCTCCTGCGCCAAAATGCAGGGGCCCACGCTCCCGCTCGCCAGCGCCTTTACCTCGGGCCGCCCACCTCTCGCCGCCCAGCCAGAGGATTGGGCCTGCTGGCCTCCTGGGTGCTAACTCTAAACCTAGGTCCGCCCACGAGGAGCCCCTCCCAAGAGGCCTGGCCCCGCAACGCTGGGGATTGGGGATCCCCGAGCCGCAGCATGGACTCACCCTGCCGCTCCACCGCCAAGGGAGCTGCTAAGGGCGCCGCTGGTTCTTCAGGGCAGGAGAACGGGCAGGGCCCTTTGAGCCATGGCAACAGTCGAAGGCCCAGGGCCCCAAAACGCTGGGGACCACGCTCCCGCTCTGCATCACCCTCAACTCGGCCCGCACCTCCGCTCTTCGCAGAGCCAGCGACTCGGGCCTGCCGGCCTCCTGGGAGCTAACCCTAACCCTAGGACAGCCCCTGAAGGTCCCTTCCTAAGGGGCCTGGCGCCGCAACGCCAGGGATTGGGGGCCCCCAAGCCCCAGCGCCGGATGCACGCTGCCACCCCAACCCACACAGGCCGCTAGGGGCGCCGCCATTCATTCAGGGTGGGAGAACTGGCAGGGCCCTCCGAACCCCTGCCGACCTTCGAAGGCGCACCGAACCAAAACGCTTGGGCCCAGCCTCATGTTCACCAGCACCCTCGCCTCGGCCCAACTCTCCGCTCGACGCACAGGCGGTGTATCGGGCCTGCGGGGCTCCTGGAGGCTAACCCTAACCATAGGTCGGCCACCGAGGGGCACTTCCCAAGGGGCCTGGCGTCGCAACGCTGGGGATGGGGACCCCGAGCTCATGTGCCGCACTCACCCTGCTGCCCTTCAGCCACCCGAGCCACTAGAGGCCCCGCCGGTCAATCAGGGCAAGAGATCGGGCAGGGCCCTCCGAGCCCACGCTGACCTTTGAAGGCTCCCCGCGCAAAAACGTTGGCTCCCAGGATCCTGCTCGCCAGCGCCCTCACCTAGGCCCACCCCACCGCTTGCTTCAGAGCCGGTGGATAGGGCCTGCCGGGCTCCTGGCAGCTAACCAAAACCCTAGGTCGGCCCTGAGGGGACATCCCAAGCGGCCTGGCTCTGCAATGCTGGGGATTGGTGACTCAGAGCCCCAGAGCCCGACTCACCCTGCCGCACTGTCCCCACCTGGGCCGCTAGGGGCGCCGCGGGTCATAGAGGGCGAGAGAAGGGCAGGGCCTTCTGAGTGCCCGGTGACCTTCAAAGGCTCCCCGTGCCAAAACGCTGGGGCCCACGCTCCCGCTCCCCAGCGCCTTCACCTCGGGCCGCACCTCAGCTCGCCGCACAGTGTGCGGTTGGGCCTGACGGTCTCCTGGGGGCTAACCCTAACCCTGGGTCGGCCCCCCAGGGCCCCCTCCGACGGGTTTTGGTGCCACTACGCCAGGGATCTGGAACCCCAAGCCCCAAAGCCAGACTCACCCTCCCACAACGCTGCCACCCGGGCCGCGAGGGGCGCCGCCGGTCATTCCGGGCGGGAGAACTGACAGGGCCCTGGAGAAACCGGCGACATTTGAAGCCTCCCACCCCAAAATGCGGGGGCCCACAATCCCGCACCCCAGCGCCTTTACCTCGGCCCGCCCACCTCTCACCGCCCAGCCAGAGGATCTGGCCTGCCGGCCTTATGGGGGCTAACTCTAACCCTGGGTCGGCCCACGAGGAGCCCCTCCCAAGGGGCCTGGCACCACAACGCCGGGGATTGGGGATCCCCGAGCCGCAGCCTGGGATTCACCCTGCCGCCCCACCGCCAACGGAGCCGCTAGGGGCGTTGCTGGTTATTCAGGGCAGGAGAAAGGGCAGGGCCCTCCGAGCCATGGCAACATTCAAAGGCCCAGGACGCCAAAACCCTGGGGCCCACGCTCCCGCTCGCCATCGCCCTCAACTCGGCCTGCATCTCCACTCCTCGCACAGCCGGCGGATCGGGCCTGCCGGCCTCCTGGGCGCTAACCCTAACCCTAGGACGGCCCCGAGGGTCGCTTCCTAAGGGGCCTGGCGCCGCAACGCCGGGGATTGGGAACCCCCAAGCCCCAGCGCTGGATGCACCCTGCCGCCCCGCCCCACACGTGCCGCTAGGGGCGCCGCCATTCATTCAGGGTGGGAGAACGGGCAGGGCCCTTCGAAGCCCCGCCGACCTTCGAAGGCGCCCCGAACCAAAACGCTTGGGCCCAGGCTCATGTTCACCAGCACCCTCACCTCGGCCCAACTCTCCGCTCGACGCACAGGCGGTGTATCGGGCCTGCTGGCCTCTTGGGGGCTAACCCTAACTGTAGGTCGGCCACGGAGGGGCCCTTCCCAAGTGGCCTGGCGCCACAACGCCGGCAATGGGGACCCCAACCCAAGTGCCGGACTCACCCTGCTGCCCTTCAGGCACCGGAGCCTCTAGGGGCCCCGCCGGTCATTCAGAGCGGGAGAACGGGCAGGTCCCTCCGAGCCCCCACCGACCTTCGAAGGCCCCCCGCACTAAAACGCCTGGGCTCACGCTCAGTCTCGCCAGCGCCCTCACCTCGGCCCAACCCTCCGCGTGCCGCACAGCCGCTGATCGGGTCCACCGGCCTCCTGGGGGCTAACCGGAACCCTAGATCGACCCCCGAGGGGCCCCTCCCAAGGGATCTGGCGCCGCAACGCTGGGGATTGGGGACCCCCGAGCCTCAGCACTGGACTCACCCTGCCACCCAGCCGCCACCCGGGGGCTTGGGGTGGTGCCGTTCATTCAGGGCGGGAGCACGGGCAGGGCCCTCCAAGACACGGTGACCTTCAAAGGCCCCCCCGCGCCAAAACACCCGGGCCCACGCTCCCGCTCACCAGTGCCCTCACCTCAGTCCGCCACTCCAGTCTCCACACAGCTGGCGAATAGGGCCTGCCGGCATCCTAGGGGCTAAACCTAGCCCTAGGTCAGCCTCCGAGGGGCCCCTCCCAAGGGGCCTGGCGCCGCAACGCGGTGGACTGGGGACCCCCGAGCCCTATGCCCGGACTTACATGCCGCCCCGCCGCCACCTGGGCTGCTAGGGGCGCCGCCGGTCATTCAGGGAGGAGAATGGGCAGGGCCCGCCGAGTCCCCGGAGACATTCGAAGGCCCCCGGTGCCAAAACGCTTGGGCCCAGGCTCTTGCTCGCCAGCGCCCTCACCTCGGCCCGCCCCTCCGCTCCACGCACAGCGGGCGGATCCCGCCTGCCGGCCTCCCGGGTGCTAACCCTAACCCTAGGTCGGCCACCCAGGGGCCCCTCCCAAGGGTCCTGGTGCCGCTTCGCCGGGGATCGGGAACCTCAAGCCCCAGAGCCACACTCACCCTAGCGCAACGCCGCCACCCGGGCCGCTAGGAGCACTGCGGGTCATTCAGGGCGAGAGAAGGGGCAGGGCCATCCGAGCCCCCGGTGGCCTTCAAAGGCTCCCCGTGCCAAAACGCTGGTGCCCACGCTCCCGCTCCCCAACGCCCTCACCTCGGCCCCGCCCTCCGCTCCCCGGACAGTGGCCGGATCCCACCTGCCGGCCTCCTGGGGGCTAACCCTAACCCTAGGTCAGCCACCCAGGGGCCCCTCCCAAGGGTCCTGGTGCCGCTACACTGGGGATCAGGGACCCCAAGACCCAGAGCCAGACTCACCCTGCCGCAACGTCGCCACCCGGGCCGCTAGTGGCGCCGCCCGTCATTCAGGGCGGGAGAAGGGACAGGGCCCTGGAGAAACCGGCGATATTTGAAGCCTCCTGCGCCAAAATGCAGGGGCCCACGCTCCCGCTCGCCAGCGCCTTTACCTCGGGCCGCCCACCTCTCGCCGCCCAGCCAGAGGATTGGGCCTGCTGGCCTCCTGGGTGCTAACTCTAAACCTAGGTCCGCCCACGAGGAGCCCCTCCCAAGAGGCCTGGCCCCGCAACGCTGGGGATTGGGGATCCCCGAGCCGCAGCATGGACTCACCCTGCCGCTCCACCGCCAAGGGAGCTGCTAAGGGCGCCGCTGGTTCTTCAGGGCAGGAGAACGGGCAGGGCCCTTTGAGCCATGGCAACAGTCGAAGGCCCAGGGCCCCAAAACGCTGGGGACCACGCTCCCGCTCTGCATCACCCTCAACTCGGCCCGCACCTCCGCTCTTCGCAGAGCCAGCGACTCGGGCCTGCCGGCCTCCTGGGAGCTAACCCTAACCCTAGGACAGCCCCTGAAGGTCCCTTCCTAAGGGGCCTGGCGCCGCAACGCCAGGGATTGGGGGCCCCCAAGCCCCAGCGCCGGATGCACGCTGCCACCCCAACCCACACAGGCCGCTAGGGGCGCCGCCATTCATTCAGGGTGGGAGAACTGGCAGGGCCCTCCGAACCCCTGCCGACCTTCGAAGGCGCACCGAACCAAAACGCTTGGGCCCAGCCTCATGTTCACCAGCACCCTCGCCTCGGCCCAACTCTCCGCTCGACGCACAGGCGGTGTATCGGGCCTGCGGGGCTCCTGGAGGCTAACCCTAACCATAGGTCGGCCACCGAGGGGCACTTCCCAAGGGGCCTGGCGTCGCAACGCTGGGGATGGGGACCCCGAGCTCATGTGCCGCACTCACCCTGCTGCCCTTCAGCCACCCGAGCCACTAGAGGCCCCGCCGGTCAATCAGGGCAAGAGATCGGGCAGGGCCCTCCGAGCCCACGCTGACCTTTGAAGGCTCCCCGCGCAAAAACGTTGGCTCCCAGGATCCTGCTCGCCAGCGCCCTCACCTAGGCCCACCCCACCGCTTGCTTCAGAGCCGGTGGATAGGGCCTGCCGGGCTCCTGGCAGCTAACCAAAACCCTAGGTCGGCCCTGAGGGGACATCCCAAGCGGCCTGGCTCTGCAATGCTGGGGATTGGTGACTCAGAGCCCCAGAGCCCGACTCACCCTGCCGCACTGTCCCCACCTGGGCCGCTAGGGGCGCCGCGGGTCATAGAGGGCGAGAGAAGGGCAGGGCCTTCTGAGTGCCCGGTGACCTTCAAAGGCTCCCCGTGCCAAAACGCTGGGGCCCACGCTCCCGCTCCCCAGCGCCTTCACCTCGGGCCGCACCTCAGCTCGCCGCACAGTGTGCGGTTGGGCCTGACGGTCTCCTGGGGGCTAACCCTAACCCTGGGTCGGCCCCCCAGGGCCCCCTCCGACGGGTTTTGGTGCCACTACGCCAGGGATCTGGAACCCCAAGCCCCAAAGCCAGACTCACCCTCCCACAACGCTGCCACCCGGGCCGCGAGGGGCGCCGCCGGTCATTCCGGGCGGGAGAACTGACAGGGCCCTGGAGAAACCGGCGACATTTGAAGCCTCCCACCCCAAAATGCGGGGGCCCACAATCCCGCACCCCAGCGCCTTTACCTCGGCCCGCCCACCTCTCACCGCCCAGCCAGAGGATCTGGCCTGCCGGCCTTATGGGGGCTAACTCTAACCCTGGGTCGGCCCACGAGGAGCCCCTCCCAAGGGGCCTGGCACCACAACGCCGGGGATTGGGGATCCCCGAGCCGCAGCCTGGGATTCACCCTGCCGCCCCACCGCCAACGGAGCCGCTAGGGGCGTTGCTGGTTATTCAGGGCAGGAGAAAGGGCAGGGCCCTCCGAGCCATGGCAACATTCAAAGGCCCAGGACGCCAAAACCCTGGGGCCCACGCTCCCGCTCGCCATCGCCCTCAACTCGGCCTGCATCTCCACTCCTCGCCCAGCGGGCGGATCGGGCCTGCCGGCCTCCTGGGCGCTAACCCTAACCCTAGGACGGCCCCGAGGGTCGCTTCCTAAGGGGCCTGGCGCCGCAACGCCGGGGATTGGGAACCCCCAAGCCCCAGCGCTGGATGCACCCTGCCGCCCCGCCCCACACGTGCCGCTAGGGGCGCCGCCATTCATTCAGGGTGGGAGAACGGGCAGGGCCCTTCGAAGCCCCGCCGACCTTCGAAGGCGCCCCGAACCAAAACGCTTGGGCCCAGGCTCATGTTCACCAGCACCCTCACCTCGGCCCAACTCTCCGCTCGACGCACAGGCGGTGTATCGGGCCTGCTGGCCTCTTGGGGGCTAACCCTAACTGTAGGTCGGCCACGGAGGGGCCCTTCCCAAGTGGCCTGGCGCCACAACGCCGGCAATGGGGACCCCAACCCAAGTGCCGGACTCACCCTGCTGCCCTTCAGGCACCGGAGCCTCTAGGGGCCCCGCCGGTCATTCAGAGCGGGAGAACGGGCAGGTCCCTCCGAGCCCCCACCGACCTTCGAAGGCCCCCCGCACTAAAACGCCTGGGCTCACGCTCAGTCTCGCCAGCGCCCTCACCTCGGCCCAACCCTCCGCGTGCCGCACAGCCGCTGATCGGGTCCACCGGCCTCCTGGGGGCTAACCGGAACCCTAGATCGACCCCCGAGGGGCCCCTCCCAAGGGATCTGGCGCCGCAACGCTGGGGATTGGGGACCCCCGAGCCTCAGCACTGGACTCACCCTGCCACCCAGCCGCCACCCGGGGGCTTGGGGTGGTGCCGTTCATTCAGGGCGGGAGCACGGGCAGGGCCCTCCAAGACACGGTGACCTTCAAAGGCCCCCCCGCGCCAAAACACCCGGGCCCACGCTCCCGCTCACCAGTGCCCTCACCTCAGTCCGCCACTCCAGTCTCCACACAGCTGGCGAATAGGGCCTGCCGGCATCCTAGGGGCTAAACCTAGCCCTAGGTCAGCCTCCGAGGGGCCCCTCCCAAGGGGCCTGGCGCCGCAACGCGGTGGACTGGGGACCCCCGAGCCCTATGCCCGGACTTACATGCCGCCCCGCCGCCACCTGGGCTGCTAGGGGCGCCGCCGGTCATTCAGGGAGGAGAATGGGCAGGGCCCGCCGAGTCCCCGGAGACATTCGAAGGCCCCCGGTGCCAAAACGCTTGGGCCCAGGCTCTTGCTCGCCAGCGCCCTCACCTCGGCCCGCCCCTCCGCTCCACGCACAGCGGGCGGATCCCGCCTGCCGGCCTCCCGGGTGCTAACCCTAACCCTAGGTCGGCCACCCAGGGGCCCCTCCCAAGGGTCCTGGTGCCGCTTCGCCGGGGATCGGGAACCTCAAGCCCCAGAGCCACACTCACCCTAGCGCAACGCCGCCACCCGGGCCGCTAGGAGCACTGCGGGTCATTCAGGGCGAGAGAAGGGGCAGGGCCATCCGAGCCCCCGGTGGCCTTCAAAGGCTCCCCGTGCCAAAACGCTGGTGCCCACGCTCCCGCTCCCCAACGCCCTCACCTCGGCCCCGCCCTCCGCTCCCCGGACAGTGGCCGGATCCCACCTGCCGGCCTCCTGGGGGCTAACCCTAACCCTAGGTCAGCCACCCAGGGGCCCCTCCCAAGGGTCCTGGTGCCGCTACACTGGGGATCAGGGACCCCAAGACCCAGAGCCAGACTCACCCTGCCGCAACGTCGCCACCCGGGCCGCTAGTGGCGCCGCCCATCATTCAGGGCGGGAGAAGGGACAGGGCCCTGGAGAAACCGGCGATATTTGAAGCCTCCTGCGCCAAAATGCAGGGGCCCACGCTCCCGCTCGCCAGCGCCTTTACCTCGGGCCGCCCACCTCTCGCCGCCCAGCCAGAGGATTGGGCCTGCTGGCCTCCTGGGTGCTAACTCTAAACCTAGGTCCGCCCACGAGGAGCCCCTCCCAAGAGGCCTGGCCCCGCAACGCTGGGGATTGGGGATCCCCGAGCCGCAGCATGGACTCACCCTGCCGCTCCACCGCCAAGGGAGCTGCTAAGGGCGCCGCTGGTTCTTCAGGGCAGGAGAACGGGCAGGGCCCTTTGAGCCATGGCAACAGTCGAAGGCCCAGGGCCCCAAAACGCTGGGGACCACGCTCCCGCTCTGCATCACCCTCAACTCGGCCCGCACCTCCGCTCTTCGCAGAGCCAGCGACTCGGGCCTGCCGGCCTCCTGGGAGCTAACCCTAACCCTAGGACAGCCCCTGAAGGTCCCTTCCTAAGGGGCCTGGCGCCGCAACGCCAGGGATTGGGGGCCCCCAAGCCCCAGCGCCGGATGCACGCTGCCACCCCAACCCACACAGGCCGCTAGGGGCGCCGCCATTCATTCAGGGTGGGAGAACTGGCAGGGCCCTCCGAACCCCTGCCGACCTTCGAAGGCGCACCGAACCAAAACGCTTGGGCCCAGCCTCATGTTCACCAGCACCCTCGCCTCGGCCCAACTCTCCGCTCGACGCACAGGCGGTGTATCGGGCCTGCGGGGCTCCTGGAGGCTAACCCTAACCATAGGTCGGCCACCGAGGGGCACTTCCCAAGGGGCCTGGCGTCGCAACGCTGGGGATGGGGACCCCGAGCTCATGTGCCGCACTCACCCTGCTGCCCTTCAGCCACCCGAGCCACTAGAGGCCCCGCCGGTCAATCAGGGCAAGAGATCGGGCAGGGCCCTCCGAGCCCACGCTGACCTTTGAAGGCTCCCCGCGCAAAAACGTTGGCTCCCAGGATCCTGCTCGCCAGCGCCCTCACCTAGGCCCACCCCACCGCTTGCTTCAGAGCCGGTGGATAGGGCCTGCCGGGCTCCTGGCAGCTAACCAAAACCCTAGGTCGGCCCTGAGGGGACATCCCAAGCGGCCTGGCTCTGCAATGCTGGGGATTGGTGACTCAGAGCCCCAGAGCCCGACTCACCCTGCCGCACTGTCCCCACCTGGGCCGCTAGGGGCGCCGCGGGTCATAGAGGGCGAGAGAAGGGCAGGGCCTTCTGAGTGCCCGGTGACCTTCAAAGGCTCCCCGTGCCAAAACGCTGGGGCCCACGCTCCCGCTCCCCAGCGCCTTCACCTCGGGCCGCACCTCAGCTCGCCGCACAGTGTGCGGTTGGGCCTGACGGTCTCCTGGGGGCTAACCCTAACCCTGGGTCGGCCCCCCAGGGCCCCCTCCGACGGGTTTTGGTGCCACTACGCCAGGGATCTGGAACCCCAAGCCCCAAAGCCAGACTCACCCTCCCACAACGCTGCCACCCGGGCCGCGAGGGGCGCCGCCGGTCATTCCGGGCGGGAGAACTGACAGGGCCCTGGAGAAACCGGCGACATTTGAAGCCTCCCACCCCAAAATGCGGGGGCCCACAATCCCGCACCCCAGCGCCTTTACCTCGGCCCGCCCACCTCTCACCGCCCAGCCAGAGGATCTGGCCTGCCGGCCTTATGGGGGCTAACTCTAACCCTGGGTCGGCCCACGAGGAGCCCCTCCCAAGGGGCCTGGCACCACAACGCCGGGGATTGGGGATCCCCGAGCCGCAGCCTGGGATTCACCCTGCCGCCCCACCGCCAACGGAGCCGCTAGGGGCGTTGCTGGTTATTCAGGGCAGGAGAAAGGGCAGGGCCCTCCGAGCCATGGCAACATTCAAAGGCCCAGGACGCCAAAACCCTGGGGCCCACGCTCCCGCTCGCCATCGCCCTCAACTCGGCCTGCATCTCCACTCCTCGCACAGCCGGCGGATCGGGCCTGCCGGCCTCCTGGGCGCTAACCCTAACCCTAGGACGGCCCCGAGGGTCGCTTCCTAAGGGGCCTGGCGCCGCAACGCCGGGGATTGGGAACCCCCAAGCCCCAGCGCTGGATGCACCCTGCCGCCCCGCCCCACACGTGCCGCTAGGGGCGCCGCCATTCATTCAGGGTGGGAGAACGGGCAGGGCCCTTCGAAGCCCCGCCGACCTTCGAAGGCGCCCCGAACCAAAACGCTTGGGCCCAGGCTCATGTTCACCAGCACCCTCACCTCGGCCCAACTCTCCGCTCGACGCACAGGCGGTGTATCGGGCCTGCTGGCCTCTTGGGGGCTAACCCTAACTGTAGGTCGGCCACGGAGGGGCCCTTCCCAAGTGGCCTGGCGCCACAACGCCGGCAATGGGGACCCCAACCCAAGTGCCGGACTCACCCTGCTGCCCTTCAGGCACCGGAGCCTCTAGGGGCCCCGCCGGTCATTCAGAGCGGGAGAACGGGCAGGTCCCTCCGAGCCCCCACCGACCTTCGAAGGCCCCCCGCACTAAAACGCCTGGGCTCACGCTCAGTCTCGCCAGCGCCCTCACCTCGGCCCAACCCTCCGCGTGCCGCACAGCCGCTGATCGGGTCCACCGGCCTCCTGGGGGCTAACCGGAACCCTAGATCGACCCCCGAGGGGCCCCTCCCAAGGGATCTGGCGCCGCAACGCTGGGGATTGGGGACCCCCGAGCCTCAGCACTGGACTCACCCTGCCACCCAGCCGCCACCCGGGGGCTTGGGGTGGTGCCGTTCATTCAGGGCGGGAGCACGGGCAGGGCCCTCCAAGACACGGTGACCTTCAAAGGCCCCCCCGCGCCAAAACACCCGGGCCCACGCTCCCGCTCACCAGTGCCCTCACCTCAGTCCGCCACTCCAGTCTCCACACAGCTGGCGAATAGGGCCTGCCGGCATCCTAGGGGCTAAACCTAGCCCTAGGTCAGCCTCCGAGGGGCCCCTCCCAAGGGGCCTGGCGCCGCAACGCGGTGGACTGGGGACCCCCGAGCCCTATGCCCGGACTTACATGCCGCCCCGCCGCCACCTGGGCTGCTAGGGGCGCCGCCGGTCATTCAGGGAGGAGAATGGGCAGGGCCCGCCGAGTCCCCGGAGACATTCGAAGGCCCCCGGTGCCAAAACGCTTGGGCCCAGGCTCTTGCTCGCCAGCGCCCTCACCTCGGCCCGCCCCTCCGCTCCACGCACAGCGGGCGGATCCCGCCTGCCGGCCTCCCGGGTGCTAACCCTAACCCTAGGTCGGCCACCCAGGGGCCCCTCCCAAGGGTCCTGGTGCCGCTTCGCCGGGGATCGGGAACCTCAAGCCCCAGAGCCACACTCACCCTAGCGCAACGCCGCCACCCGGGCCGCTAGGAGCACTGCGGGTCATTCAGGGCGAGAGAAGGGGCAGGGCCATCCGAGCCCCCGGTGGCCTTCAAAGGCTCCCCGTGCCAAAACGCTGGTGCCCACGCTCCCGCTCCCCAACGCCCTCACCTCGGCCCCGCCCTCCGCTCCCCGGACAGTGGCCGGATCCCACCTGCCGGCCTCCTGGGGGCTAACCCTAACCCTAGGTCAGCCACCCAGGGGCCCCTCCCAAGGGTCCTGGTGCCGCTACACTGGGGATCAGGGACCCCAAGACCCAGAGCCAGACTCACCCTGCCGCAACGTCGCCACCCGGGCCGCTAGTGGCGCCGCCCGTCATTCAGGGCGGGAGAAGGGACAGGGCCCTGGAGAAACCGGCGATATTTGAAGCCTCCTGCGCCAAAATGCAGGGGCCCACGCTCCCGCTCGCCAGCGCCTTTACCTCGGGCCGCCCACCTCTCGCCGCCCAGCCAGAGGATTGGGCCTGCTGGCCTCCTGGGTG